>NW_027140919.1:8195603-8543267 GCF_036365525.1 Heterodontus francisci
TAGCCTGTGAGCGTCATCAGATATTTTCAAACTGCAATAATGCTCTCGACAAGGGTTTTTCGTTTTCAAATCAGATTTCTTGGTCAAACTCGTTCTGTGATGAATTGTTCTTGAGCAACATGTCAATGGAGAGGCCCAAGTGAACAGATTGAAAGACATTCCATCATGTTAGAGACTCATGAGGTGAAGCAAACAGCTGAACTGCGGTGATTCTTGGTGGATGAGGTCCCAATCCCAACCCCCCTTTTTCTCAATCAGGCTTCTCCAGAGTAAAGGACATTTTTGTCAGTCCGGGGTGTGTGTGTGAGTTGTGTGCTTTTAATGTCCCTCTATCTCAGTCTCGACTGCCTCTAATACTGGCTTTGAACCTGAATTTGTTCTAATGAGATATTTCTGACTGATCATCTGTGTGACTGCGAGAGCAAGCTCTGGGATCTTCTTGTCCTTATTTTATCATTATCTTGATTACATTTGTGCAATTTGGTATTCCCACTCCTATTGTCCTTTTCTTTGAAAACTGTAATGACAAGATACAAAGACAGTGGGAGCGTTTTGTGATGAGGCAGGTTATTAGACAGGATCTGCCTCCTCATTGGACAGAGACCTTCACCCTGAGGCAGCATCCAATAGGAATCTGTGTGTGTGTGTGTGTGTGTGTGTCTGTTTATTACTTTGGGGGTGAATTGCCTCTCCAGGACCCTGGTTTCTGATGCCTTGCTTACATTTGTACCAGTTGATTTGCAGCCCTTGATTTTTAAAGCTGTTTAAAGCTTTTTCAGTTTAGTACTGGTCTTTCAATGTGACACAGACATGTTATCCACGATACAGGAAATGGACTGTTCGTCCTCAGAGAGGATGCTGAATTCTTCAATGAGAACCCATGTGAAGGTTTCTTATAATTCCAAAATAATGCTTCTGTTTCAGGCGATGACATGAATTCAATGGTTTAGAGGTATGTACGGCATCCTTTTTTAAATTGAGCTCGATCTGTAGTGGTCACGTTAAGTGAGATGTGCTCTTGGACGTGATTTTATGAGATATGCAGACCTGCCATTTTAAGTGGCATGCACTGCGGACATATGAAGTGATATTTTTTGCGGGCTTTTTTCGTTATGTTCACTGCAGTGAATTTACGTGGTGTTCATGGCAGGTATTTTCACTCATCAGCACTGTGGCCAATTTCAGTGATCTGTTCTGTCGCCATTTTGTTTTCTATGACTATTTAAAGTTGTATTCATGTTGTTGAGTTCAAGAGATATTTGCTGTCGCTCTTTTCAGTGATATGTGCAGAGGCCATTTTATCTCATATGCACAGGAACCATTTTAAATGACATTTATTGTGGCCATTCTAGAAGAAATGTTGCTGTGGCTGGTTTACATGATATTTGCTGCAGCCATTTAAATGATAGGAAAGAATTATATGGGGGAAAGCCATGCATTTAGAATGCCACTTCACAACTACTGAACGTCCCAAAGTGTTTTACATCCTATGAAGTATTTCTGAAGTGGGGTCATTATTGCAATGTGGAAAACACAGTTGCCAAATTGAGCACCGCAACATATTACAAACAGTAATATGGAAATGACCAGATCATCCTTTTGTGTCATGCTGATTCAGGAACAAATATTGGCCAGGACATCGTGATGTCTTTCGTAAAAAAATGCCATGGGATTTCCCACCTGTAGCTGAGATAGAAATTACGGGGTGGGGGTGGGGGGTCGGGGGGGGGGTGGCGGTGGGGCAGTTTAAAGTCTCATTTGATAAAAGGCAACTTCGACAGTGCAGCTGTCCCTCAGTAATGTTTCTATGACAGTATAGCGCTTCCTCAGTACTAGCCCTCGTTTAGTGCGCTCTGTCAGACTGCACTGGAATGTCAGCCTTTATTTTCGTGCTCAGGTCCCTCTATATATTGGTGGCATCTGTAGCCTGGAGCAGTGAATACTCCTTATCCAGCCTCCCTCTCCCTGAATATCCAATACCTGGAGCCTGGTGCTGTATGAAAGCCTTACCCAGCTTCCCTCCTTCTTGCTATATATCTAGCATCTGGATTGCAAAGGATGCTATTGGAATTTCAAGCCTTATTATACATTATAACATTGTTAGAAAGGATTCTAAAGTGTAACAGTGAATGATAAAATTTTTCCAAGTTTTATGAAGGAGTATAAAGTTCCATAAGGACTATAAAGGATTATAATATGTAATGAAAAATGGTAATGATTAAAAGCCAGTATAAAACATTATAAAGGATGATTAAGGATTATAAAAATGTATAAACAATTATAAAGTTTTAGAAAATATTATAACGTTCTGTAAGGGTTCGAAAGGAATTTAGATATTACCAAGGGTTATCAAAATGTAAGCGGTGTATGAGGCGTTTCAAAGGGTTACAATGTATTATAAGGAATTATGAATATTTAGAAATAATTATAAACGGTTACATGCATTATTCAGTGTGATAAAGAGGTGGAACCTGTGATAAATATTTATAACATATTATTAAAAGAAGGTAATAAAGGATTATTAACTGTTATAAGGAGTAATTAAGCGTTATAATGATCCCAGGTTGCAGTAAAGTTTTATAAGGTGTTCTAAAGGATAACAACGTGCTATTAAGCATTTTAAAGTTTGTTTTTAAAATTTATTCTTTCACAGGATGTGGGTGTCGCTGACAAGGGCAGCATTTATTACCCTTCCATAATTGCCCTTGAGAAGGTAGGGATGAGCCACCTTCTGGAACTGCTACAGTCCGTGCAGTGAAGGTACACTCACACTGCTGTTATAATGGGAGTTCCAGCGTTTTCACCCAGCGACGGTGAGGTATTGGCGATGCAGTTCCATGTCAGCAAAATGTGTGGCTAGGAGGGTAGCTTACAGGTGGATTTCTTCCATGCATCTGCTGCCCTTGTCCTTCTAGTTGGTAGTGGTCGCTCGTATGGAATGTGCTAGTGAAGCAGCCTTGGGGAGTTGCTTCAGTGCAACCTATGTATGGTTCACACTGCTGCCACTGTGCATCGCTACTGGAGGGAGTAATGGTGAAGGTCGTGGATGGTGTGCCAATCAAGGGTCCTGCTCTGTCCTGGATGGCGTGGAACGTCTTGAGTGTTGTTGGAGCTGCACTCTTCCAGGCATGTGGAAAATATTCCATCACACTCCTGACTTGTGCCTTGCAGATGATGGGTAGGATTTGTGGAGACAGGAGGTAAGTTATTGGCCGCTGAAGTTATAGCCTCTGCCCTGCTCTTGTGGTCACAGTACTTATATGACTGGTCCAGTTTAATTTCCGGTCAATAGAAACTAGGAGGCGTTGACAGCGGGGGTTTCAGCAATGGTAATGCCATTATACGTCATGGGGAGATGCTTGAATTTTCTTGTTAGAGCTGGTCATTGCCTGGAATTTATGTGGCAATGATGTGTCCCTTATCAGCCCAAGCCTAAATGGTGTCCAGGTCTTGTTGCATGTGGGCCTAGACTGTTTCAGTATCTGAGGAGTCCAGAATGCTGCTGAAAATCATGCAATAATCAGAGTACCTCCCACTTCTGACGTTATAGTGGAAGGTAAGTATTTGATGAATCAGCAGAATATATTTCGATTCAGGGCAATACCCTGAGTAGATCCTGCAGGGATATCCTGGAGTGAGATGATTGACGTCTAACAGCCAGAACCATCTTCCTTTGTGCTAGCTATGACTCCAAACAGTGCACCGTTTTCCCTGATTCCCATTTTCTCCAGTTTTGCTAAGGCTCCTTTATGCCACAGTCGGTAAAATTCTACCTTGATCTCAAGACCTGTCACTTGTTAAGGATATTAAGGAGGTGGAACACCCCCCTCTCTGCGGGGACCCAGTGAGTGAGGGCATTACAGCTCACCAAATGGAAAACATTAAACCCACATTATCCGCTGTCCAGCTTCCTATTTAAAGTTCCCAACCTATCCCCTTGACCGTCTCCGGCGCTACTCTAGATTCTACGTTCCATATAGTCACCCAGTAAGATGAGGGCAGTGTTGCTGATTGTGTTTTGTGTTTTTATTCACAAGATAGCATAGAAAAATCTCACAAGGTCCTTCCCAGAATGCTGCTCAAAGAAAGGCTGACACAACGGGGAAAGACATGGTTGGAGGGTAGCCAGAGCTTGTTTCGCAGTTTACTTAAGGAGCGTCTTAAGGAGGAGAAGCAGAGAGATTAAAGGAGGTCGACAGCTAGGCGGCTGGGGACACCACATTTTTTGAATAAGAGGAAAAGGAAGAGTTGGATAGTGCACCTGAAGGTGAAAAAACAGATAGAACGAGGTGCTTGGGCATGGAAGGATATGAACAGGAGGATGCAAATTATATGGTACAGGTGTTTGCCAATTGTGAACCTATATAAGTCAGCGCAGAAATGGGATATCCATTAATGTATCAGATTTGACACATTTATTATCCTGTACTTGCAGCAATTGGAGTTCCTGGTAAGCCTGTTTCTGAGCTGTTAATGGTGTAAATCGATGTTTACTGAGTGCTATTCTTACCTGTTTGTTTTAGAGAGCTAGCTTTTCTTTTCCAGCAATATACAAAAGGAATATCCTCACTGTCTACTCTTTCAGTCTTGCAGGAACTGCATTATGCTTGAATGGTTTTGGTTTCAATAACACTGGTATTGTTACTAGATTATTCCCTGTATTGAATGTACTTAAATGAGATGCCTCAGCGAGGATCAATAATCAGAACATCAGGAACTTTTAAAAGTTACATGATGTGGAACTAACCGATCCTGGAATATTTTGTTACGGATGTTTTTTCGGTGATTGATAATGAACATCTCACGGTCTTAGTGTTGCAAGGGACCAGCACAATATCCTTGCTCCTTAATAACATGGTTCAATTTAACTAGGAGGCCAATGTATTTATTGCTTATTACTGTTATATATATTTTTCCATTCCGTGTGTGTCTGACGCTGCTTCAGACTTCTGGCCAATGAACTGTATTTGCGGCTGACTCTTTCACATCTCCTTCTCTGCTTCACTGTGGAGCCTTCATTGTCACTGGATTAATTTGTAAAATAGAAAACATTGATATGATGTTTTATTGCTTTATCTTCTATCAGTTGGAATCAAGAGTCTCCCATTAATCTGTAGATAATCAGCTGCACGCTGATCTTGGTGTTTCGCAAGTAAAAAATCCCACATTCCAGCGGTGTACTTTCTAATTCCAGGAGAAGGCATTTAAATGATTGTGAGGTTTGTCTGAACGAAGCTTTTGATCCTGTTTATTCTATGCATTGCAGTTGAGATGAAGGTTGTAGTTGAACAAGTGGAGACTTGAGTGTTCTGTGGACACATTAAAATATTCACAGAAATTTCACTATTGAACAAAATGACTCTGCTAATAGAATCATTGAAACACGGGGCTGGTAAACAAAACACATGGGTAGAACGTTAGGAATAAAACATAAGTGCAAACTGGCATTAAGTTACAGTTTGCAGGGTGTGAGTACTCCAGAGAGATACAGAGAGCGACTGAGAGAACAGAAGGGGGAAAGGATCAGGGGGAACGAAACCGAGGGAAAGAGATAAGCAAAAGTAAAGGGAAAGAGAAAGAAGCAGCAGTGTGAATAATTCACTATCATAAAGTGCTGGAATGTCCAGAACAATTAGTGAGAGAAACTGAGAGTTGAAGTTGTCTGTTGTCGGATTGTGTCCATTTTACTGTTGAACTTGATCCTCTGTGTTTATTTCTGTCAGGTCCTCATTTTTTTTGTAGGCAGTTCCTATTCCTTACTGATTTACTGAATAAACATAATAGAATCAGTTCTTAACCGATGGTAATTTATTATTTAAATACTGACCTTTAAAATCGCTGTGACTGCTGAAATCAATGAAAAGCGAGGCTGATATCATAAATCTCTTGCAATTTATATCTAATTGTCTTTACAAACTATATTAGAATTAGAATTAGAACATTACAGCGTATGTATTGTATCATATGTATTGACTATATCGTAGAAACAATGAACTGTTCTCCAACACCAATAACCAGAGGCATTATTGCTTGAATGTATCAATTGAGTTGTATTACTGGGATCTATAGATTAGATTTCCTCTAACACTCTGCTGCAGTCTCTCTCCGTGAATCTCAGCCTCTCCTCTCACTGTATTGAATCCTTTGTCTCCTCATCCACTGCTTCAGTTTATCCACTTTCCCAAACCATCTGCTCCTGTCTCCCTTCCGGATCCAACAGGTCCTTTTCCCTCTCTCCCTCCCAATCTCATTTACTGGCGCCACCTCCAGATGCCACATCATACCTGATAGGAACATAGGAACATCAGAGCAGGAGTAAGCCATTCAGCCATTCGAGCCTGCTCTGCCATTCGAGATCATGTCTGATATGAGCACTGAAACACAGCGCTGCAGTTTTCAGTCTTTTCCCATTTGGCAACAATCCCAGTCGGTTCTCTAAAACCAGAGCAACAAACCAGCTGCATTTCCCGCTGTCCCCAAACCCTCCCGAACAACAGTCTGGAGCCAAATTCCGATTTAACCCATTGGATTCCATCTCTGTAAAAACCCTTCTCATTTCCCCACCGGCCCTGCATCCTCACTCAGTACTTCCAGTCGATCCAGAGCTAAGTGTATTCACTTTCTGTATCAATTTCCCAATTCATTATAAATAATTGTCTTTCACAAATTTCACTGTGGCAAAGCACTGCCCAGGTCAATGATTCAGTTTTAACTGCTCGATGCAGCAACAAAGCTGGAAATTTCAGCCCAGTTTCTGTCGAACTGCTGCTTTGACTCCAGGTCTGAAATGCAATTTATCTTCTTCCTTTTCTATCTCTTCCAGTTAACTTGGTGGCGATTGTGATCCTGTCCCGAGGAAAGTGCGGACTCTCCAAATGTATCACTCTCTACCTGCTGGTAATGGCAGTGGCTGATCTCCTAGTCGTTGTCACTGGTCCCATATTATACTGGATTGTTGGAATGTATTTCCGAGATTCATTCCTGAGATTTACTCCGGTGTATTGTCTCATTGTCGTTCTAGGTTCAGAGAGTTCTTTCTGTCTGACTCACAGTCACTTTCACCTTTGATCGATTATTGGCCATTTGTTGTGAGAAGCTGAAAACAAAATATTGCAGCGAAAAATCGGCGGCTGAGGTTGCAGGGACAGTGAGTGTGCTGGGCTGTTTGGAGTCTGTCCCCTGGTACTTTACACTGGAACAACAGTACATTATTGATAATGTTCCCATTGGTTGTGACCATAAATCTAGCTTCTTTAATTCCCCCATATGGTGGGGGGGGGGGGGGGGGTGGCATTTGAATTGTTTGACTACATTTTAACCACTTGTGTGCCGTTCATTCTGATTTTTCTGCTCAATGTTCTGACCGTAAGGCGTATTTTATTCGCCAGTAAAGTCCGCAGGGGATTCTGAGGCCACAACAATGAAGAGAATCACAAGGACCCAGAGATGGAGAATCGGAGAAAATCAATCATTTTACTCTTAGGTATATCTGGCAGTTTTATACTGTTATGGGTGATTCGGGTTGTGTATCACATTTGTGCGCATATTGCAGATATTCTGTATTATTGCTCCTGCACTGACCCTCTCTTTATCACAGATCAAACGTCAATAATGCTGCAGCTTCACAGTTCCTGCACCAACACGTGTATTTACATTGTGACCCAGAGTAAATTCAGACAGGAGCTGAAGAAGGCGGTGAAATACCCTCTCAATGTTAATTTAGGGAAATCACAGGAAGAGCTGAAGGGTATCAAATCCTACTTGACATTCCATTCCCTACACTCCCCACAGGACAGGAAGTACATTTTATATTCACAGCACAGAGCCCTGAAATTATTTTAAATCTGATTCTGAAATTATATTTTATTGATAATCTGACTTCTTGTGGCTCTGTGTTTCTCAGAAAAGCATCACTAAGAAGCTCAGCTGGATTCAACTAAACCCACCCTAGACCCAGAGCTAAAATGGACAAAGCTGCAAATCATAGTGATTGTGAGATCTTGAGAGGGGCAGTATCTGCACTGAAACAGGGAGACCAGCACATGGAGATGGTGGGAGGCAGTGGTAACAGCAGTGAGCCAGGGACACCAGCACATGCAGATGGTGAGAGGCGGCAATAACTGCAGAGAGACAGGGACATCCGCAGATGGAGAGTGGGACAGTACCTGCAGTGAGATAGGGACACCAGAAGATGGAGATGGTGAGAAGGAGGAAGGAACCTAGTGCAGTGAGACAAGAATGCCAGCGGATGGAGATGGTGAGAAAGAATAGTAACTGCAGTGAGAGAGGGACACCAGCAGATGTTGCTGGTGAGTAGGCCTGTAGCTGCAGTGAGACAGCGACACCAGCAGATGGAGATGCTGAACCATTGCTGATGGGGAGTTTCTGTGTTGCTGAGACTTTGAAAGTTTGCTCTCACGAGAGGAACTTAAGGTTGTGTGACATTTGTGTTAGACTTCATGAAATCTTGAGATGCTTAAGAAAACTATTTAAATACAATTTGTGTTAAATAGCTATGTTGCAACTTATAGACGCTTGTAAGGTTCCTGCTTGGAAAATTATTTTGAGTGATTGAAGGATAATGCAGAAATGCAACATCAAATAAAGTCCAAACAACCAGTTACAAATAAAAAAAAAGTCCAACGATGGACCATAGACTGTGTGGGATGGTGCGTATTACATCTTTCATGTCCCTCACTTCCTTTCTCCGTCCCTCGTCTCAATCTCTCTCTCAATCTCTCTCATTGTGAGTCTCTTTTCTCCCACTGTGTGTGTGTCTCTCACTGTCTGAGTCACTCTCTCTCTCTCTCCCGCTCATGCTATCCTTTCTTTTTCTTTGGCCAGCTCTCTCTCTCTCTCCCTTTTCTCTCTCTCCCTCTTTGTGCGTCTCCCTCTTTCGCTTTATTTCATTCTCTCATTCTCAGTCTTCCCTTTCTCTCTCATTCTTTGGCTCTCTCTTTCTTTCTCTGGCTTTCCCTCTTTCTATCTCTTTCTCTCTCACTCAGTCTCTCTCAGACTTTATTTTCTCTCTGGTTGGCTCTTTCTCTCTTTCTTTCTCTGCGTTTCTTTATTTCTCTCTCACACTCTCATCCTCTCTGTCTCGCATTCTCAGGCTTTTCTTTGCCTCTCTTTCTCTTTATGTCTCTCTCACTCTCTCCCTCACCCTTAGCCTCTCTCTCTCTCTCTCTCTTTCTCAGGATTTTTATCTCCCCCTTGCTCTCTCTTTCTCTAACCTTTTTTCTCTGTTTTTCCACTCCTCTTTGGCTCTTTCACTTCCCTGGCTTTCTATCTCCTTATTTCTCCCCCTAACTCTTTTGCTCTCTTCTCAGCTTTGTCTACGCCGCTTTTTTCTCTTTTTCTCAGCATTTATTTCTCAGCCTTTTTTGTTCCCTCTTTGTCGCTTTTTTTCTTTCTTTGGATCCTTCTCTCTTTCTTTTGATTTTTTACTCTCTTTCTCTCGCCCTCTCTCTGACGTTCTCTTTTACTCACTCTCTGTGAAATCCTTTTTGGCTCTTTATTTGTCTCAATGTCTTTCTCTTTAGTTGTTTCTGCGACTCTCTTTCTCTTTGCCTCTTTTTCTGACTCTCTTTCTCAGGATGTTTATCTTTCTCTAGCTCTCTCTTTCTCTAACTTTCTTTTTCTCTGGTTTGCTTTTCTTTTGCTCGTTCTCTTCTCCTGCTTTCTCTCTCCTTATTTCTCCCCCTCAGTCTTTTGCTCTCTTCTCAGCTTTGTCTTCGATGCTTTTTCTCTCCTTCTCAGTATTACTTTCTTTCTCTGCCTTTTTTGTTCCCTCTTTGTCGCTTTTGTTTTTCTGTCTTTGGCTCCTTCTCTCTTTCTTTGACTCTCTCGCTTTTTTTGCTTTGCTTTTTTGCTCCCTTCCTCTCTCTCTCTCTGACTTTCTCTTTTACTCACTCTCTGCGGCTTCCTTTTGGCTCTTTATCTGTCTCAATGGCTTTCTCTTTAGTTGTTTCTGTGACTCTCTTTCTTTGTGCCTCTCTCTCTCTCTCGTTCTCTCTGGTCTTCTCTGCAGCTGTTTCTCTGCGTTATTTTCTCTCTGGCTCTTTCTGTCTCTCTTTCTCTTTCTGTGTGGCTTTTACAGTCTTTCTCGGTTTCCTCCCCCACCCCCATCCCTCGGAAAATGTTGATGCCCCCCCAAATCTCCCCCAGCAGAAATCTCCCCCACAAATCCCACCCCTACCCCCTCCGCAAATTTCCATCTGCAAATTTCTCCCAGGCAAATTTAACTCACGCAACTTTCCCACACCTGCAAATTTCCCCCCTGGGATTCAGAGAGAAACAGAGAGCGAGAGGCTGAGATTCAGAGGGTACAGTTTTTATTTCAGATTTCCAGCATCCGCAGCAATAAACATGGTCAAAAATAGTAGTAGACTTCAGGAGGATGGAGGAAGTCTGGTGAAATGGTCAGACACATGGCAGGTTAATTTCAATGCTGAGAAATGTAAAAGGATGCATTTCGGAAGGAAGGCTGAAGAGAAACGATATAAACTAAATGGTATAATGTTAAAATGGGTGCAGGGACAGAGAGATCTTGGATTTCATTTGTGTCACCTTTCATATCTTAAAGATTCAATTTTAGGCTTCAAATCTTTCAGTTGAATCTCGCTTCATCCTGAAAAGTGTTAGCAAACGTGTTGGGAGATGTGTTACAAGCTGTTTCCATTCAGATAATCCTGCATTGTGCAAGTGTCAGCTATCGTTGCAGAGACAGGAAATAGGGGTGTTTGAATGGACCTGCAGGTTTTGGTTGATGCAATAAGGTGAGAATTTGAATTGCGTCCCTTGCAGAAACATTGAATTGAAGGCATTTACAGAACATCACATGAAGTAGTTTAAACTTCAAAGACTTCAGACACATGGAAGAAGAGGAGAAGGGAACAATATACAAAACCTGAGACAGACCGACAACAACAGTAGGCAAATTAATCTCTTTATATGGGTTTTAATATGAAGGCCTGAACTGATGATTGAAAAAGCAGGAGTTCAAATCCCACACTGGGCTGTTGTGAATTTGCATTCTGATTTTTCTTTGAAAAAAACGTAAATATGGAATTAAAAAAAAAATACCTCGAGGATGGAATGATTCCCTTTTGTCGACTAATGCAAAGCCCGTGTGTGGCTCAGTTTTGCTGTATTTATTAACGATATAATATAATGAGGTGGAATGCCAAATGCCAGCGTTGCAAATGACACAAAAATAGGCAACATTATATGCAGTGCAGCTGGAAGCATAAAATTGCAAGGAGATACCAATATCTTAAGTGAATGGGAAAAGCTGTGATAGATAGATTTCAATGTCAGCAAAAAAGAATCGAACATTGTACTTTATAAATGATGAAAAGCTAGAAATACTGGACATACAAAGAGACTTGGCAGGGCCATGCATATTTGAGTGTAGTATAGATTTACCAGAATGATAACTGGACAACAAGGGTTATATTACAAGGTGATATTACACAAACGAGGGATGCATTCCATGGAATTCAGGAGGATCAAGATGATTTGATCAAAGTTGTTGAGATATTCAGGGAAACTATTTGGGCGAAACTATTTCAGCAGCTTGGGAACATAGGAACAAGAGCAGGCCATTCAGCCCATTGAGCCTGCTCCACCATTCAATACTATCACGGCTGATCATACACTTCAATGCCCTTTTCCCAGACTATCCTCATATCCCTTGATATCATTGGTATTTAGAAATCTGTCAAACTCTGCTTTCAACATAGTAAATGACTGAGCTTCCACGACCCTCTGGGCTAGAGAATTCCAAAGATTCTGAGTAAAGAAATTTCTCCTCATTTCAGTCCTAAGTGGCTTCGCCCTTATTTTGACATTGTGTCTCTTGCTTCTGGACTCCTGAACCAGGGGAAACATCTGACTGGCATCTACCCTGTCCATCCCTTTAAGCATTTTATAGGTTTCAATAAGATCACCTCTCATTCTTCTGAACTCCAATGAGTACATGCCCAACCTGTGCAACCTTTCCTCATAAGACAACCCCTTCATCCCAGGAATCAGCCTAATGAACATTCTCTGAACTGATTCCAATGCATCCAGGCCTCACCATTTATACACTTGCAAAGATGCCAAACACCTTAATATTTCCCCTCTCACTCTGTTTATCCCATCCAATAATTCACGCTCCTCCTCTTTAACTACAATGTCTGCATCGTTCCCCCGCTTTTATGAAGACAGACACAAAGTATTCATTATGAACCATGCCATGCCTCTCCCACCTCCATACAGACATTCCCTTTTTGGTCCCTAATACTCTATCGTTAGTTATCCTCTTGCTCTTTGTGTATTTATAAAACATCTTTTCATTTTCCTTGCTTTCGCTTGGTAATATTATTTTCTGACTATCCCTTAGCTTTCCTAATTTGCTTTTTAATTTCACCCCTGAAATTCCTTCCCTCGTCTCAGCATTCTCTGGTATTGAGCTGTCGGTATCTGACATAAGCTTCCCTTTTGTACCTTATCCAAAGGACTCGAGATTTGGGAGTCCCACCCTATTTGTCTTTGTGTGAAAATATTTGTACTGAACCCTCACTAATTCTCCCTGCACTGACACCTTCAGGTAACTATCTCCAGTCCACTTTGCTAAATCCAAAGAGGGTCACTGACCCGAAACGTTAACTCTGCTTCTCTTTCCACAGATGCTGCCAGACCTGCTGAGTGGTTACAGCATTTCTTGTTTTTATTGCTAAACCCTCCCCTCTCTGGAACTACCATTTCCTCTGATTCCCCTGATGGACCCTCACATGCTTCCGAAAGTGTGGTGACCAGAACTGGATGCAAAATTCTAGTTCTGGACTAACCAGAGCGTTGTAAAGGTTCAGTATAACTTCCATGCTTCTGTACACACAACTATTTATGAAGCCCAAGCTCCCCTATAATTATCTGACGGATCTATCAATATGATCTTCCACCTTCAAAGATGTAAGTACATGTACACCCCGGTCCCTCTGTCTCTGCACACTTCCTAGAACTGTGCTATTATGGCTACATAGCCTTTCCCCGTCTCTTCTGCCAGAAAGAGAGCTGGGGGGCGGGGTAGGGATGGGGAGAGAGAGCTGGGGAGGTGAGAGAGTGGGGGAGAGACAGCGAGTTGATGAGAGAGAGACAGGGGCAAGGAAAGGGGACAGAGAATGAGAGAGGGTGTGTGAGAGGGGGAACAGAGGGAGAAAGAAAGGGATGAGAGGGGGAGGGGAGGAGAGCGAGCGAGGGGGAAGAGAGTGAGAGAGAGCGCTGGGGGGAGAGAAACCATGGGGGAGAGAGGGCGAGAGATAGGGGGTGTTATGGTCGGATGAGAAAGGTTTCTACGGGTCTGTTACTGTCTTCACCTGGTCTTATAGTAACAGCGTTTAATGTTAAATGCAATGTGTTTTGAGTTCCCCCTTGGTGAATCCTTGTTCACCGCTTTCCAATGATAAGGCAACGGAATGAGCACAAAAAGTCTTTCTTAGGTTTAAAGAAGAAATATGAAATTTATTAAACCTTATACATAAACTCTAATACGGTTAACGCCTCCGGAAAAACGACTCGCCCATGCCAGCATGAACACGCAGTATAAACATGCGAAAAGGGACAAAAAAGAGCAGACGGAAAGATAACTAGGGTAGTTAGAGGCAATATCTTGTTACTGTTTCTCGAGCTCGCTGCAGCCCTTGTTTGAAGATATGGTCTAGCGTTTCAGTGGAGTCCAGTGTTCCTTTTAAAGCTGGTTCACGTAGGAGACTGTTTTTCTCTTTGAGTTTACGTCTCTTCAATGGTTTCCGAAGCTGGTGACAGCGAGATGAGGGCAGACAGGAGAGAGGTCTTATCAAAACAGGCGCCAGTAGTTTTCTCAGTTCGAATCCTTTGTTGGAAGTTCAAATCTCAACAGCCAGCTAGTATCATGACTATGCTCAGTATGGAGAAGGACGATGTAGATGTAAAGCTCAGGAAGGGAGATTGTGATATACTTGAAAAAAATAGCAATAAAGGGTGGGGGGGGGGGAGATATTGGCAGTTTTTGCCAGCTTAAAAGTGGATAAATGCCCAGGCCTAGATGAGATGTATCCCAGGCTATTACGTGAGGCAAGGGAGGAGATATCAGGGGCTCTGATACAAATTTTCAAATTCTCTCTGGCCACAGGAGAGGTGCCAGAGGACTGGAGGACTGCGAATGTGGTACCATTAGTCTATGGTACCAGAGTTAAACCAGGTAATTACATTCCAGTGGTCTGACCAACATCAGTGATAGGCAAACCATTGGAAAAAAATCTGAGGGAGAGGATTAACCTCACTTGGAGAAGCAGGGATTAAGAAAAGATAATCAGCATGACTTGGTCAGAGGGTGATCATGTCTAACTAACGAGTTTGCATTTTTCGTTGTGACTAGGTGTCCAGTTAACGGTAAAGCAGTTGTTATAGTCCACATGGACTTCAGTGAGGCTTTTGATAAGGTCCCACATGGGAGATTGTCAAGAAGGTAGGAGGCCATGGGATCCAGGGCAATTTGGCAAATTGGATCTAAAATTGGCTTAGTGGCAGAAGGCAGAGGGTGATGGTCGAAGGTTGTTTTTGTGATTGGAAGCCTGTGACCATCAGTGTGCCACAGGGATCTGTGCTTGTTGTGATGCACATTAATTAACATAAAGGAGGTATGATCAGTAAGTTCGCAGATGACACGAAAATTGATGGTGCTGTAAATAGTGGGGAGGAAAGCCTTAGACTGCAGGACGATATTGATGGGCTGGAAAGATAGGCAGAACAGTGGCAAATGGAATTAAATCCTGAGATGTGTGAGGTGTTGCATTTTGGAAGGACTAACAAGGCAAGGGAAAATACAATGGATGGTAGGACCCTATGAATCACAGAAGGTCGGAGGAACTTGGTGTACTTGTCCATAGACCACTCAAGGCAGCAGCACAGTTAGACTAGGTGTTTAGGAAGGCATACAGATACTTGTGTTTATTAGCCGAGGGACAGAATATAAGAGCAGGGAAGTTATGATGGAGTTGTATAAAATGCTAGTTCAGCCACAGCTGGAGTACTGTGTACAGTTCTGGTCGCCATACTATAGGAAGGATGTGATTGCACAGGAGAGGGTGCAGAGGAGATTCACCAGGATGTTGCCTGGGCTGGAGCATTACAGCTATGAAGCGAGACTGAAAACGCTCGGGTTGTTTTCCTTAGAGCAGAGAAGGTTGATGGGGGAGCTGAGTGCCGTACACAAAATTATGAGGAGTATTGATAGGGTAGATAGCAAGAAACGTTTCCCTTCAGAGAGGTGGCAATAACCAGGAGGCATAGATTTAAGGTAAGGGGCAGGAGATTTAGAGGGGATTTGAGGAAATAATCTTTCACCCAGAGAGTGTTTGGAATCAGGAACACACTGCCTTAAGGGGTTGGAGAGGCCTGAACACACACAACATTTAAGAAGTATTTAGATGAGCACTTGAAATGCCATAGCAGACAAGGCTGCGGTCGAAGGACTGGAAAAGGGGATTAGAATAGATAGGTGCTTGATGGCCAACACAGACACGATGGGCTGAAATGCCTCTTTCTGTGCTGCATATCTCTATGACTAAAACTGCTCTGTTCTGACCACTTCTTCTGTGTATTGGGGAAGCAACTACTGGATCTCTTTTGTTCCAACACTGCTGGTACGAGACAAATAGCCTTCCTGTCAGGGGCTTGCAATTTTAAGTTTTAATGTTCATGTGACGAAATCATGCGTGCCTCAGTCTTGGTAGGTGGGGGTGTGCTTGACAGGGGGGAACAGGGAGCGACAGAAGGGGACGCAGGAGATGTACAGAGAGAGAGTGAGAGAGAGAAAGAGGGGAGGAGACTGAGAAGGAAGTGAAAAAGAGAGAAAGAGCGAGTGGAGCAGACAGGGAAAATGAGTGAGAGAGGGTGCAGAGAGAGAGAGAGTGGCGGGTGGGTAGGGAGAGAGAGATAAGGGAGAGAGAGAGGTGAGGGGGAGAGATGGGGATAGAGAGAGGGGAGCAGAGAGCGCGACAAGGGAGGAGGGAGAGATGGGGATGGCGAATGGGGAGAAAAGAGGGAGCAGAAAAAGAAAGAGAGGGAGAGAGAGAGAGCACAGGACAGAGAGAGGGGGCAGAGAGCGAGGAAGGCCGGGAGGGAAACAGGGGGACAGAAAGAGGGAACAGAGTGAAATACAGAGAGGCGGGAGAGAGAGGGTGAGAGAGGGGGCAGAGATAGAGGGGGCAGAGAGAGAGAGAGAGAGAGAGAGAGAGAGAGAGAGAGAGTGTGTGGGGATGGAGAGAAAGAGAGGTACACAGAGAGCGAGGACGACACAGGCGGGAGGAGAACAACACAGAGAGGGGGGAACAACACAGACAAGGGGTACACAGAGATAGAGAGAGTGGGAAAGAGTGACCAAGATCACTCCTGGCTTTCCCTCAACCGTCAGTTCAGAAGTGGGGATGTTCACTGATGATTGCACAATGCTCAGCACCATTTACGACTCCGCAGATACTGAAGCAGTCCGTGCCCAGATGCATCAGGGCATGGAGAACATTCACGCTTGGGCTGATATGTGGCAAGTGACAATTGCACCACACAAGTGCCAGACAATGACCATCTCCACAAAGAGAGAATTCAAACATCTCCGCTTGACATTCACTGGCATTACCATTTCTGAAACCCCACTATCAGCATCCTGGGGGATACCATTGACCAGAAACTGAACTGGACCAGCCACATAAATGCCGTGGCTCCAAGAGCAGGTCAGAGGCTAGGAATTCTGCAGCACATAACTCATCGCATGCCTCCCCAATGCCTGTCAACCATCCACAACGAAATATTTAGGGTTATGACGGAATACTCTCCCCTTTCCCTGATGGGTGCAGGTATAAAACACTCACGAAGCTCATCACCATCCAGGACAACGCACTCGTCTTGATCGGCAACCCATCCACTAACATTCACTCCCTTCACCACCAATGCACAGTGGCAGTAGTGAGTGCCATATGCAAGATGAACTGCAGCAACGCACGAAGGCTCCTAAAACAGCATTTTCTAAACCCGCGACAAAAAGACCAATCAAGTTCGGAGCAGAAGTAGGCCATTCGGCCTATCAAATCTGTTCCGCCATTCAGTAAGATCATAGATGATCGATTTCCATCTCGAATTCCATACTACCATCGACAGTCGATCATCGTTCATCCCATTGCCTAACAAGAATCTATCTACGTCCGCTTTAAAAATATTCAATGACCACGCCTCCACCACCTTCTGAGGCACCGAATTGCAAAGTCGCAAAACCCTGTGAAAGAAAACAAAATCTCCTTGCCTCTGTCTGATAACGGTAATCCCTAATTTTCAAACAGTGGCCCCTTGTTCTGGGCTCACCCACAAGAGCAAACATCCGTTCCATATTTATCTTGTCAAGACCGTTCAGGATCTTCTGTCCTTCAATCAAGTTTCCCCTCACTCTTCTGCACTCCAGTGAAAACGAGCCCAGACTATCCAACATTTCCTCATAAGAAAACCCGCTCATTCTCAGTATCAATCTCGTAAACCTCTTCTGAACCGCCTCCAATGCATTCACATCCTTCCTTAAATATGGAGACCAAAACTGTATACAGAATTGGAGATGTGATCGCATCAATGCCCTGGAAAACTGAATCATAACATCCTTACCTTTATTTCAATTCTGCTCGTAATAAAGGATATCACTCCACTGGTTGTCTTTATTACTTGCTGTACCCAAAACCTACTTTTTTGTGACTCATGCACGAGACCCACCTCTTTGCACCTCGGAATTCTGCAGTAGTTCCCCGTTTAAGACACACTTTGTGTTTTGATCTTCCTGCCAAAGTGAACAACTTCACATTTCTACCTATTTTACTCCATCTGCCAGGTTTTGTGCCGACTCACTCAACCTATCGATAACGGTCTGCAAGCTCGATATGCCCTCTTCACAACACAGTGACGCAGTGGGTAGCCTCACAGCTCCAAAGACCCGGGTTCGATTCCGGGTCCTGCCTGTGCGGAGATTGCAAGTTCTCCCTGTGTCTGCTCCGGTTTCCTCCCACATCCAAAGACTTGCAGGTGATTGGTAAATTGGCTGTTATAAATTGCCCCTAGTGTCGGTAGGTGATAGGGAATATGGGGTTACTGTAGGATTAGTATAAATGGGTGGTTGTTGGTCAGCACAGACTCGGTGCGCCCAAGGGCCTGTTTCAGTGCTGAATCAATAAATAAACATATTTATGTCATCTGCAAATTTAGCTACTATGCCATTGCTCCCCTCATCAAAGTGATTGATATAAATTGAAAAAAGTTGAGGGCCCAACGCTGACCCATGCGGGACTCCACTCGTCACTTCCTGCCAATCAGAAAATGACGCATTTATGCATGCTCTCTATTTTGTGCCAGCCAGCTAATCTTCTATCCATGCTAATATATTACCCCCTACACCATGAGCTCCCATTTTGCGCAATAGCCTTTTATCTAGAAACTTGTCAAATGTCTTCTGCTAATCCAAGTACAGTGCATCCGCAGGCTCCCCTTTATCCACAGCGCATGTCACTCACTCAAGGAACTCCAATAAATTGTTTAAACATAATTTCCCTTTCACAAAGCCATGCTGACTATTTACGATTACCTTGAGTTTTTATTTAGAGATACAGCACTTAAACAGGCCCTTTGGCCCACCAAGTCTCTGCCGATCAGCAACCACCCATTTGTACTCACCCTACTGTAATCCCATATTCCCTACCACCTATCTAAACTCGGAGCAACTTACAACAGCCAATTTACCTGTCACCTACAAGTATTTGGCGGTGGGAGGAAACCGGAGCACCCAGCGAAAACCCACGCGGTTGCAGGTAGAACTTGTAAACTCCACACAGGCAGTACCCAGAATCTAACCCGGGTTCCTAGAACTACGAGGTTGCAGTGCTAACCACTGCGCCACTGTGCTGCCCACTTTTCGAAACGCCCACCTACAACCTCCTTAATGATCGATTCTAACAGCTTCCCCACGACAGACGTCAACCTAATGGACCTATAGTTACCTGCTTTCTGCCTCCCCACTCTCTTGAATAGAATATTTGCTACTTTCCCATCTGATGGAATCTTTCTATCAAGTGAATTTTGCAAAATTAACACCAACACATCTCCTACCTCTTTAACACCTCTTTTAAGACCCTAGGATGAAGCCCATCAGGACCCGGGGACTTGCCAGCCCGCAGCTCCATCACTTTGCTCAGTACTGCTTTCCTGATGACTGTACTTTCAGCAGTTCCTCTCTTCCTTCCACCTCCTGATTTGCCGCTATTACTGGAATGTTTTTGTATCCTCTATAGTGAACGTAAAAGTAAAGTATTTGTTCATTTTATCCGCTATTTCCTCATTGTCTACTATT
The DNA here is from genome assembly GCF_036365525.1 of Heterodontus francisci. NCBI lineage: Eukaryota > Metazoa > Chordata > Chondrichthyes > Heterodontiformes > Heterodontidae > Heterodontus > Heterodontus francisci. The sequence continues at coordinate 8,215,003 of NW_027140919.1, forward strand.
AACTCTCAATTCTCACTCTCTATCGCAACAACAGTCACTTTACTTACACTTTTCCTTTTTAAATACCTGTAGAAACTCTTGGTATTCATTTTTACATTTTTAGCTAGCCTCCTTTCATGCTCTAATTTCTTCCTCCTGATTGACCTTGCAGTCATGCTCTGTCATTCTTGATATTTTGACCAGCCACTCGTCTTTGCGCACTTATAAGTTTTTTCATTAAGTTTGATGGTTTCCTTAACTTCCTCAGTTAAACACGGATGGTGGGTCCTCCCCTTAGAATATTTCTTTCCAGTAGGCAGAAACATATTCTGAGTATTCTGAAATATCCCCTTAAATGTCTGCCACTGCTTCTCTATTGATCTGTCAGCTAGCCTAGCAGCCTTGTTCATTCAGCCAGTTCAGCTTTCATACAAAAATATTTGTCCTTCATTAAGTTTAAAATACTGGTCTTAGACCAACTGCTCTCTCTTTCAAACTGGATTCAAAATTCAAACAATTTGTAGTCACTGCGAGCTAGATATGCCTTTACTCTGGGTCATTCATTAATCATGTCACATTACACAATGCCAAGTCTAATATAACGTGCTCTCTGGTTGGTTCCATGTAGATAGATAGATAGATAGATAGATAGATAGATAGACAGATAGACAGAAAGATAGATAGACAGATAGATAGACAGATAGATAGATAGATAGATAGATAGATAGATAGATAGATAGATAGATAGATAGATAGATAGATAGATAGATAGACAGATAGACAGATTGCAAGACAGATAGCAAGATAGATTGATAGATAGATGGATAATAAAAACAAAACACTGCAAAAGCCAGAAATCCGGAATAAAAACAAGAAATGCTGTAAATAATCAGCAGGTCTGGCAGCATTTGTGCCGAGAGAAGCAGAGTTAATGTTTCAGGTCCGGTAGTCAGCAAAGGACTCAATGTTATCCCCTTACGCCCCCATCTCAATGAATTCCCAGCTTGGCATGATGTTGAGCTCTTCTTCCTTCGCCTTCGCCTCCGTGGTCACTTCTTTGACCATGAGTTTCCCCCCCACTACGACCAGCGGGCCCATTCACCCGCCTCCAGCATTCCCCCTCTATCTGGACACCTCCCTCTGGCCTCTTACCCGCCCTTGATCTTTTCATTGACCCCTGTCAGCGAGACATTAGCCGTATCAATTTCTCTGCCCCCTCTCTCACTCTAACCTGCCCCCCTCTAAACATGCCGCTTTCCGTTCCCTCAGGTCTAACCCCGACATGGTCATCAAACCTGCAGATAAGGGTGTTGATGTTGTTGTCTGGCGTACCATCCTCTACCTTGCTGAGGCTCAGCGCCAACTCTCAGACACTTCTTCCTGCCTCCCTCGGACCATGACCCCACCACCGAACATCAGGCTACTGTCACTGATCTCATCTCCTCTGGAGATCTTCCCTCTACAGTTTCCAACCTCATAATCCCGCAACCCCGGAGAGCCCGCTTCTCCCTCCTTCTCAAAATCAACAAGCAGGACTGTCCCAGCAGACCCATTGTTTCAGCCTGTTCCTGCCCCACTGAACTTATTTCTTCCTTTCTTGACTCTATCTTTTCTCTGCTGGTCCAGTCTTTTTCCCACCTACATCCGTGACTCTTTTGACGCCCTATGTCATTTTGACAATTTCCAGTTTCCTGGCCCTAACCGCCTCTTCTTCTCTAGAGACGTCCAATCTCTCGACATTTCCATCCCCCACCAGGACGGTTTGGGGGCGCTCCGCTTCTTCCTTGAACAGAGGAGGACAGTTCCTTGAACAGTTGGTAGGTTAATTGGCCATTATAAATTGCCCCTAGTATAGGTAGGTGGAAGGGAAATATAGGGACAGGTGGGGATGTGGTAGGAATATGGGATTAGTGTAGGATTAGTATAAATGGGTGGTTGATTGTCGGCACAGACTCGGTGGGCCGAAGGGCCTGTTTCAGTGCTGTATCACGAAAACTAAAAACTAAAAAGAGGCCCAACCAGTCCCCATCCAGCACCACCCTCCTCCACCTGGCTGAACTTATTCTCACATTGAGCAACTTCTCCTTCAACTCCACTCACCTCCTTCAAGTAAAAGGTGTTGCTGTGGGTACCCGCATCGGTCCCAGTTGTGTCTGTCTTTTTGTGGGATATGTCGAACATTTCTTGTTCCAGTCCTACTCAGGCCCTCTCCCCCAACTCTTTTTCTGGTACATTGATGACTGTATCGGTGCCGTTTCCTGCTCCTGCCCGGAACTAGAGAACTTTATTAACTTTGCTTCTAATTTCCACCCTTCTCTCACCTTCACATGATAATTCTCTGACACTATCCTTCCCTTCCTCAACTTCTCTATTTACATCTCTGGGGATAGGCTGTCTACGAATATTCATTACAGGCCTACTGGCTCCCACAGGTACTTCGACTACACTTCTTCACACCCTGCCTCCTGTAAGGACTCCATTCCATTCTCACAGTTTCTCCATCTCCGACGCATCTGCTATGATGATGCTACCTTCCACGACAGCGCTTCCGATATGTATTCCTTTTCCTTAACCGAGGATCCACGGACCCCACGCAACACCCCCCACCCCCACACACACCGTGGTTTGTTTGTTTAGTTTGTTTCCAATGTGCTTGCCCACTGTTTTTTGATGTATTTTTTATGTTTCTGATTGTTGGGCTCTGTGCTTTGTCGTCAATCACATCCTGTCACTTTGTCTTTCAGCACACCATTAACATAACATTTGCATTTTATCCCTGGCCTTCTGGTCAGTAATTCTCTGTGACCTTATCCGATAACCTTTTACATTTCTTACATTTGCCAGTTCTGATGAAGGGTCTCTCACGAGAAACGTTAACTCTGCTTTTCTCTGCACAGATCCTGCCAAACCTGCAGAGTATTTCCGGCATTTCTTGCAGATAGATAGATAGATAGATAGATAGATAGATAGATAGATAGATAGATAGATAGATAGATTATTGGGCGGACAGTTAAATAGAGAGTGAGATGATAGGTGGGTAGGTAGATAGAAATGCGAGACAGGAAGACAAGTGGAGACACAAGCAAGATGGAGACACAAAATAGATAGATATAGATAGGCAGACTGACAGGTAAATAGACAGATGTTGCAGACAGATAGATAGATGGGTAGAGAGACAAACAGGAAGATAGATGGAGAGTCAAGAAATATGGAGACACATGGTAGATCGATGCACAGATGGACAGACAGATAGATAGATATTTAGATAGATAGATAGATAGATAGATAGATAGATAGATAGATAGATAGATAGATAGATAGATAGAGATAGATAGAGAGATAGAGAGGAAGCGATACCGTGGTTGTCACACTGCTGGTATTGGCTTCACAGGCCGTAAAGGGGATGATTGACCACCAGGCAGAGACGTAGGTGCAGATTGGTAGTGCAGGAGTCCCCTCTGACCATTCGCCTCTCAAACTGATATATAACTTTGAATACTGTTGGGGGAAGGCCTCCCACGGGAAAGCACCAAGTACCAAGTTTATGGCACCGAGGATGATTCCGCTGAACAGCTGGGGAGGAGGGCTGGTGGCAGACTGGAGGAGCCATAGTGAAAGGTGAGTCAATAGTAAGGGGAACTGACAGGCGTTTCTGTGGCCGCAAACGAGACTTCAGGATGGTATGGTGCTTGGGTTAAAGATTTCTCGGAGCGGCTGCGCGACATTCTGAAGGGGGTGGGTGAATAACTTGTGGTCGTGGTGCATGTCAGTACCAACGACATAGCTTAAAAAAAGGGATGTGTTCGTGCAAAATGAATTGAAGGAGTTAAGAACTAAATTAAAAAGCAGGACTGCAAAGGTAGTAATCTCAGTATTACTTCCTGTGCCACGTGTTAGTGAGCATAGGAACAGCATAATAGACCAGATGAATGCAGGGCTGGAAAAATTGGTGCAAGAGGGAGGGATTTAGAGTTTTTGCACGTCGGGACCGGTTCTGGGGAAGGTGGGACTTGCTCAAGCGGGACGGCTTGCACTCAGGCAGGACAGGAACTGATGACCTCACAGGGGCATCTGCTAGTCCTGTTGTGGAGGATGGCAGGGGGTTGGGAACCTGAGCGGAGAGACTGAGGAGGAGGAAACAAGTATAGAAGCGAAAGACAGGAAACAATAAAGTGTAAGGCATAGAAATCATGGGAAAGAAACAAATAGGGCCACAGTGTAAAAGAATGAGAAGATGACTAACAATGTTAAAAAGACAAGCCTAAAGGCGCTGTATCCCAATGTGTGGAGCATTCACAATAAGGTCGTGTTAACCATGCAAACAGATATAAATAGATACAATACAGTTGCAATTATGGCGACATGGATGCCGGGTGACCAAGGATCGGTACTGAACATTCAAAGGCATCAAATATTTAGGAAGGACAGGCAAAAGGGGAAAGGAAGTGGAGAAGCGTTGTTAGTAAAAGAGAAAATCAATGCAATAGTGAGGAAGGATATTAGCTCAGAGAATCCAATGTGGAATCTGTATGGGTGCAGTTCAGAAACACTAAGGGGCAGAACACGTTGGTGTTGGTTCTATATAGACCCCCAAACAGCAGTGGTGATGTCGAGGATGATACTAAACAGGAAATTACCAATGCATGCAATAAGGGTGCCACTGTAATTTTGGGTTACTTTGGTCGACATATAGATTGGAAACAACAAATTAGCAATAATATTGCAGAGGAGAAATTCCTGGAGTACGTACATGATGTTTTTTAAGGAACAATACTTTGAGGAACCAACGAGAGAACAGGCCATCCTTTACTGGATACTGTGTAATGAGAAAGGATTAGTCAAAAATCTTTTTGAGTGGGGTCCCTTGTGGAAGAGCGACGTTAACATGTTCGAATTGTTGATTAAGGTGGAGAGTGAGAAGGTTGATTCCGAGACCAGTGTCCTGAACCTAAATAAAGGTAATTATGAAGGTATGAGGGACGAGCTGGCTATGATTGATTGGGGACCGTTACTTAAAGGATATATAGTATTGGAGGACAGATGGTGTAACCCCACTATTTAAAAAAAGGAGGTGGAGTGAAAACAGGGAATTATAAACCGGTTAGCATGACATCAATAGTTTGGAAAATGCAAGAGTCCATTATAAAAGATGTAATAGCAGAGCACTTGTAAAGTAATGACTGGATCGGACAAAGTCAACATTGTTTTACAAAAGGGAAATCATGCTTGACAAATCTACCGGAAGTTTTTGAGTATATAACTAATAGAATAGGTAAGGGAGAAGCAGTGGATGTGGTGTACTTGGACTTTCAGAAGGCTTTCGATAAGATCCCACATAAAAGTTTAGCGTGTAAAATTAAAGCACATGGGATTGGGGGAATGGCACTGACATGGATGGAGAACTGGATGGCTGAGAGGAAACAAAGAGTAGGAATAAACGGGTCGTTTTCTGAGTGGCAGGCAGTGACTCGTGGGTCAGCGCAGGGATCAGTGCTAGGACCCCAGCTATTCACAGTATATATTAACGACATAGATGAGGAATTAAATGTAATATATCCAAGTTTTCAGACGACACAAAACTGGATGGGAGTGTAAACTATGAGGAGGATGCAGAGAGCTCCAGTGCAATTTCGACAGGTTGAGTGAGTGAGTAAATACATGGCAGATGCAGTATAATGTGGATAAATGCAAGGCTATCCACTTTGGTGGCAAAAACAGGAAGGCATATAGATTGGGAAAGCGGGAGGTGCAGCGAGACCTCAGTGTCCTTATGCACCAGTTGCTGAAAATAAGCATGCAGGTGCAGCAGGCACTTAAGAAGGCAAATGGTATATTGGAATTCACAGCGACAAGATTCGAGCACGTGAGCAAGGAGGTACTGTTGCAATTACACAAGTCCACGTGCTGGGCGGCACAGTGGCGCAGTGCTTAGCACCACAACCTCACAGCTGCAGCGACCTGCGTTCAGTTCTCGGTATTGCCTGTGTGGAGTTTGCAACTTCTCCCTGTGAAAGTATGGGTTTCCGCCGTGTGTTCCAGTTTCATCCCACGGCCAAAGCCTTGCAAGGTGATAGTAAATTGGCCGTTGTAAATTGACTCGAGTGTAGGGAGGTGTTCGGAGAATGGTGAGGATGTTGTTGGAAATATGGGGTGAATGTAGGATTAGTATAAATGGGTGGTTGTTGGTCGGCGCAGACTCGGTGGGCTGAAGGGCCTGTTTCAGTGCTGTATCTCTAAACAAATAAAAAATTAAAAAGTCTTTGGTGAGCACACATCTGGAGTATTGTGTGCCGTTTTGGTCTTCTAATCTGAGGAAGGGTGTTCTTGCTATGGAGGCAGTGCAGCGAAGGCTCACCACACTGATTCCTGGGATGACAGGGCTAAGGTATGAAGAGAGATTGTGTCGATTAGGCTTGTAGTTGCTAGAGTTCAGAAGAATGAGAGCGGTTCTCATGGAAACGTACAACATCCTAACTGGACTGGATAGTCTAGATGCAGGAAGGATGTTCCGAATTGTGGGGAGTCCAGGACCAGGTGTCCATGTCAATAGATTGATAGTAAGCCATTTAGGACTGAGAGCAGGAGAGATTTCTTCACCCAGTGAGTGGTAAACCTGTGGAATTATCTCCCAAGGAAAGTAGTTGAGGAGAACTCATTGAATATATTCAAGAAAGAGTTCGATATAGTTCTCAGGGCTTATGGGATGAAGGGATACGGGGAGAAAGCGGGAAAAGGTTACTGAGTTTGGATGCTCGGCCATGATCATATTGAATGACGGAGGAAGACCGAATGGCCTACTCCTGCTCCTATATTTCTATGTTTCTACGTTTATTCCATCACTTTGCTGATGACTGACAGCACACTGATCTGTTCGCAATTAACCTGGTTCAGTTGTTCCTGCTTTTTGTGGAGAGGACATAGCGGGACAGTTTTCCACATTGATGCGTAGCTGCCAGTGTTGTAACTTTTCTAGAACGGCATTTAGGGACGTAGCCAGTTACATATGAACATACGAACATGCAAATTAAGACAGGAGTAGGCAATTCGGTCCCAAGAGCCAGCTACGCCATTCAATACGATCATCGCTGATAGATTTGTATCCTCAACTCCACATTCCCGCCTACCCTGAATAACATTTTACCCTCTTGTTTATCAAGAATCAATCTATCTCCACCTTGAAAATATTTAAAGACTCTGCCTCTGAGACCTTTTGAAGAAGAGTTCGAAAGACTCACGACCCTTTGTGAGGAAACAAAATCCTCATCTGTGCATTAAATTAGGCGGCACAGTGGCGCAGTGGTTAGCACAGCAGCCTCCCAGCTCCAGCGACCCGGGTTCAATTCTGGGTACTGCCTGTGTGGAGTTTGCAAGTTCTCCCTGTGTCTGCGTGCGTTTCCTCCGGGTGCTCCGCTTTCCTCCCACAGCCAAAAAGACTTGCAGGTTGGTAGGTAAATTGGCCATTATAAATTGCTCCTAGTATAGGTAGGTGGTAGGGAAATATAGGGATAGGTGAGGATGTGGTAGGAATATGGGATTAGTGTAGGATTAGTATAAATGGGTGGTTAATTGTTGGCACAGATTCGGTGGGCCGAAGGGCCTGTTTCAGTGCTGTATCTCTAAATCTAAAATCGAAATCTAAATGGGCGTCCCCTTATTTATAAACAGTGATCCTTGTCCTAGATTCTCCCACAAGAGGAAACATCATTTCCACATCCACTCTGTCAAGACCCCTCAGAATCTTTCATGTTTCCATCAAGTCGCCTCTTGCTTTTCTTAAATCCAGCGGATACAAGCCTATCTGTCTAACCATTCTTCATTACATAACCCACCCATTCTTGTAAACCTTCTTTGAACTGCTTCCAATGCATTTCCATACTTCCTTAAATAAGAAGACGAATACTGTACACAGCAATGCAGATGTGGTCTCACCAATGTCCTGTATAGCTGAAGAATAACATCCCTACTTTTGTATGCAATTCCCCTCGCAATAAATAATAAAAGTATTTAGCTTTCCTTATTAATTGCTACACCTGAAAACTAACCTTTTGTGATTCATGCAAGAGGACACCCATAGCAGTTTGCAATTTCTCATCATTTAGATAAATAATTATTTTTATTCAACCTGCCTAAATGGCCAATTTCACATTTTTTCTCGTTAACTCCATTTGTCGGATATTTTCCCACTTATTCAACCTATCTATATCCCTTTGTCGCCGCCTTATCTGCTGTTCACAACTTATTTTCCTACCTATCTTTGTGTCACCAGCAAATTCAGCAACCATATTATCGGACCCTTGATCCAAGTCATTTATATAAATTGTAAAAAGGTGAGGCCGTTCACTGATTCCTGTGGTGCACAATTCGTTCCAACTTGCCAACCAGAAAAAAGACACATTTATGCTACTCTATGTTTCCTGTTGGCTTACCAATCTTCTATCCATGTCATTGTGTTTCCCCTACTCTATGAACATTTATATTCCACAGAAACTTTTGATGTGGCACCTTATCAAAGGCCTTCTGCAAATCTAAGTACAGTGCAACCACAGGTTCCCCTTTATCCACAGTACGTGTTATTACTTCAAAGAATGCCATTAAATTGGTTAAACAAGTTTTCCCTTTCACCAAACTATGTTGACGCTGCCTGATTCCGTTGAACTTTTCTAAGTGCCATCAATAACGTCTTCAAGAATCACGTATAACATCTTCCCTATGTCAGATGTTAAGTTAATTGGCAGTTACTTTCCTGCTTTCTGTCTCCTTCCTTTTTTGAATAAATGACTTAAGTTGGAATTTTCCAGTATAATGTAAACTTCTCCGAATGTAGGGAATTTTGGGAAATCTGAATCAACGCATCGATGATCTCACCAGCCACTCCTTTTAATGACCCTAGGATGAAGACCATCATGGCCCGAGGACTTGCCAGTCTGCAAGTCCAACAATTTGCCCTGCACCACTCCCCTGGTGATTGTCATGTAACGTTCTTCCCTCCCTTCCATTTCATTATTTACAGTTAGTTCTAGGATGCTGCTTCTATCTTCTATTGTGAAGACCAATGCAAAGTATCTGTTCAAGTCATCTGCCATCTCTTTATTTTCCCTTATTGCTTCCCTATACACACTTTCCATCGGACCAACGATCTTTTGGTTAAATCTTTTCTTTAACAAAAAGAAACTCTTGTTATCTGTCTAAATATTTGCCGTCATTTTTCTCTTGTACACTAATCTTTCCCTCCTTATTAATCTTTTAGTCGTTCTTTGCTGCTTTTTATATTCTGTCCAATCTTCTGACCTGTTGCCCAATTGTGCGCAATTATGTTTTTTTCTTTCAGTTTGATGCTAACTTTAACTATTTTTGTTAACCACGGATGGTGGGTCCTCCCATTGGAATTTTTCATTCTCGCTGGAATGTATCTATTCTGTATACTTTGCAATATCACCTTGAAGGTCTGCAACCGCATCTCCCTTGACCTACCCTTAATCCTCTTTGCCAGTTCACCTTTTCTAGCTCTGTTTCTAGGCGCTCTTACTTCGCTTATTACGTTTACCCAAAGTTAATCCTGACAATGCAGCCGGCCGCTGACGTCATCAGTCGACGCCAAATGCGCACATGCGCAGATGGGCTCATGTTACCTGCGCGTGCGTGGCGTTCTGACTTGTCAGGACTGGTTACTGCATGCACCCACAACTTTATCACGTAACGTGTACATTTTCGTGCAACACGCCCGGTCTGCCCCACTCCCCCACCATCCCCCCTACCCCGCCGCTCTTCCGGCCGCTCTGCTCGATCCCCTACCCCGCCTCACTCCCCCCACCACCTGCTTTCTCCCTCATCCTTCCAGACGCCAGCTCGAGGCGGCGCCACATCCCTCCTCTCCGCCGCGTGCTCCTGTATCGCTTGATTCTTAGGGTGGTGCGGTGCGGGAAGGAAACAGGGGGCAGGGAGCGAGCGGCCAGAGTGGAATGGCACGGAAAACAATTAAAATTGTGCAGCACTGTCAGAGGTGCTGTACTTTGGATTTCCATTGCGTGCTGCCAAATGTTTACTTTGTCATTCTCTGATTTTTGGAGTAACAGCATCTTTAGTCCTGGCAGCTGCCTTCAGGTCGCAGACTGTGACGGTTAAGTGGAACAGACTGCATTTGCACATGTTGCTGTACAGTGACAACTAGTGGTTGCGTTGTCATCAAATGCAGCCAAGTTTAAAATAATAGTCATGAACCCATTCTTCTCTCGATCAAGCTGAATGTAAAATTCAATCATAACATGCTCGCTGCTGCCTAGTGGCCACTTCACGATGAGGTCATTAATTAATCCCATCTCGTTGCACAATACCTGGTCCAGTATAGCCTGCTCTCTAGTTGACTCCTGAATGCGCTGTTCTAAGAAACTGTCCTGATGACATTCGATGAACTTCCCATCTAGGATAGCTTTCCCATTTGATTTATTTTCCCCAATCTATATGCCGATTAATTTCTGCCTTAATTATCGCATACCATTACGACAAGCACCTATTATTTATTTCTTTATAGACCGGCCTACATTGTGGTTCCAGTTAGGAGGCCTGTCCAACACGCCCACAAGTTACTTTTTGCCTTTACAATTTTTCATCTCCACCCAAACCGCAACTACATTCTGGTTTCCTGAACATAGGTCAAAAATCTCACATGTTCTGATATCATCATTAATTAACAGAGTTATCCCTCCACGTTTTCCTAACGTCCTGTCCTTCCTAAATGACATGGACACTTCAATATTCACATCCCAGGCCATGTCATCCTGCAGCCATGTCGACATAAAGGTTACCAGATTTTACTTATTTATTTCTATTTGCGATAACAGTTAATCTGTTTTGTTTTGGATGGTATGTGTATTTCGATACAGAGACTTTAGTTTTGTCTTGTTATTATTTTTGTAAAGTCTAGCCTTGTCTGCTGATTTAAGCTTTGATTTGTCCTTGCTGTCCCTTCCTGTCACGGTCTGTCTATCTTTTCCATACACATTCCTTTCTCTCTTGCCTTGCCTCTACTCTTTGATTCAGCACATCTTCCGTTTCCTCCACTCTTTAATTTGGAACCCTCTCTACTTTGCTGGGTTATCGGTTCACTCGAGCACTGGACAAAGCATAGTTCAGGTGTAGGCTGTCCCTCTTACCCCGTTCTGGTGCGAGTGCCCACGAATAGGATACAACTTCACCCACAGTCTTTGACCCACACATTCATTCCACTAATCTCATTTGCCATGCTTCTGTTTGCACATGGCGCAGGTAATATGCATGAGATTATTACATTTTCGGTTCTGTTTTATAATTTGTTGCCTAACTCCTCGTACTGACTGAGCAGAAGCTCTTTCCTTGCCCTCCTCATGTTCTTAGTACCGACATGGACCACGATCACTGGATCCTCCCCCTCCCACTTTAACTTCATGTCCAGCCCTGAGCAGAGTCCAGAATCCTGACACCGGCAGACAACATAGCCTTCTGAACTCTCCCTCTTTACTGCAGAAAACAATGTCCATCCCATACACTATACTGTCCTCTTCTGCAACTACATTTGATTTTGCTCCCGCCACTTGAACGGCTTCCTGTTCCATGTTGCCATGCTCAGCCTGCGAATCCACATCCAACCCTCTCTTCTGTCTCTCCAAGCTGCAAGCACCTCGAACTTGTTGCACAATTGCAGGGGCTGAGGCTCCGCCACTGCTACATTCCTGACCCCCTTCCCTGTCTGACTCGCAGTCACAGTTTCCTGTCCTTGATGACTGACCAAAATAGGTGACCATATCCGAAGGGACTGCCTTCTGGAACAAAGTGTCCAGGTAACTTTTCCCTTCAATGATACATCGCAGTATCTGCAGCTTGACCGCCAGCTCTTTGACTTTGAGCCATAGCTCCTCACGCTGCAGACACGTATGACAGAAGTGGTTGCCATGGATTTCCCACATACTGCAGCCGTGACATACCACTTTTCTTGTAATCTTTAGTGTTAATTTAATAACATTGATTTCCCATTAATTAATTTGTAGCCTCCCCCCATAACCGAACTCCCATCACTTAAGACACTCCCTCTTCACACTCTGTGCCCTCCAGCAGCACTCAATGGAAACGCCAGCTCTGAGACTCCACTGAATTTACACTCTCTGAAAACAATGATCTGTCAGCTTTACTGGAGCTCAGAAAGCAGTTTAAGCTGGCTACCTAATTAACTAGTTACAGCTTCACTTAGAGAGCTTGCACATCCCTGGTTAAAATTGTAAGAAACCTCACTTGCCTCTTAACTTAACCAGTAATTTCAATTAATTGCCAAATGTAAACAAAATAAAAACTGTACTTTAAAGAGTTTAAGCCTTAAAAATACTCACTTACCAAACTCCCTTCTTTACAATCTGTGCCCTCCTCCAACACTCAGTAGAGGCCAAAGGGCTGCAAAGATTTCTAAATTGCCATCAATTGTTATGAAGGATATTGAGGGCTACAAAGGATTAAAAAGTATTGGAAAGGAGTTACGAAAGGAAGTTAAAGAATTTTGAACGATTCCAAAGGATTATACATGATTTGAAGGATTCTGAAGTTTAACCATGCTTTAGAAAGCTTTTAGCTACTATCAAGCGTTATGCTGTGCTATAACTATTTATGAAAGATTATGAAGTGTCATTAAAGTTTACCATGTGCTATGAAGTGGCTGAAGGGCTATGAAGGATTATAAAGAATTTTAAAGGATGGTAAAGAATTATAAAGGCTAACAAAGTGTCATAAAGTGTCATAATGCGTTATAAAGAATTACAAAGAGTTACAAAGAATTATAAAGTGTTCTAATGTGTTGTCAATGATGATGAAGAATTCAGGCTGAAGATTCCCACTATCTTTTCTCTTTGAATTGTTTTCATCCTAGTTGCTTTGGAGACGGCTGGTAGGTGGGGCCGCTCCTGACGGATTACGCTCGCGCTGTCGCTCTGCTCCAATGCATGAGCACGGTGGGCGGGGCTGGGGACCTCAGACCCCACCCCCTGTCCCTTCTGCCTTCATCATTGGGAACAGGCAGCGCCCCCACTCTGGTCGCCAAGGGAACAGTACTCACCCCCACTCTCCCATTAACATGGGAAAAAGAACCTGCACCAACTACCCTTCACCTTGTGAACAGACCCTGCCCCTGCTGTGACAGACCCAGCCCCCGGCTGTTTGAAAATGTGAAATAAAATGAGAATATTTTAGATACGGTCAGTGATTACAGTCCCTCTTCTCATTGAATGAACTTAACAATTCGCATAAAGGGATATTTCAGCATTTTCTTCAACTGCTCTCTGAACTGAGTCTGGGTCACGGCGTAAATCACAGTGTTTGTGCAGCAGCTAAGGGGCTGCAGCATGAAGGCCACTTCCCGCACAGAACCAGGAATTGCGGCCACGGACCCAGAATGAAAGTTCATATACCGTATTCTGGTGCATATCAAAACCACCATTAACATTGCCCACAAAAGTAGGAAATTGGCTGAGATAACTAACAGTAAAATGATAGATTTCCGTCGGCTCTCCATCTCTGGGTCTCTCGCACTCTTGGCACTGCTGTGCGTCCAGAGTCTCCTGCGCCCTCTGCTGCTGACCAAAATGTGTCTGATAGTGAGAGCATTTAACAGCAGAATCACCACAAATGGGACCCCCGGGGTCAGAATGTTATGGAGGAACTCGATTGCTGCCCAGACCAGAGAGAAGCGAGCATCATCTGTTATATCACAAAACCAGGGTTGGTTGTGCAAAATATACTGACCTGTTAACATAAAATACCAGAAAATGTTCTTTAAACAGCTCAGCACAGTCACTGTTCCCAGAACCACAGCTGCCGTTTTCTCGGTGCAATACTTTATTTTCATCTTCTGGCAGCAAATGGCCACAAATCGATCAAAGGTGAAAGTGACGGTGAACCAGACAGAACAGTCTGTGGCTGTATAAAGTAGGATGGCATGGATATTGCAAATGTGGATGGACTCCCGGAAATAAAACTGTTCATGGTAAACAACGGGAATGTGCCTCAGTCTCACGTCGAATATAATGACCAGTAGATCCGCTGCTGCCATGGCCACCAGATAGTGAGTGACACATTTGGAAAGACCACACTTGCCTCGAGCCAGGATCCCAATCGTCGCCAAGTTTACTGTGAAGAAGGAAATAAATAGGCAAATTATTTATCAGCCTGGGAGTAAATTTACCAGTTTGATTGAGGACTGACTGAGATTTTCAGATGTGTTTTTTTTTAGAATTAGAATTAGAATATTACAGCGCAGTACAGGCCCTTCGGCCCTCGATGTTGCGCCGATCATCTGACCTACACTATTCCATTTACATCCATATGTCTATCCAATGACCACTTAAATGCCCTTAAAGTTGGCGAGTCTACTACTGTTGCAGGCAGGGCGTTCCACGCCCCTACTACTCTCTGCGTAAAGAAACTACCTCTGACATCTGTCCTATATCTTTCACCCCTCAACTTAAAGCTATGTCCCCTCGTGGTTGCCATCCTTATCCGAGGAAAAAGACTCTCACTATCCACCCTATCTAACCCTCTGATTATCTTGTATGTCTCTATTAAGTCACCTCTCCTCCTCCTTCTCTCTAACGAAAACAACCCCAAGTCCCTCAGCCTTTCCTCGTAAGACCTTCCTTCCATACCAGGCAACATCCTAGTAAATCTCCTCTGCACCCTTTCCAAAGCTTCGACATCCTTCCTATAATGCGGTGACCAGAACTGCACGCAATACTCCAGGTGCGGCCTCACCAGAGTTTTGTACAGCTGCATCATGACCCCGTGGCTCTGAAACTCGATCCCCCTACTAATAAAGGCTAACACACCATATGCCTTCTTAACAGCCCTATTAACCTGGGTAGCAACTTTCAGGGATTTATGTACCTGGATACCAAGATCTCTCTGCTCATCTACACTACCAAGAATCTTCCCATTAGCCCAGTACTCTGCATTGCTGTTACTCCTTCCAAAGTGAATCACCTCACACTTCTCCGCATTAAACTCCATTTGCCATCTCTCAGCCCAGCTCTGCAGCCCATCTATGTCCCTCTGTACCCTACAACACCCTTCGACACTATCCACAACTCCACCGACCTTCGTGTCATCCGCAAATTTACTAACCCACCCTTCTGCACCCTCATCCAGGTCGTTTATAAAAATGACAAACAGCAGTGGCCCCAAAACAGAACCTTGCGGTACACCACTAGTAACTAAACTCCAGGATGAACATTTGCCATCAACCACCACCCTCTGTCTTCTTTCAGCTAGCCAATGTCTGATCCAAAGCTCTAAATCACCTTCAACCCCATACTTGCGTATTTTCTGCAATAGCCTACCGTGGGGAACCTTATCAAACGCCTTACTGAAATCCATATACACCACATCCACTGCTTTACCCTCATCCACCTGTTTGGTCACCTTCTCGAAAAACTCAATAAGGTTTGTGAGGCACGACCTACCTTTCACAAAACCGTGCTGACTATCGCAAATGAACTTATTCTTTTCAAGATGATTATAAATCCTGTCTCTTATAACCTTTTCCAACATTTTACCCACAACCGAAGAAAGGCTCACAGGTCTATAATTACCAGGGCTGTCTCTACTCCCCTTCTTGAACAAGGGGACAACATTTGCTATCCTCCAGTCCTCCGGCACTACTCCTGTCGACAATGACGACTTGAAGATCAACAACAACGGCTCTGCAATCTCCTCCCTGGCTTCCCAGAGAATCCTAGGATAAATCCCATCTGGCCCAGGGGACTTATCTATTTTCACTCTTTCCAAAATTGCTAACACCTCCTCCTTGTGAATCTCAATCCCATCTAGCCTAGTAGGCTGTATCTCAGTAATCTCCTCGGCAACATTTTCTTTCTCTACTGTAAATACTGACGAAAAATATTCATTTAACGCTTCCCCTATCTCCTCTGATTCCGCACACAACTTCCCACTACTATCCTTGATTGGCCCTGTTCTAACTCTTATCATTCGTTTATTCCTGATATACCTATAGAAAGCCTTAGGGTTTTCTTTGATCCTATCCGCCAATGACTTCTCGTGTCCTCTCCTTGCTCTTCTTAGCCCTCCCTTTAGATCCTTCCTGGCTAGCTTGTAACTCTCAAGCGCCCTAACTGAGCCTTCACGTCTCATCCTAACATAAGCCGCCCTCTTCCTCTTGACAAGCGCTTCAACTTCTTGAGTAAACCACGGCTCCCTTGCTCGACAACTTCCTCCCTGCCTGACAGGTACATACTTATCAAGGACACGCATTAGCTGCTCCTTGAATAAGCTCCACATTTCGTTTGTGCCCATCCCCTGCAGTTTCCTTCCCCATCCTACACATCCTAAATCTTGCCTAATCGCGTCATAATTTCCTTTCCCCCAGCTATAATTCTTGCCCTGCGGTATATACCTGTCCCTGCCCATCGCTAAGGTAAACCTAACCCAATTGTGATCACTATCGCCAAAGTGCTCACCTACATCTAAATCGAACACCTGGCCGGGTTCATTACCCAGTACCAAATCCAATATGGCATCGCCCCTGGTTGGCCTGTCCACATACTGTGTCAGAAAACCCTCCTGCACACACTGGACAAAAACAGACCCATCTAAAGTACTCGAACTATAGTATTTCCAGTCAATATTTGGAAAGTTACTGTGTCCTGCGATTCATTGATTGACAATGAAGCAAAAAATGAGAATACCTGTGACAACTTGGAAGGAGGGAGAGATTAAAAGACAAAAGGGTGATGCTGAAGTAGTTCAACTCAACGCTGATTATAATCCTGCCCATCCGGCCTTTCCCTGCCTGGTTTCACGACTGTTCTGTCTCAAGGAACTCGCAGTCCTGACAAAGGGTCAGTGACCTAAACGATTAAGTCTGTTTCTCCCACCACAGATGCTACCAGACGTTCTCAGCATCTCCAGCACTTTCTGTGTTTTTTTTTAATTTCAGCTTTCCAGCATCTGCTGCACTTTGGTCCTGTACAGAACGTTCAGTGCTGGATTGACTGAGAGATTCCCTCGCCTGTGACAGGGTCCCCACGGCAGGACAAAAAGGTGAACGAAACCCCGCCGCGGTCTTTTGGACCATCCCACAGCTCAGTTGAGCAGCACTAGGGCAATTAACTGCCTGGTGCCTGGTCCCAGTCTATTTAATCATGGAGATCCCGCCTGCTTAAACGAGTTAAACAGTCACAGGACCAATAGCTCAGTACTATTGGCAATGCCACTGGAAGCAGTGGAGCTGATGGTACTACAGCAGGTCTGTGATGACAACCATCACTGGAGACCAGACTCCAGATAAATGCATCAGCAACACTGCGACCCATCAGGTAGCCGCGCCACTAACGATACTACACCAGTAATGGGAACAGATGAGTTGCTGAAGCTCAAGACGACAGTTTAGTCTGGCAGGGTTGCTGGCGCCAGCCAGTTAGCGTGGGCAACTGACAGTACGAAACCAGGCCATGGGCCAGGACCATTGTTGGGGATACAGATCCAGATTTGAGTGGTGGGGTCAGAGGGAACAATCATGGAGGGAGGACCGCTGCCGGTAATACACCAGGCCTGCGATTGGGACCATCGCAAGAGCCTCACACCCAGGTGAGTGTAGCAGAGTCACTGGGGCCGGTCAGTGAGTTGGGGCCACTGCTGGTACTGGGAAAAAAGATTACTGCTGTAGGTTAGGCCCCAGGTAATGTGATGCGGCCACCAGGGTCAGTCAGGGTGCAGGCAATTCTACCATTAGAGCACTAGGCCTAGGAGCAGCGCAATCACTGGAGATCAGGACCACTACCGGTACTGAACTAGTCTTGGGAGCAGGACCATCGTGGTGACCTGAACTCCAGGGAAATATGGCGAGGTCACCGGGTCCAGCAGTGAATGGCCGAATGCTCGTACTGTACCAGACCTGGAAGGTGATACATCGCTGGAGCCATGGACCATATAAAGGTGAGACAGATTTGCTGGGAACAATAGGGGGTGGATGCTGCCAGCACTAAACCAGGATTGAGCCCAGGAGCATTGCTGGAGACACGGAACACAGGTAAGTGAAGAAAGGTGGCCGGGAGCCATCAGGGTGCAGGGGAGCCACTGCTGGCACCACACTCGGTCCGTTGCCATGACCAGGGCTGGAATCCTGACTTCAGTAAAGTGACGCAGGGTCAACAGCGACAGTCAGGGATAGGAGGCCACAGTTCATATTGTGCCAGCCCTAGGAGAAGATCCAGCAAAGAAGGTACAGACTTCAGTTGAGTACCGCAGCATCTCCAGGGCCATACAGGGTTTGGGGCATAAAAGCAAGAAATGCAGGAAGTACTCAGTAGGTCTGGCAGCATCTGCACAGAGAAAAGCAGAGTCAACGTTTCAGGTCAGGGACCCTTCTTCAGAACTGGGTTTGGGGCCACTGCAGGCACTAAACCAAGCCTGAGAATAGGACCATAGCAGGAGAATCGGACCATTGATAAGTGTGGTGGTGTCACTGGGGCCTGGTCGGGCGTAGGGACCATTGCCATTATTGCAGCAGCCCTGGATCCAGGACCATTTCAGGGCATATGAATCCCCGAGAAATGTTGCAGGGATGCCAAAACCAACCACCGAGCAGCAGCCACTGACAATTGTACATCAGCCCTCAGAACCAGGCCGATCACTGGAGTCCCAAACACCAGGCATAGCGTGGCGCCTGGATCAGTCCGGGAGTGGGACCCATTGCTGATTCGACACCAGGCCTGGCGGCAGGAACATTGCTGGTGACCTGTACCCAGCTAAGCATGGCCGGTTCACTGGGGTCAGTCACTGAGCAGGTATTACTTATTGTACTAAACCAGGCCTGGGACCATGTCATCACTGGAGCCGCAATTACTATTTCATTGCATTGTGGTCACCAGAGCCAATCTGGGATGGGCGGCTGCTGCCAGTACTACACCAGGCCTGGGAGCATGCCTTTGACTTCAGACCCAGCACCAGGTAAGTGTGGTGGGGATGGCGAGCCAGTCATGAAGCAGGCCCTACCTCTTGTGCTATACCAGGCCAGGGACCAGACCCATCTTTGGATCCCCAGAAACCACTTAAGTGTGGTCAGTCACTGAGGAAGCGTAGCCACAGTCAGTTCCATACCAGGACCTGGGCCAGGTCAATTGCTGGAGACCCAGATGCCTGTTAAGTGTGGTGGTGTTCCGTTGACATTCAGGGTGCATTGCGTGTACTGCACTTGGTCTGGAACCATAACCATCGCTGGATACCCGGATCTCCTATGATTGTGGCAGGGTCAGTAAGCACAGACAGGGAAGGCGAGCTCTTGCCATTAATTAAGAGATATCCTTCTTTTTCTTTCATTAAATAAAGCTTAGAGTTTAAAACGTACAAGCATTTCAAAGTAAATCAAAAATAAATTCCATATTCTGCACAAAGCATTGCATTGATTTTTGTAAGACATTTGACAAGGTCCCACATGGCAGACTGATCAGTGAAAAGAAAACCGATGAGATGCAGGAGAATTTTGCACTTTGTATCCAAAATTGACTCAGAGATAGGAAACATAGGCTCGTCATCGACGGTTGTTTTTTTGAATGGAAAGCTGTTTCCAGAGGCGTTCCACAGGGCTCAGTGTTGGGAACTTTGCTGTTTGCGGTATATGTTAATGATTTGCAATTAAATGATCGGCAAATTTGCTGATGACACAAAAATTGGCCGTGCAGTTGATAGTGAAGAGGATATTCATAACCTCCCGAAAGATATCAGTGGTTTGGTTGAGTGGGCAGAAAAGTGGCAAATAGAATTATACCCAGATAAGTGTGTGGTAATGCATTTGGGGAAGGCAAATAACGCTAGAAAATATACAGTAAACGAGAGGATATTGATAGGGTTAGAAGAGGTGAGAGACCTTGCAGGTCGCTGAAGGTGGAGGTAGATAGGCAGATAGAGTGGTGAATAAGGCACATGGAATGTTTTCGTTATTGGTCAGGTATCGAATACAAAAACAGGGATATAATTCTGCAACAGTATAAAACACTGGCTGATCACAGCTGGAGTAGTGCATACAGTTCTGGTCACCTCATTGCAGAAAGGACACAATTGCTGTGGAAGAAGTACAGAGGAGATTTACAGGAATGTTGTCAGGGCTTGAAAATTTCAGCTATGAGGAAAGATGAAATAGGCTAGGTTTGTTTTCTTTAGAATAGTGAAGGCTGTGGGGTGAATTAATTGACGTGCACATAATGATGAGTGGCCTAGATAGAGCAGACAGGAACGATCTGGTTCCCCGAGTGGAGAGGTGAATTACTAGGGGCACAGATTTAATCTGATTGGTCGAGGGATTAGTGGGGACATGAGGAAACGTTTTCCACCAGAGGGTGGTGGGTGTCTGGAATTCACTGTCAGGAACGGAATTCGAGGCAGAAAGCATCAATTATTTTAAAAGGTACCTGAACAAGCATCTGAAGTGCTGAAACCTGCAAGGCTATGGACCAGGTGTTGGAAGGTGGGATTAGATTGGGCGGCTAGGTTTTTGTGGCTGGCACAAACACGATGGGCTGAATAGACTCCTTCTGTGCTGTAATTTTTCTATTGTTCATTGTCAGACAGCTCTTGGTCCAAGAAAAATTTCTTTGTACAGATGGTGGAGGCAGGGTATTGAATATTATTCAAGGCGAGGTAGATAGATTACTATTAGATGAGGAAATCAGTGGTTATCGGGGGTCGATGAGATTGTGAAATTCGAGACACAAACAGATCATGCCTGATCTTATTGAATAGTGGAGCAGGCTCGAGAAGCCGAATGGTTTACGTCTAATTCGAACTCTATTCCTGTGATGGAGCGTCTCTGATGGATGTTTCTTGCTGAATGGGGGATCCATTGGTGCAAGAAAAGTTATCCTATTTGTACTGGAGTGTAATCTGGAACAGTCTCACAGCCTGTCTGTGTTGATGGGATCCAGATTACATCATCTTCTTCCTCCACATGAGGTGGCCTCCCGATTCCTGTGTTATCATGATGGCAATGATTTGAAGTGTGCAGCAGAAAACCACAAAGTTGTGCAACTGTTCCAGCGTGTACTACAGGGCTCCCCATGAGCGGTTCATGCATTGGAAGCAATGTTTCATCACGCCCCTTGTTTGCTCCATGATGTATCTGTTGGCTCCATTTTTCAAGTTAAACCTGTGTTATTTTTGCATGGTTGCTTGGCGGCAGAGGGGGTGTGTTTGGGCGAGGAGAATTCATTGACTATGGATAGAGTTGCTGGTGTTTGACTCTGGAAAACCACATTTTGGTTCCCCTTGGAGGGTCGCAGACGTTGGGAACACTCACTGCTTCAGAATGAAGGTATCATGGCTGCTGCCAGACGAGTGGACATTCACAGAAATGATAGATTGTGCATGGTCACATGGCGACTGTTCAGTAATGGAGTGAGAGTTCTTTCAGATCCTGTACCTTTCCCCATTGACATATGAGGCTCCACAGAGCCACGTACACCATTGAGAATCCCACTCACCTGGAAAATCCATGGGACCTCACCTCGTGGTGCTCCCTACAGAGGGAGAAAACAATGAATTCACCTCATCCAGTACAGATGACATAGAACATAGAACATTACAGTGCAGTACAGGCCCTTCAGCCCTCGATGTTGCGCCGACCTGTGAAACCATCTGACCTACACAATTCCATTTTCATCCATATGTCTATCCAATGACCACTTTAATGACCTTAAACTTGGCGAGCCTACTACTGTTGCAGGCAGGGCGTTCCACGCCCCTACTACTCTCTGTGTAAGAAACTACCTCTGACATCTGTCCTATCTCTATCACCCTTCAACTTAAAGCTGTGTCCTCTCGTGTTGGCCATCACCATCCGAGGAAAAAGACTCTCACTATCCTCCCTGTCCAACCCTCTGATAATCTTATATGTCTCCATTAAGTCACGTCTTCTCCTCCTTCTCTCTAACGCAAAAAACCTCAAGTCACTGAGCCTTTCCTCGTAAGACCTTCCCTCCATACCAGGCAACATCCTAGTAAATCTCCTCTGCACCTTTTCCAAAGCTTCCACATCCTTCCTATAATGCGGTGACCAGAACTGCACGCTATACTCCAGGTGCGGCCGCACCAGAGTTCTGTGCAGCTGCAGCATGACCTCGTGGCTCCTAAACTCGATCCCCCTACTAATAAAAGCTAACACACCATATGCCTTCTTAACAGCTCTATTAACCTGGGTGGCAACTTTCAGGGATTTATGTACCTGGACACCAAGATCTCTCTGCTCATCTACACTACCAAGAATCTTCCCATTAGCCCAGTATTCTGCAATCCTGTTACTCCTTCCGAAGTGAATCACCTCACACTTTTCCGCATTAAACTCCATTTGCCATCTCTCAGCCCAGCTCTGCAGCTTATCTATGTCCCTCTGTAACCTACAACATCCTTCGGCACTATCCACAACTCCACCGACCTTCGTGTCATCCGCAAATTTACGAACCCACCCTTCTACACGCTCATCCAGGTCATTTATAAAAATGACAAACAGCAGTGGCCCCAAAACAGATCCTTGCGGTACACCACTAGAAACTATACTCCAGGATGAACATTCACCATCAACCACCACCCTCTGTCTTCTTTCAGCTAGCCAATTTCTGATCCAAAGCACTAATTCACCTTCAATCCCATACTTCTGTATTTTCTGCAATAGCCTACCGTGGGGAACTTTATCAAACACCTTACTGAAATCCATATCGACCACATCCACGGCTTTACCCTCATCCACCTGTGTGGTCACCTTGTCAAAAAACTGAATAAGGTTTGTGAGGCACGACCTACCCTTCACAAAACCGTGCTGACTATCTCTAATGAACTTATTCTTTTCAAGATGATTATAAATCCTATCTCTTATAATCTTTTCCAACATTTTACCCACAACCGAAGTAAGGCTCACAGGTCTATAATTACCAGGGCTGTCTCTACTCCCCTTCTTGAACAATGGGACAACATTTGCTATCCTCCAGTCTTCCAGCACTATTCCTGTCGACAATGACGACATAAGAATCAAGGACAAAGGCTCTGCAATCTCCTCCCTGGCTTCCCAGAGAATCCTAGGATAAATCCCATCTGGCCCAGGGGACTTATCTATTTTCACACTTTCCAAAATTGCTAACACCTCCTCCTTGTGAACCTCAATCCCATCGAACCTAGTTGTCTGTATCTCAGTATTCTCCTCGACAACATGTTCTTTCTCGACTGTAAATACTGACAAAAAATATTCATTTAACACTTCCCCTATCTCCTCCGATTCCACACACAACTTCCCACTACTATCCTTGATTGGCCCTAACCTATCTCTAGTCATTCTTTTATTCCTGATATAACTATAGAAAGCCTTAGGGTGTACTTTGAACCTATCCGCCAATGACTTTTCGTGTCCTCTCCTTGCTCTTCTTATCTCTCCCTTTAGATCATTCCTGGCTAGCTTGTAACTCTCAAGCGCCCTAACTGAGCCTTCACGTCTCATCCTAACATAAGCCTTCTTCTTCCTCCTGACAAGCTCTTCAACTTCTTTACTAAACCACGGCTCCCTCGCTCAACAACTTCCTCCCTGTTGACAGGTACATACTTATCAAGGACACACAGTAGCTGCTCCTTGAATAAGCTCCACATTTCGATTGTGCCCATCCCCTGCAGTTTCCTTCCCCATCCTACGCCTCCTAAATCTTGCCTAATCGCATCATAATTTCCTTTCCCCCAGCTATAATTCTTGCCCTGCTGTATATGCCTGTCCCTGCCCATCGCTAAGGTAAACCTAACCGAATTGTGATCACTATCACCAAAGTGCTCACCAACTTCTAAATCTAACACCTGGCCGGGTTCATTACTCAGTACCAAATCCAATGTGGCATCGCCCCTGGTTGGCCTGCCTGCATGCTGTGTCAGAAAACCCTCCTTCACACACTGGACAAAAACAGACCCATGTAAATTACTCGAACTATAGTATTTCCAGTCAATATTTGGAAAGTTAAAGTCCCCCATAACCACTACCCTGTTACTCTCGCTCCTGTCAAGAATCATCTTTGCTATCCTTTCGTCTGCATCTCTGGAACTATTTGCAGGTCTATAGAAAACTCCCAACAGGGTGACCTCTCCTCTCCTTTTTCTAACCTCGGCCCAGACTACCTCAGTAGACGAGTCCTCGAACGTCCTTTCTGCCGCTGTAATACTTTCCTTGATTAACAATGCCACACCGCCCCCCCCCCCACCCTCTTTTCCCCTCTTCTCTGTTCTTAGTGAAATATCTAAATCCCGGAACCCTAAACATCCATTCCTGTCCCTGCTCTACCCATGTCTCTGAAATGGCCACAACATCGAGATCCCAGTTACCAACCCATGCTGCATGCTCACCCACCTTATTCCGGATGCTCCTGGCGTTGCAGTAGACACATTTTAAACCAAGCTCTTGCTTGCCAGTGCCCTCTTGTGTCCTTATAACCTTATCTCTGTCCTCACTACTCTCAACATCCTGCACACTGGAACTACAATTTAGGTTCGCATCCCCCTGCTGAATTGGTTTAAACCCCCCCGAAGTGTACTAGCAAAT
Source organism: Heterodontus francisci (assembly GCF_036365525.1). NCBI lineage: Eukaryota > Metazoa > Chordata > Chondrichthyes > Heterodontiformes > Heterodontidae > Heterodontus > Heterodontus francisci. The sequence continues at coordinate 8,239,565 of NW_027140919.1, forward strand.
CTCCCCCTCCCCTCCCAGGATATTGGTACCCCTCTGGTTCAGGTGAAGACCATCCTGTTTGTAGAGGACCCACCTACCCCAGAAAGAGCCCCAATAATCCAGGAAACCAAAACCCTCCCTCCTGCACCATCCCTGCAGCCACGTGTCCAACTCCTCTCTCTCCCTATTCCTCACTTCGCTAGCACGTGGCACGGGCAACAACCCAGAGATAACAACTCTGTTTGTTCTCACTCTAAGCTTCCACCCTAGCTCCCTGAATTTCTGCCTTAAAGCCCCATCTGTCTTCCTACCTCTGTCGTTGGCGCCTATGTGTACCACGACTTGGAGCTGCTCCCCCTTCCCCTTGAGGATCCCAAAAACACGATCCGAGACATCACGTACCCTGGCACCTGGGAGGCAACACACCAACCGTGAGTCTCTCTCGTTCCCACAAAACCTCCTATCTTTTCCCCTAACTATGGAGCCCCCAATGATTAATGCTCTGCTCCTCCTACCCCTTCCCTTCTGAGCAACAGGGACAGACTCTGCGCCAGAGACCTGTATCCCATTGCCTACCCCTGGTAAGTCGTCTCCCCCAACAGTATCCAAAACGGGATACCTGTTGTTGAGGGAAACGGCCACAGGGGATCCCTGCACTGCCTGCTGTTTCCCTCTCCTTCCCCGACGGTAACCCATCTACCTTCTTCTTTTACCTGAGGTGTGACTGCCTCCCGATATCTCCTCTCAATAATCCCCTCCGCCTCCCGAATGATCCGACGTTCCTCCAGCTCCAGCTCCAGTTCCCAAACGCGGTCCTCGAGGAGCTGGAGCTGGGTGCACTTACCGCAGATGCAGTCAGCAGGGACACCCTTGGCGACCCTTAGCTCCCACATTCTGCAGGAGGAACATTCAACTGCCTTAACCTCCATTCCCACTATTCTAAATTCCCAGGTTTTTAACCAATCACATGATAAAACAAGAAGAGAAATAGAAAAAGCCATACCTTACTTACCGAGTCCTTTATTTTGGTAAGAGGAGGAGGGCGGGTGGGAGACACGACAAGAGTAGTGTCTCGGGTTCAGTAACAGCCCAAATATATAGGTTTCTACTTACCCAGCAGTCCCTGCTCCACCGAAACTCCCGATGAAATTGACTTCCCAAATGTTCACTCCTCTCTCGCACTGCCTGTGCTCCTGGAAAAGCTGCACAACGAAAAGCTGCACAACGACATCTATCATCTCCCGGAAGTATCGATGAACAGTATACAGTGATACGTTGGATACGTTGCCGGTTCCTGCATGGATAGCTCCTGGTACAGAGAAGTTCAATGAAACTGTAACATTAAAGGCCTCTGGCCACGCCATCATTGCCCTGGTTCGCTTATCTAGCTCGTGTTGTAGGAAGTGCAATAGTTTTGTGACTACCTCCTTATTGAATCAGATTTGCCTCACGCACTCATCCTGGGTTAGTTGTAGGTAGAGCATTTGCTCTTGGCGAAGGCTGGGTAGTTAGGGAAGATTCCTCCTCCTCCTCCCCCTCATTCTTTGCAGAGAATCTTCTCTTTGCAACCTTTGCTCCATTCGGTGATCAGACCAAGATGCACTGAGTCATACCTCGTCCAGAACTGAGTCACCAAATCCTCTGGCCTCCATTCGTGTGTGCAGCAGCTCACAACAACTAATAACACCCCCTACACCCTGCCCCGCCCCTCCCCACCCCCCGCCACCCAGTGCAAGAAACAACATTCACAGAACATCCACCAGCTTTTCCATTGCGGAAGTAAGCCAACAACCCCTCACCTGCATGCTGAATGCCTGGACCTTATAAATAACGCTAGAAGCGGTATTCCTGGTGCTTCTAAAAGCATTTTCACCTGAGACTAAATAACACACGTGGTCAGTGGACACACAGAGATCAAGCTTCCAAGACGTGTATCAACGCTGCAAGAATCCACTGCCCAACATGGAGCAGAACATGGGACATTGCGGTAGAGGCTGGCAGATTCTCCCATACATTTGTGTCGTTTCTGGTTTTGCAGCACTGGCATCAGTGGCTCTATGGAACCCAAAACAACGGTCAGGGAGAGATACAGAGGGAAAGAAATTCTCTTTGAAAAGAGAATTGATGAATGCTTAAAGGGGGACAACTTGTAGGAATGTGGGGAGCGGATAGGGGAAGAGGATTAATTAGAGGGGGAGGCCATGGATGGATTCAAACACAAGACTGAGAGTATTAAAACTGAGGTTCTGCTGGATGGGGAACCATTGTAGTTCAGTCAGCTCAGAAGTGATTGTCGATTGGGATTTGTTGTATCTGGGATACGAGCAGTGCAGTGTTGGCTGGGCTGTGATTTATGAAGGTTGTATCTGGGAGGATTGACCAGAAACTGAACTGGAGCAGCCATATAAATTTTCTTGGCTACAAGAGAAGGTCAAAGGCTCGGGATTTGCGGAGAGTAACTCGTCTCCTGACTCCCAAAACATGTCCATCACTTGCAAGGCACAAGTCAAGAGTGTGGTGCAGTTCTTTCCAATTGCCGGATTGGTGCGGCTCCAATAACATTCAAGAAGCTCATCAACATCCCGGACAAAACAACACAGGCGGTACACTGGCGCAATGGTTAGCACCGCAGCCTTACAGCTCCAGCGACCAGGCTTCAGTTCTGGGTACTGCACTGTGTGGAGTTTGAAAGTTCTCGTTGTGACTGCGTGGGTTTCCGTTGGGTGCACCCGTTGGGTTTCTTGCATGTTGATAGGTAAATTGCCAAAGCCTTGCAGGTTGTTAGGTAAATTGGCCCATGTAAATGTCCCCTAGTGCAGGTAGGAGAATGGTGGGGATGTGGCAGGGAATAGCGGATTCATGTAGGATTAGTATAAATGGGTGGTTGTTGGTCAGCACTGACTCGGTGGGCTGAAGGGCCTGTTTCAGTGCTGTATCCCTAAATCAGAAATAAATAAACCTGCTTGATTGATATCCCATCCAAAAACATTCGTTCCCGCCACCACTGACACACAGTGGCATTTGAGTGCACCATCGACAAGATGCACTGCAGCAACACACCAACGCTCCTTAGACAGCGCCTTCCAAAACCACGACCTCTACCAACGAGAAGAACAAGGGCAGCAAATGCATGGAAACATCACCACCTGCAGGTTCCTCTCCAAGCCACACACCATCTTGACTTAGAGCTATATCACCGTTCCTTCACTGTCACTGTGTCAAAATCCTGAAACCTTCCTTTCTAACAGCACTGTGGATGTACCTACCTCACATGGACTGCAGCAAGTCAACCCACAACCACCAACTGAAGGCCAGTTTGGGATGGGTGATATATGCTAGCCTAGCCAGTGACGCCCGCATCCAATGAGTAAATAAAAACATAAATAAATATGAAGCTTAAATGAGAAGAAGAGTAATTCTGTGAAATGTGGTCTACACATATAATGCATCACTTTTAAAGATCTCATAGCTGCATATAGAGTCTTTACAGAGACACCAACAGTAGTAAAGATGAGAGTATGTTAGAAGAACAGTTAGCAAAGTGTTTTTAGATTTCAGGCAAAATGCAGAGACTTACCAGGAATAGCAACAACAAGTAGGGCAGAGTAAATGACAGGAGAAGTAATGCAGTTGAATATGGTTTATAAATTCAATAGTTGGATATCGAAGCTTACCAGGGACAGCAACAATAGCCAGGATGGGGTAATAAAAGTACTGAATAATCGCAAGTGAGAGCAAAATCCGCCAGTTTAAAGATAGTTGATCATAGTATGCAGAAAGATAGACAATCTCCCAGGAGAAACTCCTGTCTATTGTTGTAGCATTCCGATCTATTGTTTTCAGATTATGACCCATTCTTGTAACATTCCAATCTATCGTTCTCAGATTTTGACCCATTGTTGCAGCATTCCAATCTATTTTTCCCAGACTCAAATGTATTCGCTCCGTGTCTCTGATGCCACTGATCTCTGTTGGTGCCAGAGGTGATGTTCGCTCCAACACGATGGGGTAACACATTGAAAGGAGTCCTTTATTAAAAGAAGTGGTGAAATCTCCAGTGACATTATTTGGGTCCATGGAGGCTGACATTAATCACAGTCACTGAACAGAAGGTGCAGTTAACTCCTTCCATTCAAACACAGCTTGAATCACAATAAAATGGTGCTAGAGGTTTGGGGGAGGCAAGTGTTAAACCCTCTTTTAAATAGTGGAGATGCGATAAACCATGTAATTAGAGGCCTATCAGGCAAACCTCGGTGAAATGTTGGGGACATCCTTCCAGTCTATAATCTGAGATTATAAATGAGAAGCAACACAGATATGTTAATGGTAAATCATGTCTGCCAATGGCCGTATCATCCTTTGCTGATGCATTGGAGAGAGTTGATGAGGATTGCACGGTTGATGCTTTTTATTTGGACTATAAAAAGCCATGGAATCAACTAACATTTAATAAAGCCATTTGGGAACTCTGAACCTCGTGGATTGAAGGGGTAGTGGGAGCATGGAGATGATATCAGCTGAATAACATAATGCAGAGAGAAGCGGTGAACGTTTGTTGTTCGGACACTCGAGGGTAGAGCATAGAGTATGGAGTGGCGTTGCCCAGGCGTCAGTACTAGAAGCACTGCCTAGAATTATATATAACGGGTATAATTTCAAATTCCTCAGTCGATATGAAAAAACAATGCGAATGAAATGTGGTAAGAGGGAGAATGAGGTCCTGAAAGCAGATTTTAGGGAGCTAAGAAGGATATGAAAAAGCAGGACCTCAAAAGCAGTAATCTCAGGATTCCTCCCAGTCCCACGTGCAACTGAGTATAGGAGTGGAAGACTTGAGCGATTGAACACGTGGCAGGATAACTGGTGTAAGAGGGAGGGCATCAGATTTCTACGACATTGGAACACCTTCTGGAGCAGGTGGGACTTGTGCATGATGGATGGGTTGAATCTTAGCATGACGAGGACAAATATTCTGGCAAGGTGATTTGTTAGTGTTATTGAGGAGGGTTGAAACCAAATTGTCAGGGGGATGCGAACCTGAGAGGGAGCTCAGATTGGAGAAAGTTATACTGGTAACTTGTCAGGGGTGTAGTAGGCAGGAGCAAGTATCAGAGAGCACTGCCAAAGAGTTCAGAATACTCGGGTAGATAGATAGCACAAGAGTAGCGAATTGTACATTATTAGGTGGGGTCAGAGTAACGGAGAAAGTAAGAAAGTCTGTATCAGGGTTAATGTGCATGCATGTGAATATACGGAGTGTGCTTAATAAGACTATCGAGGTATAGGCGCAGATTTCCATTTGGAAATATGATGTTGTGGCTATAACAGAGACCTGGCCCTAAGAGGGGCAGGACTGGGTGTTAAATATACCTGGATAACAGGTGTTCAGGAAAAGCAGGAAAGGGAAAAAGAAAGAGAGAGGGGTGGTGGCATTGGTTAATGAGATCATTGCAGTTCTAGGGACAAAGGATGTCCGAGATGGGTCGAGGACACAATGAATTTGGATTTGGCTAGCACTCTGGAATAAAAAAGGTGCAGCTACATTGCTCGGTGTTGTCTATAGGCCACCAGCTGGGCGAAGGATGTGGAGGAACAAATTTGCAAGGAAATTGCAGAGAGGTGCAAAAGTTATAAGATCGTTATAATGGGTCTTTAATTATCCCAACATAGCCTGGGATAATTGCAGTGTAAAGAGCCGTGAGGGGCAAGAGCTCCTGGAGTGTGTTCAGGAAAATGTTCTACAACAGTATGTTGCTAGTCGAACGAGAAAGGAAGCACTGCAAGACATTGTTCTTGGGAAAGAGGTGGGCCAAGTGGATCAAGTAACAGTTAGAGAGCATTTAGGGGATAGTGATCATTGCATCATAAGGTTTAGGCTGACTATGGAAAAGGACAAAGAGCAATCCAGGGTAAGAATAATTAACTGGGAGACGTCCAACTTCAGTGGGTTAAGAATTCAGCTGGACCGGTTAAATTGGAGTCAAAAGCTGGCAGGAAATCCTGCAAAGTAGAGATAGATCGGGCACAGTCAAGGTATGTTGCTTCGAAGGGGAAAATTAGGGCAAACAAATCCAGAAACCCCTGGATGACAAAAGAGGTGGAGATTACGATAAAGAAGAACAGTTTGCTTATGACAGATGCCATGTAGAAAAAAATATTGACCACCAGGCTGAATGTAGAAGATCCAAGGGGATGTGAAAATGTAAATAAGAGAAGGAAAGAGATAGTATGAAAAGAGACTGGCAGCTAGCATTCAAGGAAATCCCACAGTTTTCTGTAGGCATATACATAGCAAAAATTTGGTAAAAGGAAGAGTAGGGCTGATGCCACAGCAGAAGGTGAATTTGAATTCAATTAATAAATGTTGAATTAAGTGCTAGTCTAAGGATAGCCATGAAACCATTGTCGATTGTAGTAAAACCCCATCTGATTCACTAATGTGCTTTAGGGAATCAAATCTGCTGTCCTTATCTGGTCCAATCTACAGGTGAGTCCAGACTCACAGTAATTTGATTGACACTGAAATTCCCTCTGAACTGGACAATTGTATCAAACCGCTGCAAAGTCAATAACGGCACAAAAGGCGGCTCACCATCTATTTCTTAAGGGTATTATGGATGGGCATGAAATACTGTCCCAGCCAAAGACACCCACATCCCATGAACGAATAAAAACAAAAATCAATCTCATAAGGGGTCTGGACTGTGTAAATAGAAAGAAAATGTTTCCTCCCGTGAAAGGATCGAGAACGAGAGGGCAGAGATTTAAAGTGTTTGGTAAGAGAATCAAAAGTGACATGGGGAAAAACCTTTTCATGGAGCGAGTGATTGAGGTCTGGAATGCGCTCCTTGAGAATGTGGTGGAGGCAGATTCAATTAAGCATTCAAAAGGGAGCAAGACAGTTAAATGAAAAGGAAGAATGTGCAGGGTTAAAGGGAGAAGGCAGGGGAATGCAACTGAGGGAACTGTTCTTTCAGAGAGCCAGTGCTCACACCATGGGCCGAATGGCCTCCTGCTGCGCTATAACGATTCTGTGAAGTCTCTCCGAGTGAGGGTGATGAACAGTTGTGATAGGTAGGCGTTCAGGGCAATTCGTCTGCTGCAGGCATCACATAGGTAGTTCAGCAGGGGTGCTGTAACAGGTCTGCTGGGGCTCAAAGTGGCAACATAGCAGTGTCTTCACTGTTACTCAAAGTGTTTTCTTGAGGAGATCAATCCCTTGGCTGACTTCTTTAAAATGATGGGGTTCCTATTATTGTATACAAAGTCAACATCCAAAACCTCCAGCTATTTGCAGGTGTCCAAGTCCTCTGAAAATCGTTTTCTTTTCCTGTTATTAACACAACGAAGTGTGAGATTTTAATAGACACTCTAACATTCTGGAATTTCGTAACAAAATGGACACAGTTGAACAGTATAGATGCATCACAGGGAACAGTGGAGCAGCTCTCATTGAGGCATTCTAACATTTGTAGCTTAATTGATGAATGGTCGTGGTTAAAGATGAAAGCCACACTCCAGAGTGCCGACGATCAGTCCTGAGTGGTGGTCCAACGTTTGAAATTTAATTTTTGAATGGTCTCAGTGACAGAGAAGATCCAAATCCCATAGTATAGTAGAGCAGCCATGAGAGAGACATCTTACCACTTGAAATTTCAATATTGAATTGCAACAGTAAAAGAGGACAGCCGGATCTCTGATTGCAGTAGATCTGGTCTGAGAGAAGGGCTCAAAAATTTGGAGATTAATTATCGATTAAAGCAGTTGCAGAGGAGAGCCGCATCCATGAGTGTAGTGCAGTGGCGCAGTGGTTAGCACCGCAGCCTCACAGCTCCAGGGACCCGGGTTCGATTCCGGGTACTGCCTGTGTGGAGTTTGCAAGTTCTCCCTGTGTCTGCGTGGGTTTTCTCCGGGTGCTCCGGTTTCCTCCCACAAGCCAAAAGACTTGCAGGTTGATAGGTAAATTGGCCATTATAAATTGTCACTAGTATAGGTAGGTGGTAGGGAAATATAGAGACAGGTGGGGATGTTTGGTAGGAATATGGGATTAGTGTAGGGTTAGTATAAATGGGTGGTTGATGGCCGGCACAGACTCGGTGGGCCGAAGGGCCTGTTTCAGTGCTGTATCTCTAATCTAATCTAAAAAAGTCTAATCTAGAACAGCCCTGAAAAAGACACCCAAACTGTGGGAATTTACATACTGAATGGCCGTGTAGACCGTGGAGAGCCACATCCCAGAGTTCAGTCGATCGGCTCTGAGAAATAATTAATGACCTCATAGTTAGGGATCCTCTTGGAAGGAGTGATCACAATATGGTTGAATTTAGAATACAGATGGAGAGTGTGAAGATAAAATCCAATACCAGGGTCCTGTGCTTGAACAAGGGGGATCACAATAGAATGAGGGAGGACTTGGCTAAAGTAGACTGGAAACAAAGATTTTATGGTGGGACAGTTGACGAGCAGTGGGGGACTTTCAAAGCAATTTTTCAAAGTGCTCAGCAAAAGTATATTCCAGTGAAAAGGAAGGACTGGAAGAAAATGGGTAATCTGCCATGGGTGTCGAAGTAATATCAAATTGAAATAGAAGGCAAACAAAGTGGCCAAAAACAGCACGAAACTAGAAGATTGGGAACACTTTAAAGGTCAACACAAAGCCACAAAAAGAGCTACAAAGAAAAGTAAGATAGAACATGAGAAAAAACTAGCACAGAATATACAGTGAGATAGCAAAAGTTTCTATAAATGTATAAAACGAAAAAGAGTGGCTAAAGTAAACGTTGGTCCTTTAGAGGATGAGAAGGGGAATTTAGTTATGGGATATGATGAAATGGCCGAGGCATTGAACAGCTATTTTGTATCGGTCTTCACAGTGGAGGACATTAATAACATGCCAGTAATTGACAAAGAGACGAACGTAGGTGAGGACCTGGAAACAATTATTATTACGGAAGAGGTAGTGTTGGGCAAGCTAATGGAGCTAAGGATTGATAAGTCTCCTGGCCCTGATGGAATGCATCCTATGGTACTAAAAGAGATGGCGGGAGAAATAGCAGGTGCACTGGCGGTAATTTTCCAAAATTCGCCGAACTCTGTCGTAGTCCCAGCAGATTGGAAAACAGCAGATGTGACGCCACTGTTTAAAAAGGGAGGAAGACAAAAGATGGGGAATTATAGACCGGTTAGCTTAACCTCTGCAGTGGGGAAGATGCTTGAGCCTATTATCATGGAAGAAATAGCAGGGCATATCGATAGAAATTGTCCCGTTGGGCAGACGCAGCATGCGTTCATGAAGGGCAGGTCATGCTTGACAAATCTTTTGGAATTCTATGATGACATTACGAGCAAGGTGGACAATGGGAACCCAGTGGATGTGGTGTAACTAGATTTCCAAAAAGGCCTTCGACAAGGTCCCGCACTAGAGGCTGCTGCATAAGATAAGGATGCATGGCGTTCGGGGTAAAGTATTGGCATGGATAGAGGATTGGTTGACGAACAGGAAGCAGAGAGTGGGGATAAATGAGTGCTACTCTGGTTGGCAATCAGTCACTAGTGGTGTGCCGCAGGGATCGGTGTTGGGACCGCAATTATTTACAATTTATATAGATGATTTGGAGTTGGGGACCACGTGTTGGGTGTCAACGTTTGCTGATGACACTAAGATGAGTGGCAGAGCAAAGTGTGCAGATGACTGTGAAACTTTGCAGAGGAACATAGATACATTGAGTGAGTTGGCAAATGTCTGGCAGATGGAATACAATGTTAATAAATGTGAAGTCATTCATTTCGGCAGGAGTAATAGTAAAACGGATTATTACTTGAATGATAAAAAGTTGCAGCATGCTGCTATGCAGAGGGACCTTGGTGTCCTTGTGCATGAATCGCAGAAGGTTGGTCTGCAGGTACAGCAAGTAATTAGGAAGGCAAATGGAATTTTGTCCTTCATTGCAAAAGCGATTGAGTTTAAAAGCAGAGAGGTTATGTTGCAGCTGTATAAGGTACTGGTGAGGCCGCACCTGGAGTACTGTGTGCAGTTTTGGTCTCCTTACTTGAGAAAGGATGTACTGGCACTGGAGAGGAGGTTCACTAGGTTGATTCTGGAGTTGAGAGGGTTGGCTTATGAGGAGAGTCTGAGTAGATTGGGATTATATTCACTGGAATTCGGAACAATGAGGGGGAATCTTATAGAAACATATAAAATCATGAAGGGAATAGATAACATACTAGTAGAGAGGATGTTTCCACTGGCAGGTGAAGCTTGGACAAGAGGGCATAGCCTCAAGATTAGAGGGAGCAGATTTAGGACTGAATTAAGAAGGAACTTCTTCACCCAGAGGGTTGTTAATCTATGGAATTCCTTGCCCAGTGAAGTAGTTGACGCTTCTTCAGTAAACGTTTTTAAAGCTAAGGCAGATATCTTTTTGAACAATAAAGGAATTAAGAGATACGGTGAGAATGCGGTTAAGTGGATCTGAGTCCACGAAAAGATCAGCCATGATCTCATTGAGTGACGGAGCAGGCTCGAGGGGCCGGATGGCCTACTCCTGCTCCTAGTTGTTATGATCTTATGATCTTATGATCTTACAGAATGCGGAAATGAACAAGTCACCCATCTCCATGTAACAATCCAATCACATCTTTCTGACCCAGAAAAGTGTCATTTCCACAATGCTGGAATGAATAAATGCTCATCCTTATTGGACAATATCAGATCCTCTCTCTGACACAGATACCAGAATGTTACACAATGCGGCAATTAACAAATCTCATGCCTTCATTTAGCAATCTCAGCTCCTCTCTCTGACCTGGATAATAGGCAGTTCTGCAATGCAGGAATAATCATGTCCCCATTTCCATTGTGCAACCACAGACCTCTTTATGATCCGGATAACAGACTGTTCCACAATATGGGAATGAATAAACCCCCAATCTCCATTGAACAATCACAGTTCCTCTCTGTCACCGGACACCAGGCCGTTCCACAATGCGGAATGAACAGATCCCATCCCCACTTAAAACTGCCTGCTCCTCTCTCTGGCCGGGATAGCAGGCAGTAGAACAATGCGGAAATGAATAATTCCCCAGCCTTCTCTGAATATTCCCAGCTCCTTGCTCTTGCCTTGAAAACACTCAGTTCCACAAGGCGGGAATGAAAATCTCTGTCTGAAGTGATCAATCCCAGCTCCTCATTCTGAAACACAAGAATGGCAGTTCCACAATATAGAGAATGAACAAATTCACATCTCCATCCTAAAAGCCTATCTTCCCTCAGATATACCGACAATTAGCAGATCAGGAACGTGGAATGAACAAATCACACCCGACAATTGAACAAACCCAGCTGCTCTCCCTGGACCATTAACAAACTGTCCCCAATGCGGAAATGAACATATCCACACCTGCAGTGAGCAATCCATGCTCATTCCTTTGACCTGGAAAGCAGGCAGTTCCACCATTTGCTTCTGAACATATCCCGATCTCCATTGCAAGATTCCAGATTCTGTCCCTGACACCGATTACTGGCTGTTCCACAATGCGGGAAAGAATAAAACCTCCATCTCCATTGAATAATCCCAGCACTAAATTCAGACAGGAGCTGAAGAAGGCCGTGAAATACCCTCTCAATCTGATTGTTAAATTAGTGAAATCATAGTAAGAGCTGAAAGGTTTCAAACACTGGAACAAAATCCCATGCCGCCCCCCCACCACCCCCGACCACTCCGCTCCATCACCCGCACCCCACCCGCCTTTGTGATTATTTGATCGGCGCCACCTTTAGTCCTGGCAGCTGCCTGAACGTGGCAGACTATGACGTTTAATTGTAACAGGCCACATTTGCGCAAGTGCCAGTACAGCGCCACCGAGTGGATGCGTTGTCAACAAATTCAGCCAATGGACGAAGCTGTAAATCACATTCACTGTGAGGTGGTGAGATGGGGCAGAATCTGCAGTGAGACTGGGACACCAGCAGATGGAGATGGTGAGAGGGGGACAGTAACTGCAGAGAGACACGAACACCAGCAGATGGAGATGGTGAGAGGGGGGACAGTGACTGCAGTGAGACAGGGACACCAGCAGATGGAGATGGTGAGAGGGGGACAGTAACTGCAGTGAGACAGGTGCACAAGCAGATGCAGATGGAGATGGTAAGAGGGGACAGTAACTCCAGTGAGACAGGAGCACCAACAGATGGAGATGGTGAGAGGGGCAGAAAATGCAGTGAGACAGGTACACCTGCAGATGGAGATTGTGAGAGGGGGCAGTAACTGCACTGAGACAGGGACACCAGCAGATGGAGATGGAGAGAGGAGACAGTAACTGCAGTGAGTCAGGGTCACCAGCAGATGGGGATGGTGAGAGGGGGAGTAACTGCAGTGAGATAGGGACACCAGAAGATGGAGATGCTGAGGCATTGCTGATGGGAGATTCGCTGTTACTGAGAGTTTGAAAGTTTCCACAAGTTTGAGGAATTTACTTTATTAAAACTTGAGATGCTGAATAAAATAATTTCAATACAGTTTGTGTTAAATGGCTATTTTCCTACTAAGTAAGCTGTTGTAACATTGAAATGCTCCTGTTTGGAAAATTATTTTGACTGATTAAAGGTAATGCATTAATAAAGCAACGGCAGCAACTAAAACTCAATCATTTACAGAGAAAAACTCTCAACATAAGTTGTTTTGAGTTCTTTATCACTAGCGTTATGACATCTATTTCTCTCACACGCACACTTTTTCTATGCTGGTATCTTCTCTGCGATAACTCAAAGTAATTGAAGTTTTGATCCAATTGTCTTTTGAAGGTTACCATTGAATCTGCTTTCAGAAACCTGTCAGACAGTGAATTCCAGACCAGAACAACTCCCTGCCTATTAGTTTCTCCCCTCTGCTAGTGAAAACAGTCACTCCTCATGTCTCCAAACTGAGGGAAAGATGTTGAGTGCAATTCATTTCTCCAGGACAGCAGCTGCAGAGGAGCTGGAACCTCTTGAATTTGGACAAGTGATGAACAAAAATACTTCTGAATCCTGAGTTCTTAAGAAGGGCCACTGACCCGAAACGTTAACTCTGCTGCTCTTTCTACAGATGCTGCCAGACATGCTGAGTGGTTCCAGCATTTCTTGTTTTTATTCCGTCTGAATCCCCCAGGAGAGCAGAAGAAAGAAACAGCCAGGAAGGAAAGTGAAACAAGTGACACTTTATTATAGCAGCAAAAACTCTATGTCAGAATGTGGAGGTCGTTATCGCTGAATTTTACATAAAGTGGAGCTGAAAAGTGGAAGATCTTTCATACAATTGGGGTTAATTCGCCATTTTCCAGCTTTGTAAACCCTTGTAACATTAAACTGGTAAATGTTAAGGTTTTATCGATTGATTACAGGCGAATGCACAAATGCAGCAGCATCAAATAAAGGACAAACACTCATTGACAAATATAATTGTAAATATGGGTGAGAATTGTGTGAAATGTCACCAGCTGTAAACGTTCTCTTGGCTGAATCATTAACCTGCCTCTCGTTTCAGTCTTTGTCACACAGTGGAATTGAAAATCTGAATAAAAACTGCATGTTTATAGTGCAGTCCAACAGGCGTCTCCAGCAAAAACTCTTTGCCAGAATTTTAAGGTAATTGCAGTCAGCCATTTGCAGTCATTTTCTGAACTTCCTGTAAACTGGAGGTGAATAGTGAAAGACATTGAATACAATTTGTGTTAAATGGCCATTATCCAAAGCGGCCCCTCCATGTTTTAAATTACAGCAGCTTTTCTATACTGTTAATGAGGTTTTTGGGGTGGGAGAGAGAGAGACAGACAGACAGGTTTCTGTCTGGAATGGTCCATTTGGGATATGGCTGGAATATCACTCTCTCCTCCATTCCCTGCTTACACAGAGACTCACTTTGGACTGCCCCATACCTGGGAGGGAGTGTCCAGAAGGAGGAAGCTGAGAGCTGGTTGGATGAGCTTTACTTTGGGTGGACTGTCTGTTTTGAGTGACAGGTTATTTTATTTTTTATTTATTTATTTATTTAGAGATACAGCACTGAAACAGGCCCTTTGGCCCACCGACTCTGTGCCGACCAACAACCACCCATCTATACTAACCCCACAGTAATCCCATATGACCTACCACCTACCTACACTAGGGGCAATAAATAACAGCCAATTTACCTGTCACCTGCAAGTCTTTGGCGGTGGGAGGAAACCGGAGCACCTGGGAGAAACCCACGCAGACACAGGGAGAACTTGCAAACTCCACACAGACAGTACCCAGAATTGAACCCAGGTCCCTGGAGCTGTGAGGCTGCGGTGCTAACCACTGCACCACAGGGATACATTCGGCCAACATCAGCCTCCATTCTTTCTTTCCATACGGCTACTTAGTGAAAGTGAGTTTCTGTTTCTCAGTCTCTGTGTCTCTGTGCCTAGGTGAATTGGAGCTGATTACAGTGTGTGTGTGTGAGAGAGTCCAGTCGGAATCCCCCTCTCTCTATCCAGTCCTGACGCTCTTCTCCAAGTCCCACCCCAATCACCCTCTCCAGGATCTTTTCCCCATGGACAATCTGATGGAGGGAAGGTATTAGAGTCTAACGATGGAGCGCAGACCGTGTGGGATGGTGAGCATCACATCTTTATTGTCTCTCTCTGCCTTTCTCCCTCCTTCTGATCTTTCTCAATCTCTCCCTCTCACTCTCCCCCTCCCAATCTCTCCCTCCCAATCTCTCCTCCCAATCTCTCCCTCCCAATCTCTCCCTCTCAATCTCTCCCTCCCAATCTCACCCTCCCAATCTCTCCCTCACAATCATTCTCAATATCTCTGTTTATCTCTCTCTCTCTCTCTCTCTCTCTCTCTCTCTCTCTCTCTCTCTCTCGGTGTTTCTCTCTCTTCCTCTGTTAACTCCCTCTCTGTGTTCCTCCATCTCTCTCTCTCTCTCTCTTTCTCTCTCCGCTCACTTTGTGTTTCTCTCTCTCTCTGTTTCTCTCAGAGTGATTGTGTGTCTTTCTCAATGACTTTCTCTGTCCTTCTCTC
This sequence comes from Heterodontus francisci, assembly GCF_036365525.1. Classification (NCBI taxonomy): domain Eukaryota; kingdom Metazoa; phylum Chordata; class Chondrichthyes; order Heterodontiformes; family Heterodontidae; genus Heterodontus; species Heterodontus francisci. The sequence continues at coordinate 8,254,575 of NW_027140919.1, forward strand.
TCAATCTCTCTGTGATTCTCTGTGTGCCTTGTTCACTGGTTTTCTGTCTGTCTCTTTGCTGCCTGCAATTTCTTTGTCTCTCTGTTCTTTTCCTCCACTATTTTCCCTCCTCTTTTTCTCTGTCTCTTTCTATCCGTTCTCTATTTCTGACTTACTTCAGTCTTTTCTCTATTTCTCTGACTTTGTCTTTTGTCTATCACTCTGTCTCTTTCTGTCATTACTGTATTTCTGACTTTCTGTCTTTTCTCTATTTCTGACTTCCTATCTTTTCGCTATTTCTCTGACTTTCTGTCTTTTCGCTATCTCTCTGTCTCTTTCTGTCTTTTCTCTATTTCTGATTTTCTGTTTTTTCTCTATTTCTGACTTTCTGTCTTTTCTCTATTTCTCTGTCTCTTTCTGTCCTTTCTCTTTCTTTTTCTCTCTTTCTTTTTCTCTTTCTACCTTTTCTCTCTTTTTCTCAATTTTTTGTCTCTTTCTGTCTTCTGACTTTATCTTTCTATCTTTTCTCTCGTTCTTTCTCTCTCGTTCTTTGTCTCTTTCTTTTTCTCTCTCTATCTTTCTCATTCCATCTTTTCTCTCTCTTACCGACTTTTTCTTTTTCTCTTTCTTTTTCTAACCCTAACCTCCAATGAAATTTATACCCCCCCCCACTAATTATATTCCCCTTTCAATTTATATTCCCCTGTAAATTCACCCCCCGCAATTTCCCCCCGCAATTTACACCCCCCGCAACTCCCCCCCCCCCCCGAAATTTCCACCCACCCCCGCAATTTCCACCCCACAATTTATGCCCACGCAATTTATCCCCCTCGGCAATCTAACCCCCTGCAATTTATTGTCCCCCTCCTGCAATTCTCCCCCTGCAATGTCCCCCCTGCCATGTTTCCCCTCTACAATTTATTCCCCCTAAGATTAATTTTTCGCCCAGCAAAATTCCCCTCTCAAATTATTTCCCCCGCAAATATTCCCCCTGCAAAATACCCCAATACCCCCCCAACAAATTTCCAAAGGCATTATTTCCACCCTGCATATTTCCCTCCCGTGAATAGCCCCCCCATCTTAATACCCCTGATCTACAGACCTCTATCTGATATCCGTCTGGTAACTGACCCTCATCTAAATACTCCTCCTGTGAAAAGGATCCCATCGAAATACCCCTCCTGTGAAAAGACTCCCATCTAAATTTCCCTCCTGTGAACCGACTCCCATCTAAATACCCCTGGTCTGCAGACCCCTATCTGATATCCGTCTGGTAACTGACCCTCATCTAAACTCCCCTCCTGTGAACAGACTCCCATCTGAATTCCTCTCCTGTGAACAGACACACATCCAAATACCCCCAGGAGCAGACTCCCATCTAAATAACCCTCCTGTGAACAGACTCCCATCTAAATACCCCTGCTCTACAGACCCTTATCTGATATCCTCCTGTTAACTGCCTCCTCATATAATACCCACCTGTGAACAGACACCCATCTAAATACCCCCAGGAACAGACACCCTATCTAGTACCCTCTTGTGAAAAGCACACCATGTAATTAACACCCACCCTGCAGGTGAACAGTCCCACATCTAACCCTCCCCCCGCCCATGAACAGAGTGGAAAATCTCCACTGCCCCTCCCATTTTAAACCTGGAGAATCTCCATTGCCCCCTCCCATTTTGAACCTGGAGTATCCCCTCTATGCCCTCCCATTGTAAACCTGGAGAATCCCCACTAAGCCCTCCCTTTTGAAACCTGGAGCATCGCCACTGCCCCCTCCCATTTTAAACCTGGAGAATCCCCACTGCCACCTCCCATTTTATACCTGGAGAACCCCCACTGCCCCCTCCCATTTGAAACCTGGAGTATCCCCACTGTCCCCTCCCATTTTAAACCTGGAGAATCCCCACTGTCCCCTCCTATTTTAAACCTGGAGAATCCTCACTGCCCCCTCCCATTTGAAACCTGGAGTATCCCCACTGTTCCCTCCCATTTTAAACCTGGAGAATCCCCACTGCCCCCTCCCATTTGAAACTTGGAGTATCCCCACTGTCCCCTCCCATTTTAAACCTGGAGAATCCCCATGGCTACCTCCCATTTTAAACCTGGAGAATCTATCACCCCCTCCCATTTTTAACATAGCTCATTCCCTATGTGAATATTGCCCTCTAATTCTCCCCCTGCTCCCCCTCTGTAAACACTCCCTCCTTTCTAAATACCTTCCTGTCCTATAAAAGCCTCCCTCTACTAATTCCCACCCTGTATCATCTCCCTGTGAACAGCCATCACCGCCAGCCTCCCTCTGTACCTCCCATCCCAGCCAACAGCCCCCACGCCACCCCGTGTAATTCCAACCTCCATCACTTTCCTGGGTGTGGTACCGTCTCCCGACACTCTTTACTTCACTTTAATTCCTGGTCTGGATAAACCACTGGAATTGCATCAACTGGTTCCCAGACCCTCGGCACCTTTAATTCGTGTCCGCCCAACAGCAGGGCCGGGCAAAGAGCCATGACCCCCCACTCCCCCAGATGCTAACTGGCATTCTGAGCCTTTAACGCACAGTAAGATCCCAGCCCAGACACATCCCTCGCTGCAGAAAGGCGTTTCACCTGTTCTCCCAGTCAGCTTCAGGAAATCAAACAGAGGGAGACATACACAGACATGCATACAGTGACTGGCACTGGGACAGGAGGAGGATATTCACCACTTTGATCCTGTACCACCAATGAAAATCCCAAAGCCTTTTATTCATTTATAAGGAGAAAGAGGGTATCTAGAGAAAGGATTGGCCCACTAAAGGACAAAGGAGGAATGTTATGCTTGGACTCAGAGAAAATGGGTGAGATTCTAAACGAGTACTTTGCATCAGTATTCACCGAGGAGAGGGACATGACGGATGTTGAGGTTAGGAACAGATGTTTGATTACTCTAGGTCAAGTCGGCATAAGGAGGGAGGAAGTGTTGGGTATTCTAAAGGGCATTAAGGTGGACAAGTCCCCAGGTCCGGATGGGATCTATCCCAGGTTACTGAGGGAAGCGAGAGAGGAAATAGCTGGGGCCTTAACAGATATCTTTGCAGCATCCTTAAACACGGGTGAGGTCCCAGAGGACTGGAGAATTGCTAATGTTGTCCCCTTGTTTAAGAAGGGTAGCAGGGATAATCCAGGTAATTATAGACCGGTGAGCCTGATGTCAGTGGTAGGGAAGCTGCTGGAGAAGATACTGAGGGATAGGATCTATTCCCATTTGGAATAAAATGGGCTCATCAGTGATAGGCAACATGGTTTTGTGCAGGGAAGGTCATGTCTTACCAACTTAATAGAATTCTTTGAGGAAGTGACAAAGTTGATTGATGACGGAAGGGCTGTCGATGTCATATACATAGACTTCAGTAAGGCGTTTGATAAGGTTCCCCATGGCAGGCTGATGGAGAAAGTGAAGGCGCTTGGGGTCCAAGGTGTACTAGCTAGATGGATAAAGAACTGGCTGGGCAACAGGAGACAGAGAGTAGCAGTAGAAGGGAGTTTCTCAAAATGGAGACGTGTGACCAGTGGTGTTCCACAGGGATCCGTGCTGGGACCACTGTTGTTTGTGATATACATTAATGATTTGGAGGAAAGTATAGGTGGACTGATTAGCAAATTTGCAGACGACACTAAGATTGGTGGAGTAGCAGATAGTGAAGGGGACTGTCAGAGAATACAGCAGAATATAGATAGATTGGAGAGTTGGGCAGAGAAATGGCAGATGGAGTTCAATCAGGGCAAATGCGAGGTGATGCATTTTGGAAGATCCAATTCAAGAGTGAACTATACAGTAAATGGAAAAGTCCTGGGGAAAATTGATGTCCAGAGAGATTTGGGTGTTCAGGTCCACTGTTCCCTGAAGGTGGCAACGCAGGTAAATAGAGTGGTCAAGAAGGCATACGGCATGCTTTCCTTCATCGGACGGGGCATTGAGTACAAGAGTTGGCAGGTCATGTTACAGTTGTATAGGACTTTGGTTCGGCCACATTTGGAATACTGCGTACAGTTCTGGTCGCCACATTATCAAAAGGATGTGGATGCTTTGGAGAGGGTGCAGAGGAGGTTCACCAGGATGTTGCCTGGTATGGAGGGCGCTAGCTATGAAGAGAGGTTGAGTAGATTAGGATTACTTTCATTAGAAAGACGGAGGTTGAGGGGGGACCTGATTGAGGTGTACAAAATCATGAGAGGTCTTGACAGGGTGGATAGCAAGAAGCTTTTTCCCAGAGTGGGGGTTTCAATTACTAGAGGACACGAGTTCAAAGTGAAAGGAGAAAGGTTTAGGGGGGATATGCGTGGAAAGTTCTTTACGCAGATGGTGGTGGGCACCTGGAACGCATTGCCAGCGGAGGTGGTAGATGTGGGCACGATGGAGTCTTTTAAGATGTATCTAGACAGATACATGAATGGGCAGGAAGAAAAGAGATACAGAAGCTTACAAAATAGGCGACATGTTTAGAGAGAGGATCTGGATCGGCGCAGGCTTGGAGGGCCGAAGGGCCTGTTCCTGTGCTGTAATTATCTTTGTTCTTTTATGTCCCTTCCGCCATTGAGCCACAAGGAGACAGGCAGAGACAGTCGGTGAGCAGATACTCAGAGAGGCAAAGAAACACCGGGCTGGACTTGGACTTGGTGCTAATGGTGCAAACTAGGGTGCAGGGGAGGAGGGTGGTTGTGAATAGGCTGCCCGTTCAGCATCTCCCCCCTCTTTTTACCTCAATGGGAGCAAAACTGGGAAGAGGTGGAAAGCAGAATCGCGGTTCACAATCATCCTGTACAACTCCAAGGCAGCGAGTTCAAATCCACCCCGAGACAGAGGGATAGAGACACAGACAACAGATCCCGGGATTAGGACAGAACAGAGAGCGAGAGGAATAAAAGGAAAGGGAGATGGAGAATGACATGCAGGGAGTCCGAAACCAGTGAGAGAGAAACTGAGAACAGAGGACAGAAACACCTATAAGGGCAGAGAGAGAGAGAGCGAGAGAGAAATGGAGACATACAGAGAGAGAGAGAGAGAAATGGAGACAAACACAGAGTGAGAAGTGGAGACATACAGACAATGCGAGAGAGAGAAATTGAGACATACAGAGAGAGAGAAACGGAGAGATACACAGAGGGAGAAAGAGAGATAAATGGAGAGATAGAGAGAGAGTGAGAAGTGGAGTCATACATAGAGAGAAATGGAGATATTCAGAGAGAGAGAGAGAAATGGAGACATACAGAGAGAGAGAAAAATGGAGACATAGAGATAGGGAGAGAGAAATGGAGACATATAGAGAAATAGAAAAATGGAGACATACACAAAGAGAGGGAAATGGAGACATACACTGAGAGAGAGAGAAATTGAGACATACACAGAGAGAGAGAGAGAAATGGAGATATACAGAGAGAGAGAGAGATGGAGACATACAGAGAGAGACAGAGAGAGAGAGAAATGGAGACATACACAGAGAGAGCTGGAGGTGCAGAGAGAGAGAATGCAGCTGCCATGTCGATATTGAGAAAGATCGCAGACAAAGAGAAAGAAACGTTGAGAGAGAAAGAAGTGGAGGGGCAGAGATACGAACTAAGATTCGTTTACAGAATAGAGAGGGGTGTCCCGGGACAGTGGGGGGAGGGAAATGCAGAGATAATCTTGCAGGAAAGGAGAAACATAGATGGAAAGATTCAGGGATTTGGAAGTGAGTGAGAGAAGAAATGGACTAAGAGAGACAGATAAAGATGCAGAGAGTCACAGAAAGAGAATGAAAATGGAAACTTGTGAGACTCTAGAGAGAGGCAGAGATAGAAAGGATGTTGAGAGATGCAGAGATAGGGATTTTAAAATGTGAAGAAACAGAGCTAGGAACAAACAGGAAGATGCAGGGAACTAGTTGCAGCAAGAGATGGAGAGAGGGAAATCTACAGGATTACATTGACTGTTCTGGAGCAGTGCTTCCCCAACTATTTCCTTCGGAACGCCTTCCAGCCCCTCCCTAGAAATAAAATCCACAGACCCCCGAAAACACAAAATCAAAATACTGCGGATGCTGGAAATCTGAAATAAAACCGTGCTGGAAATACTGAGCATTTCCAGCACTTTGTTTTTCTATCAGCCCCGAAAACACACACAGTCTTCTTTTCTGTATCGAGAAATGAATTTGACAATGGCACATATATATTTATTATTATTTTCCCTCTCTGGTTAAAGCTCTTGTCTGACGATTCCACGTGCCAAATGATTCGCCCTCTTCATCATCACAGCTGCAGCTTCTGAAAAGATTCTCCTTGGGGATAAGAGAAATAAAATTGATTCGAACAAAGCAAAGTATTTTTGAGCAGAAATAAAACACAGCAAGAGACCAGGGCTCTTTCTCTCACTCACTGACATAAAACAAGCTCTCAGTGACTCCCCGTCTTACAAACACATCACCCGACACAGAGCCAGAGACTGGGAAGTATGGATGTGTTTACTCTGTCATTTCCAGCTATCTTTCTCGCTCTCCCTCTATTTCGCTGTGTGTCTCTCTACATCTGTTTCTGCCTCATTGTAAAAACACACAAACACTGGTGACCCCCATCCCCTCTCCAGTAGAGGGATGGAGAGAGAAATCCACATTCGCATCCCTGAAAATCTGAATTAAGATGGCTCCCAGGTCAAATTCAGCCCACAGCCGAAAACACCAGCAATATTCGGGAATGAGATCAAGCCTTTACAAACCTTCACATTTCAGCCATTTATTTGCTGATTCACGGAAGCATTTGACACTCAATGAGTGAATTTTTAAAGTGGTCGTCACTGTTGCAATGTTGGAAATGCTGTAGTCCATTGGTGCACTGCAAGATCCCACAAGCAGCAGTGTGATAATATCCGGCTGCCCATCCTCTCCCCCTTTGAGTCCCTGCATGTTTCCTTCAATCTCTTGCATCTCTGTCCGTCCTGTTACTCTCATTCAGAGAGACAGATGGAGAGAGAGAGAGAGAGAGAGACAGAGAGACAGAGAAATCCACTCTCAAAACATCACTCTCAATTCAAATGGCTGCTACATATTTAATTTCACCCTCAAATTCACGACACTGCCCAAAACACCAGCATTATTCGGGAATTTTACCTGCTTCAAGGTCAGGACTTTAATTCCAGGCGTTCAGGAGATCTTCACACACAATGAATTCACTTCTAAAATGTAGTACTGTTACAATGCAGGGAATTCTGCAGGCACGCTGTGCACAGCAGAATCCCAGAAATTGTGACACTTCAAAATTCAGTTTGCCACGGGTTTGAGTGTGGATTCCTTTCTCTGTCTTTCTCTGTTTCTCTCCCTGTCTTTCTCCATCTTTCTCTGCCTTCCCTACTTCACCTACATTCCACCTGTCTCTCTCTTTCTCTCTCTCTGCATTTAACCTGCCACCTCCCGCTGTTCCTCACTCTCCCTCTTTTTCTCTCCATCTTTTTCTGCCTCATTGTTGTATTGTAGGAATTGATGCAGGGAATGTATGCACAGCAGGATCCCACAATGAGATCATAGCCAGATATCCCGATCACAGTCGTCAGCAGATGCTAAACTCCATCTTTAAGCGTATAACAAGCCTTTATACAGCTTCACGTTCATCTCTTATAATTATTGTCATTCAGGAGCAATTAACACTCAATGAATTAATTTTTAAAGTGGCTGTCAAATTTTCAACGCAGGAAATCTGCGGGCAATTTGTGCACATCAAGATCCCAGAGGCAGCAATACGACAATGCACAGATAGTCTGTTTTTTTGTGATGTAAGTTTAGAGATCCCAGAGAGGGGAACATTCCTGCAGTTTGTAAATCTCAAACACCCTTCTCCCTGACTAGCTCCCGCTCCCACCAGCCCCACCACTACCGCCCCCCTCCCCCACTCTCCACCGCACTGCATCCACATCTGTTTATTTTCCTCTCTTGATCTGGGATTTCATCTGGATTGAAACTACCTCTGAAGTGTTTCTGTCACCGTTTAAAATAACCACACGTCTCATTGTGGCTCCTATTGATTAATGGATAAAATAGAGAAAGTGCAGGGGAGAGAAAAGCAGAGGAAGATGGAGGGAAAACACAAAGAAATCCACACTCAGATCCTCAGGAAGCTGAATTTTAAAGTGTCCTCATTGTTGTGGAGGAAATGCTGCAGGGCACTAAATGCACAGCAAGATCACACAAGCAACAATGTGATAGTAGCCAGATTTCGGTCCCCAGTAAGGGTATAGCGCCCTCTTTAAACAGGGAACATTCCATTTGTGCACAGCAAGATCACACAAGCAACAATGTGATAGTAGCCAGATTTCGGTCCCCAGGAAGGGTATAGCGCCCTCTTTAAACAGGGAACATTCCATTTGTGCACAGCAAGATCCCACAAGCAGCAGTGTGATAACAACTGGCTGCTGCACATTTAATTTCACCCTCAAATTCACGGAACTGCCCAAAACACCAACATTATTAGGGAATAACAGCGGCTTCAAGCTCAGGACTTTAATTCCAGACCTTCCAGAGAGCTTTACACACAATGAATTCCCTTCTTAAATGTTGTCACTGTCACAATGCAGGGAATTCTGCAGGCAAGCTGTGCACAGCAAGATCCCAGCTATGTTGACACTTCAAAATTTAGTTTGCCAAGGTTTTGATTGTGGATTTCATTCTCACTTCTCTCTCCCTGTCTTTCTCCATCTTTCTCTGCCTTCTCTCCCTCACCTACAATCCGCTTCTCTCTCTCTCTCTCTCTTTCTCTCTCTCTGCGTTTACCCTGCTACCTCCAGCGGTTTCTCACTCTCCTTCTTTTTCTCTCCATCTGTTTCTGCCTCAGTGTTGTAATGTAGGAATTAATGCAGGAATATATGCACAGCAGAATCCCACAATGTGATCATAGCCAGATATCCCATCACAGTCCTCAGCAAATGCTAAACTTCATCTTTAAACGTACAACAGGCTTTGATACAGCTTCAGGTTCAGCTCTTGTAATTGTTGTAAATTTCCTGTAAAAACCCAAAGAAATCCACACTCATACCCTCAGGAAGCTGAATTATAAAGCATCCTCATTGTTGTCATGTAAAAAAATTTGCAGGGCTCTAGGTGCACAGCAAGATGCCACAAGTAGCAATGTGACAATAGCCAGATTTCCCCTCAGTCCGCAGAAAGGGCAAAACTCCCTCTTTAAACTGGGAACAAGCTGCTGATTCTGTCGCACCATTTCAAATAACGACAAATCACTTTGCTGTGTGTGGTATGTTGTTTTATTTATGAAAGTTTTAAATGGAAAAGGCGAGTGTGAAACAGAGACAAAGAAGAGAAAGCATGAGGAGTGATAGAGACACAGGGAAAGAATGTGGAGACAGAGAGAAAGCTAACCTCAGAACTACAGTAAAATTAATAATGGGCACTGTGCATCTTATTTAACTGTTATCTTCATAGCGTTGCCCAAAACACCAGCAAACCTCACAGACAGGGCTGGAAGGAACAAGTGGCAAATGGTACTCCCTCCTTGGGCTGCTCCTTTAACCCTAGACTTTCAACCTGTTTAAAACTCCAGGGTCCCATTCGAACAGGAACTTGTTAACCCAGGGCCCCAGAGAGGAAATTAAACCTCGGGCTAATAAACAGACACAACTCACATGGGCCCACTGGGTGCAGTCTGTAGACAAGGTCTCAGTCCGTCCCCTCTGGAGGAAGCTCCTTCCAAGGATTCCTCGTCCCAGACTTTCCCTCTTTTCACCTTCACGATGAAGTTTTCAGAATTAAATTCCTGAAGGCAAGAGGGAGAGAGAGAAAATTGATTAAATGGCATTGTGAAACAAAACAGCACAGCAAGAAGCAAGGAATTCCCCTCGGTGACACAGATAATCTCTCCGCAACGCCCAAATAAAGACAAATCACAGTTAACAAAGCAGAGGCCATAAGTGTTCAGACAGTTCCCTCTCACAAGTGTGTGTCTGTGTGTCTGTCTCTTTATCTCTCTCCCTGTCTCCGAATCTCTCTCTCTCTCTGTTCCTATCTCAGTCACCCCTGTGTCCCTCTCTCTCTTTCCATATTTTTCCCCCTATGTCATATCTAATTTTAATTGAAATAAGCTATGAAATAGTTCTTTCTCACCATTAAAAACAACAACAAATCATATTGCAGTGTGTGGTAATTTTTTAATCATTGCCCAAAGCACACGGAATATTCTTGAATCATAACAAGCCTTTAGAAACTATTGCATTTGTGACTTAATTCCGAGCATTTGACGCTCAATAAGGCAATGTTTAATGTAATCTTTAATTTTTAAAGTGGTCGTCACTGTTGCAATGTTGGAAACGCAGCAGGCCATTGGTGCACAGCAAGATCCCACAAGCAGCAGTGTGATAACAGCCGCCGGCCCCTCCTCTCCCCCTCTCCAAAGTGAGAGTCACAGAATGGTTGTGTTATTATCGTATCTCCACAGGGAGATTGACTGATTGGGTGTGTTATTATAGTATCTCCACAGGGAGTGTCACTGAGTAGGACTGTTATAAGTGTATCTCCACAGTGAGATTCTCTCTCTTTCTGTCTCTCTCTCTCCCTTTCTCTGACTGCCTAATTCCCTTTTGAATGCTTCAGTTGATCCTGCCTCCACCACCTTCTCAGGTAATGCATTCCAGACCTTAACAACTCACTGCATGAACATGTTTTTCCCCATGTCATTTTTGATTCTCTTACCAAATATTTTCAGTCCGTGTCCTCTGATTCTCGATCCTTTCACAAGTGGCAAGAGTGTCTCTCTATCCTCTGTCCAGATCCTTCATGATTTTTGATACCTCGATCAAATCACCTCTCAGCCGTCTCTTCTCCAAGGAATACAGCCCTAACTTCTCCAATCTATCTTCAAAACTGACATTCCTCATCCCTGGAACCATTCTCGTGAATCTCTTCTGTATTCTCTCCAATGCCCTCACGTCTTTCCTAAAGTGTGACACCCAGAACGGGACGCAATATTCCAGCTGAGGCCGACCTAGTGTCTTATACATGTTCAACATAACTCCCTTGCTCTTGTATTATATGCCCCTATTAATAAAGCCCAGGATACTGTATGCTTTATTAACTGCTCTATCAAACTGTCCTACCACCTTCAATGACTTATGCACATATACACCCAAGTCCCTCTGCTCCTGTACTCCCTTTAGAATTGTTCTCTTTATTTTATATTTCCTCTCCATGTTCTTCCTACCAAAATAAATCACCTCACATTTCTCTGCATTGAACGTCATCTGACATCTGCCTGCCCATTCCACCGACTTGTCTATGTCCTTTTGAAGATCTACACTATCCCCCTCACAGTTCACAATGTTTCCAAGTTTCGTATCATCTGCAAACTTTGAAATTGTTCGCTGAACACCGGAGTCTAAGCCATTAATATATATCAGGAAAAGTAAGGGTCCCAACACTGATCCCTGGGGAACTCCACTACAGACCATCCTCCAGCTTGAAAAACATTCATTAACCACTATTCTTTGCTTCCTGCCACTCAGTCCATTCCGTATCCACGTTGCTGCCGTCCCGTTTATTCCATGAGCTACAAGTTTGCTCACAGGTCTGTTGTGTGGCACTGTATCTAACGCTATTTGAAAGTCCATGTACACCACATTAACAGCTTTGCCATCATCAACCCTCTCTGTTACCTCCTCACAAACCACCCCCCCCCAGTTAGTTAAACATGATTTTCCCTGAAGAAATCCATTCTGCTTTTCCTTAATTCACTCGCCTTTGTCCATGAGACTACAGATATTGACACGAATTATTTTGCCTGGAATTTTTATCACCACAGACTGACCTAAAGTTGCTGCTGTAGTCTCCCCACTCTCTGTCCTTTTTACTCTCTATGTCTCTGTCTTCCCTCTCTTTCTGTCTCTCTCTCTCGCTTTGTCTCTGTCACTCTGACTCTCTCTATTTGTCTTATCTCTTTCACTGTCTCTGTTCCTCTCTCTTTCTCTATCCCTCCGTCTGTTCTACCCCCTGTCCCTCCCTCTCTCTCACTCTGTCCCTCCCTCTCTCTCCTTATATATATCTCTCTCTCTCTGCTTCTATCTCTCGTTCTCCCCGTCTATCTCTGTCTCTGTCTCTGCCAATCCGTCTCTTCCAACCAACCCCTCCCCACTCTATCTCTCTCTCTTTCTCTATGTCTCTCCCTCTATACCTGTCTCCCCAATCCCTACATCACCCAATCCCTCTCTCTGTCTCTGTTTCACCCTCTCCATCTGCCCCTCTGTCTGTCTTTCCCTCTCCCTCTGTCCCTCTCTCTCTCTCGCTGCCACTCCCACTCTGCCTGTTTTTCCCTCCCACTCTGTCTCTGACTCACCTGTCTCTACCTCCCCTTGTCTCTGTCTCTCCGTTTTTCTCTGTCTCTGTCTCTCCCTCCTTCTCTGTCTCTGTTTCTCTCTCTCTGCCTTTCTCGATGTCTCCCTCTCTCTGTCTCTATCCCTCTGTATCTGTATCTCTGGCTCCCTCTCTCTGCCTCTCCTTCTCTCTTTCTCTATCGTTGTCTCGCAATTCTTACAGCGCAGAAGGAGGCCATTCAGCCCATCCTGTCTGCACTGGTTTTTAGCGAGTGCAATTCTCTCAGTTCCATTTCCCCGCCTTCTCTCCATAACCCTGTGCATTCTTCCTTTTCATATACCTTTCTAATTCCCTTTTGAATGCTTCAGTTGAACCTGCCTCCACCACGTTCTCAGGCAGTGCATTCCAGACCTTAACCACTCACTGCATGAACATGTTTTTCCCCATGTCACTTTGGCTTCTCTTACCAAATATTTTCAGTCCGTGTCCTCTGATTCTCGATCCTTTCACAAGTGGCAAGAGTGTCTCTCTATCCTCTCTCCAGATCCTTCATGATTTTTGATACCTCGATCAAATCACCTCTCAGCCTTCTCTTCACCAAGGAAAACAGTCCTAACTTCTCCAATCTATCTTCAAAACTGAAATTCCTCATCCCTGGAACCATTCACGTGAATCTCTTCTGTATTCTCTCCAATGCCCTCACGTCTTTCCTAAAGTGTGGCACCCAGAACTGGACGCAATATTCCAGCTGAGGCCGACCTAGTGTCTTATACATGTTCAAAATAACTCCCTTGCTCTTGTATTATATGCCCCTATTAATAAAGCCCAGGATACTGTATGCTTTATTAACTGCTCTATCAACCTTCCTACTGCCTTCAATGATGTATGCACATATACACCCAAGTCCCTCTGCTCCTGTACCCCCTTTAGAATTGTTCCCTTTATTTTATATTTCCTCTCCCTGTTCTTCCGTCTAAGATGAATCACCTCACATTTCTCTGCAGTGAACGTCATCTGAAATTTGCCTGCCCATTCCACCGACTTGTCTAAGTCCTTTTGAAGTTCGACATTATCCTCCTCGCAGTTCACAATTTTTCCAAGTTTCGTATCATCTGCAAACTTTGAAATTGTTCCCTGAACACCGGAGTCTAAGCCATCAATATATATCAGGAAAAGTAAGGGTCCCAACACTGATCCCTGGGGAATTCCACTACAGACCATCCTCCAGCTTGAAAAACATTCATTAACCACTATACATTGCTTCCTGCCACTCAGTCCATTCCGTATCCACGTTGCTGCCGTCCCTTTTATTCCATGAGCTACAAGTTTGCTCACAGGTTTGTTGTGTGGCACTGTATCTAACGCCATTTGAAAGTCATGTACACCACATTAACAGCTTTGCCCTCATCAACCCTCTCTGTTGCCTCCTCACAAAACTCCCCCCAGTTAGTTAAACATGATTTTCCCTTAAGAAATCCATTCCGCCTTTCCTTAATTCACTCGCATTTGTCCATGAGACTATGGATATTGACACGAAATATTTTGCCTGGAAGTTTTCCAACCACAGAGGTTAAAATGACTGACCTAAAGTTGCTGCTGTTCTCCCCCCACTCTCTGTCTCTTTCTCTCTCTATGTCTTTGTCTTCCCTCTCTTTCTGTCTCTCTCTCTCTCGCTTTGTCACTGTCACTCTCACACTCTCTATTTGTCCTGTCTCTTTCTTTGTCTCGGTCTTTCTCTCTTTCTCTCTCTCTCTATCCCTCCCTCTGTTCTACCCCATGTCCCTCCCTATCTCTCACTCTGTCCCTCCCTCTCTCTCCTTATATATCTCTCTCTCTGTCTTTGCTTCTATCTCTCGGTCTCCCCGTCTCTCTCTGTCCCTGTCTCTGCCAATGCCTCTCTCCCCCCACCCTCTCTCTCTCTCTATGGCTCTGTCTCTCCCTCTATACCTGTCTCCCTCAATCTCAGCATCTCCCAATCCCTCTCTCTGTCTCCGTTTCTCCCTCCCCATCTGTCCCACTGTCTGTCTTTCTCTCTCCCTCTGTCATCCTCTCATACTCTCACTGCCACTCCCTCTCTGCCTGTTTTTCCCTCCCACTCTTTCTCTGTCTCCCCTGTCTCTACCTCCCCTGTCTCTGTCTCTCCCTTTTTCTCTTTCTCTGTCTCTCTCTCCTTCTCTGTCTCTGTTTCTCCCTCTCTGCGTTTCTCTCTGTCTCCCTGTCTCTGTCTCTATCCCTCTGTTTCTGTCTCTCTGGCTCCCTCTCTCTGCCTCTCCTTCTCTCTCTCTCTCTCTCTGCCTCTGTCTCGGAATTCTTACAGAGTAGAAGGAGGCTATTCGGCCCATCATGTCTGCACTGGTTTTTAGCGAGTGCAATTCTCTCAGGTCCATTTCCCCGCCTTCTCTCCATAACCCTGTGCATTCTTGCTTTGCATATGACTGTCTAATTCCCTTTTGAATGCTTCAGTTGATCCTGCCTCCACCACCTTCTCAGGTAATGCATTCCAGACCGTAACAACTCACTGCATGAACATGTTTTTCCCCATGTCACTTTTGATTCTCTTATCAAATATTTTCAGTCCGTGTCCTCTGATTCTCGATCCTTTCACAAGTGGCAAGAGTGTCTCTCTATCCTCTGTCCAGATCCTTCATGATTTTGATACCTCGATCAAATCACCTCTCAGCCGTCTCTTCTCCAAGGAAAACAGCCCTAACTTCTCCAATCTATCTTCAAAACTGAAATTCCTCATCCCTGGAACCATTCTCGTGAATCTCTTCTGTATTCTCTCCAATGCCCTCACGTCTTTCCTAAAGTGTGACACCCAGAACGGGACGCAATATTCCAGCTGAGGCCGACCTAGTGTCTTATACATGTTCAAAATAACTCACTTGCTTTTGTATTATATGCCTCTATTAATCAAGCTCAGGATACTGTATGCTTTATTCACTGCTCTATCAACCTGTCAAGCCGCCTTCAATGACTTATGTACATATACACCCAGGTCCCTCTGCTCCTGTACCCCCTTTAGAATTGTTCCCTTTATTTTATATTTCATCTCCATGTTGTTCCTGCCAAAATGAATCACCTCACATTTCTCTGCATTTAACGTCATCTGACATCTGCCTGCCCATTCCACCGACTTGTCTATGTCCTTTTGAAGCTCGACATTATCCTCCTCACAGTTCACAATGTTTCCATGTTTTGTATCATCTGCAAACTTTGAAATTTTCCCTGAACACCGGAGTCTAAGCCATTAATATATATCAGGAAAAGTAAGGGTCCCAACACTGATCCCTGGGGAACTCCACTGCAGACCATCCTCCAGCCTGAACAACATTCATTAACCACTACACTTTGCTTCCTGCCACTCAGTCCATTCCGTATCCACGTTGCTGCCGCCCCTTTTATTCCATGAGCTACAAGTTTGCTCACAAGTCTATTGTGTGGCACTGTATCTAACGCCATTTGAATGTCCATGTACACCACATTAACAGCTTTTCCCTCATCAACCCTCTCTGTTACCTCCTCACAAAACTCCCGCCAGTTAGATAAGCATGATTTTGCCTTAAGAAATCCATTCCGCCTTTCCTTAATTCACTCGTATTTGTCCATGAGACTATAGATATTGACACGAATTATGTTGCCTAGATGTTTTCCCACCACATAAGTTAAAATGATTGACCGAAAGTTGCTGCTGTCGTCTCCCAAATCTCTGTCTCTTTCTCTCTCTATGTCTCGGTCACTCTGACTCTCTTTCTGTCTCTCTCTCGCTTTGTCTCTGTCTCCCTCTCTCTCTATTCCTCCCTCTGTTCTACCTCCTGTCCCTCCCTCTCTTTCACTCTGTCCCTCTCTCTCCTTATATATATCTCTCTCTGCTTCGATCTCTCGGTCTACCCGTCTCTCTCTGTCCCTGTCTCTGCAAATCCCTTTCTTCCCCCAGCCCACCTCCGTCTCTCTCTCTCTTTGTCTCTGTCTCTCCCTGTATACCTGTTTCCCCCAATCCCTGCATCTCCCATCTGTCTCTGTTTCTTCCTCTCCATCTGTTCCTCTGTCTGTCTTTCCCTCTCTCTCTGACCCCCTCTCTCTCTCTGCCACTCCCTCTCTGCCTGCCCCCCCACTCTGTCTCTGTCTCCCCTGTCTCTACCTCCCCGGTCTCTGTCTCTCCCTTTTTCTCTGTCTCTGTCTCTCCCTCCTTCTCTGACTCTGTTTCTCCCTCTTACCCACTCTCTGTCTCCCTCTCTCTCTCTGTTTTAACCTCTTGCTCTGCCTCTCCCTTTCAGACATTTATTGGTTAATTTTGAACCAGTAACTCTTTCCATTAGAATCAAAGAAAATTTAAGGCACAGAAAGAGGCCGCTTGGCCCATCATGTCTGTGTCGGCCGAAAAACGATCCACTGATTCTCATCCCACCTACCAGCATTTGGTCCGTTGCCTTTCAGCTTACGGCACTTGAGGTGCATATCCAGACGTCTTTTGAATGAGTTGAGGGTCTCTGCCTCAACTATCATAGAAACGTAGAAAATAAGAGCAGGAGTAGGTCATTCGGCCCTTCGAGCCTGCTTCACCATTCATTATGATCATGGCTGATCATCCAACTCAGTAGCCTGTTCCAGCAATCGCCCCATACCCTTTGATCCCTTTCGACCCAAGAGCTCTCTCTAACTCCTTTTTGAAAACATACAATGTTTTGGCCTCAACTGCTTTCTGTTGTAGCGAATTCCAAAGCGTCACCACTCTCTGGTTGAAGACATTTCTCCTCATCTTAGTCCTGAAAGGTTTACCCCGTATCCTTAGACTATGACCCCTGGTTCTGGACTCCCTCACCATCGGGAACATCCTTCCTGCATCGACCCTGTCAAGTCCCGTTGTTAGAATTTTACAGGTTTCTATGACATCCCTTCTCACTCTACAATCCTAACCGACTCAACCTCTTCTCATACGTGAGTCCCGCCATCCCACAAATCAGTTTGGTAGACCTTCTCTGCACTCCCTCTGTAGCAAGAACATCCTTCCTCAGATAAGGAGACCAAAACTGCTCACAATATTGCAGGTGTGGCCTCACCAAGGCCCTGTATAATTGCAGCAAGACCTCCCTGCTCCTGCACTCGAATCCTCTCGCTGTGAAGTCCAATAAACCATTTGCGTTTTTTGCCACCTGTTGCACCTGCATGCTTACCTTCAGGTACTGGTGTACGAGAACACCCAGGTCTCGCTACATATTCCCCTCTCTCAGTTTATAGCCATTCAGAAAATAATCTGCCTTCCCGTTTTTGCTCCCAAAGTGGATAACCTCACATTTATCCACATTATACTGCATCTGCCATGCATTAGACCACTCACTCAATTTGTCCAAATCACCCTGCAGCCTCTCTGCATCCTCCTCACAACTCACCCTCCCACCCAGTTTTGTGTCATCTGCAAATTTGGAGATATTGCATTTAGTTTCCTCATCTAAATCATAATTGCATATTGTGGATATCTGGGGTCCTAGCACCGATCACAGCGGTACCCCTCTAGTCACTGCCTGTTTAGTCACTGCCTGCCTTTCGAAAAACCCATTTATCCCTCCTCTTTGTTTCCTGTCTGTCAAACAATTTTTATCCATCGCAACACACTAACCCCAATCCTATGCACTTTAATTTTACACACTAATCTCTTATGCGGGACTTTGTCGAAAGCCTTCTGAATGTCCAAATGTACCACATCCATTGGCTCCTTTCAGGCAGTGAGTTCCAGACCATCACCAGCCACTGGGTGAAAACGATTTTCCTCATCTCGCCGCTAATTGTTTTCTGCCAATTACTTTAAATCTATGCATCATCGCCACTGACCTCTCTGCTAAGGTAAATAGACCCTTCACCTGTTCTGTATCCAGGCCCCTCAAAATGTTGTACATTTCAATCAGATCTCCCCTCAGCCTACTCTGTTCCAAGGAAAACAACCCCAGCCTAACCAATCATTCCCCATAGCTGCATTTTTCCAGCTCTGGCAACATCCTCGTAAATCTCCTCTGTACCCTCTCTAGTGCAATTAAATCCTTTCTATAATGAGGTGACCAGAACTGCACACAGCACTCAAGTTGTGACCTAACCAATGGGTTATACAGTTCCAGCATAACCTCCCTGCTCTTCTATTCTGTACATGCCTTGTTGTGAACGTCACTGCAGTTTGAAAATATGAAACACTGATCACTGATCCAACACTCACCCCTAAACACTCACACTAAACTCCCAACACAGGATTGGGCAGATAATGAGGATTGTTACTTATTGTTACATCTTGTCTCATCCTCTATCTGTCTTTCCCTCTCATGTCTGTCTCTCTCCATCTCTCTCTCTCTCTCTCTTTCTCTCACTGTGTCTCGCACTCTCTCTGTCACTGCCTCTCCCTCTTTCTCCATTTCTGTCCATGACTCTGTCTGTGTCTCTACACCATCTCTTCCTCTCTCTCTCTCCTTGGGCAGAAATGCTTTAAAATATTTCTTGGTTAATTCTGAAGGTGGGAATCTTGCCCTTGCTGCGAAGGTCACTGCAGTTTGAAAACATCAAACACTGACCTCTGACCCACTCTGTCTGTGCCTCCCTCCCTCCATCTCTTCCTCCTTCACTCCCAGGACAGCAATGTCGGAAGTCGCTTCTGGTTAATTTTGAACCTGTAACTCTTGCCCTTTTTGGCAAAGTCACTGCAGTTTGAAAATATCAAACACTGATCCAACACTCACCCCTCAAACACTCACATTAAATCCCCAATACCGGACTCGGCAGACAGTGGAGATTGGTACTGGGGTTCTGTTAAGATTTCATCTCATTATCGCTTCTGTCTCCCGCTGTCTTTCACTTCGTCCCTCCACTTTGTGCACAGAGAGGGAGCACCCTCCACTTTATACATAGAGATGGTGCTCCCTTCACTTTATACATAGAGATGGTGCTCCCCCCACTTTATACATAGAGCGGGTACTCCCTCCAATATATACATAGCGGGAGCTCCCTCCATTTTACACATAGCGAGGGAGCTCCCTTTACTTTATGCACAGAGAGGCAGCTCACTCCACTTTATACATAGAGAGGGAGTTCCCTCCACTTTATACATAGAGGGGGTGCTCCCTCCACATTATAGGGAGTTGGGGAGCTGCCTCCATGTATGCATAGAGCGGGAGCTCCCTCCACTTTATACATAGAGGGGTAGCTCCCTTTATTTTATGCAGCATTCATGGTGGGTTTAAACACCTGTCACCAGGCCACTAGTGGGCCTCTGGATTACTTGACCGGTGATATATTCACTGTGTGACTGCCTCCCCAATGGACGTTAACAGTGTCTGTCTCCTAATATCACCCACAGTAGTTTTTAGGCTGTAGCCCTGAACATTGTCTTTAATCAGATCCCCAAAGTTCACATTTGAACTGGGAAAAGGCAGGAACAGAGTGAAACGGGATTAGTTTTGTCCCTGGATTCAGCGTGCACTGCAGACAGATCGGTTACATTTACAATAGAAACACCATGAGTGAACAAGGTCAATGCAATAATCTGGAAAATATAAATGACGCCACTCATAATTGTAGCATATATCCCGAATGAGTGCAGATTTCAGGTTTATTCCTGAGAGAGGTCTTACTAAGAAAATGTCATTGACATTGAAATGATTGTGTTTTATCCACCACATTATTTACATCAGAGTCAAAGCTGCTGATGTAATGTGTTTGTTCAGGAGAGTGTAACAAATAGCAATGATCAGGGGTATAACCATGCCATTGGAGACTTATCCCCTGTATAACTCCGGACCCATTGGAATGGATCAACTCAGAGTGCCTGCTGGAGCTGTGGATTCCAGGCTACCAGAAGTCTCTGCTTCTCACAGAAATGGAATATCCAGTAATGTATCAGATAGAAGACATTTACTATCCTGTACTTGCAGTAATTGGAGTTCCTGGTAAGCCAGTATCTTAGCTATTAATGGTATAAATCGAAGTTAAATGTGCTGCTGTAGTCGGTATTATTTCTTACCATGTGTTACACAGCCGCCTGTTCTTTTCTTTTCCAGCAATTTACTGATGGAACCTTCTCATTTTTCTAGTCTTTCAGTCCTGTGTCCATAATATGATTGGTTTCTGCAACCGTGGCATTGTTCCTGGATTATTCTGTGCATTGAGTGTATTCGAATCAAGCTTCTCGGTTAGGATCACGAATCAGATCATCAGGAGCTTTGAGCAGTTTCATGATGTGGATCGAACTGGTCCTGGAATATTTTTATGAATCTTTTTTTCCTTGATTGATAATGAAGCATCTCAAGGTCTCAGTGTTACAAGGGGACAGCACAATGTCCTCCCTCCCCAATAACATGGCTCAGTTTAACCGGTAAAACAATATATTTATTTGTTATCACTGGAGATTTTGGAAGAACTCGGATTGTTTTCACTGGAACGACGGAGATGGAGGGGCGACATGATAGAGGTTTGCAAAGTTATGAGCGGCATGGACAGATTGGATAGTCAGAAGCTTTTTCCCAGGGTCGAAGAGACAGTTTCTAGGGGACATAGGTCTAAGGTGCGAGGGGCAACGTTTAGAAGGGATGTGCGATTCAAGTTTTTTACACAGAGGGTGGTGAGTGCCTGGAACTTGCTGCCAGGGAAGGTGGTGGAAGTTGATACGATCGCAATGTTTAAGAGACATCTTGACAAATACATGAATGGGAAGGGAATAGAGGGAGATGGGCCCCGGAAGTGCAGAAGCTGTTAGTTTAGGCAGGCATCAAGATCGGCGCAGGCTTGGAGGGGCGAATGGCCTGTTTCTGTGCTGTACTGTTCTTTGTTATTTGTTATTTGTTATCAAATATTATTTCATTTTTTGTGTGTCTGACGCTGCTTCAGAGGTCTGGCTACTGAACCGGTTTGCTGCCGACACGTTCTCATCTCCTTCTCTGCTTCACTGTGGACCTTCACTGTCACTGGACTACACTGTAAAATAGAAAGTATTGATGTGATGTTTCATTGGTTTACACTCTATCAGTTGGAATTAAGAGTTTTTCCATTTATATGTAGATTATCAGCTGCAGCGCTGACGTTGTTTTATTAATTAAACCATTCCACATTCTAACCCCCATTACTTTATAATTCCAGGAGAAGGCATTTCAATGATTGTGAGGTTTGTCTGGAAGAAGCTTTCGATCCTGTTTATTCCATGCTTTGTAGGTGAAGTGAAGAGTGGAGGTGAACAGGTGGAGACCTGGGCGTTCTGTAGATACATTACATTATTACCAGAGGTTTCACCAAGTAAACAAACTGACTCTGAGAATAGAATCATTCAACCTGGGGCTGGTGAACAGGACAGAGGTGCTGAATGTTAGGAGTGTATCATATGTGAAAAGTAGCATTAAGTAACTGTTTGCAGGGTGTGAGTAATCCAGGGAGATAAGGAAGGATAAAACGAGCAGGGAGAACGAAACCGAGGGGAACAGATAAGCAGATGTAAAGAGAAAGAGAAAGAGGCAGCAGTGTGAATAATTCACTATCTTAAAGTGCTGGAATGTCCAGAACAGTTAGTGAGAGAAACTGTGAGTTGAAGTTGTCTGTTGTCAGATTGTGATCATTTTCCTGTTGGATTTGTCCTCCATATTGATTTCTGTCAGGTCCTCATTTTGTTTTGTAGAAAGTTCTTATTCCTTACTCAGTGACTGAATAAGCAGAACAGAAGAGAATCAGTTTCTCACTGATGGTTCATCATTATTTAAATACCTCAATTTAAAATCTCTGTGACTGCTGAATTTAATAAGGAGCGAGTTTCATATCAGAAATATATTTAAATTTATATTTAATAGCCTGTACAGACTAAATATATTGACTATATTGTATAAACAATGAACTGTTCTTCAACACCAATAACCACAGGGATTATTGTTTGAATGTATTAATTGAGTTGTAGTACTGGGATCTATAGATTAGATTTCCTCTAACACTCTGCTGCAGTCTCTCTCTGTGAATCTCAGCCTCTCCTCTCACTGTGTTGAATGCTCTGTCTCCTCATCCATTGCTTCAGTTTATCCACATTCCCAAACCATCTGCTCCAGTCTCCCTTCCATCTCCAACATGTCCTTTTCCTTCTCTGCCTCCGAATCTCGCTCACCAGCTCCACCTCCAGCTGCCTCGTCCAACGTGATAGGAATACAGGAACAAAGAAGCTGGAGGAGGCCATTCAGCCCTTCGAACCTGCTCTGCCATTCCAGATCATGGCTGATACTCAAACTCAGCGCTGCAATTTTCAGCCTTTTCCCATTTGTTAACAGTCCCTGTCGGTTCTCTGAACCCAGAGCAGCAAATCAGCTGCACATCCCGCTCTCCCCAAACCTTCCAGATCAACAGTCTGGAGGGAAATTCCCAATTAACCCATTGGATTCCATCTCTGTAAAACCCCTTCTCATTTCCCCACTGGCACTGCATCCTCACTCAGTACTTCCAGTAGATCCGGTGCTGACTTTATTCACTTTCTGCATCAATTTCCCAGTTCATTATTAATAATTGTGTTTTCAAACATTTCACTGTGACAAAGCACTGCCCAGGTCAATGAAGCATTTTTCATTGCTCGATGCAGCAACAAGGCTGGAAATTTCAGCCCAGATCCTGTCAAACTGCTGCTTTGCATTCAGGTCTGATGAGTAATTTCTCTGCTTCCTTTTCTCTCTCTTCCAGTTAACTTGGTGGCGATTGTGATCCTGTCCCGAGGAAAGTGCGGTCTCTCCAAATGTATCACTGTCTACCTGGTGGGAATGGCAGTGTCTGATCTCCTGGTCGTTATCTCTGATCCCATATTGATTTGGATTGTTTATATTTATTTCCCATTTTCATTCCTGAGAATTACTGCCGTGTGTTCTTTCCTTACCGTTCTGCGTTTTGCAGCCACAAATGTTTCTGTCTGGCTCACAGTCACTTTCACCTTGGATCGATTTGTAGCCATTTGTTGTGAGAAGCTGAAAGCAAAATATTGCAGCGAGAAAACGGCGGCTGTGGTTGTCAGAACAGTGAGTGTGCTGGGCTGTTTAGAGTCTCTCCCCTGGTACTTTACAATGAAACAACGTTACATTATTGATAATGTTCCCATGGGTTGTGTTAATAAACTGAGCTTCTTGACTTCCCCCATATGGGGGGCATTTGAATTGTTTGACCGCATTTTAACTCCTTGTGCACCGGTCTTTCTGATTTTGCTGCTCAATGTTCTGACTGTCAGACGGATTTTATTCTCCAGTGAAGTCCGCAGGGGATTCCGGCGCCACAGCAATGGAGAGAATCACAAGGACCCAGAGATGGAGAATCGCAGGAAATCAATTATTTTACTCTTCAGTATATCCGGCAGTTTTATACTGTTCTGGGTGACCCGGGTTGTGTTTAACATTTATCGGCGAATTGCAGATATTCTCTATTATTTCTCCGACACTGACCCTCTCTATATAACAGATCACACATCAAAGATGCTGCAGCTTCTCAGTTCCTGCACCAACACATGCATTTACACTGTGACCCAGACTAAATTCAGACAAGAGCTGAAGAAGGTGGTGAAATACCCTCTCAGTCTCATTGTTAAATTAGTGAAATCATAAAACGAGGTGAAGAGTTTTAAGCACTGGAACTAAATCGCATTCTGGCGCCCGCCCCGCTCCACTCCACCCCCCCACCCCCCCACCTGCCTTTGTGATTATTTGACCGGCGCCATCTTAAGTCTTGGCAGCTGCCTGAACGTGGATGACCATGACGTTTCACAGGAACAGGCTGCATATGTGCATGTTCCAGTACAGCGCCAACTAGTGGTTGCGTTGTCAACAAATGCAGCCTTCCATGACTCCATTTGTCCCTCCCTTACACCATCTCACCCGCTCTCTCTGATTCTGTCTCTCTCTCTGTCTCGCCCTCTTTCAAGCCATCTCTGACTCTGTCTTGCTCTCTCTTTCTCTCCCCTTCTCTCCCTCTCTCCCTCTTCCTTTGTCGCTGTCTGTCCATGTCTATTTCTCTCTGTCTGTCTCCCTCTCTCTGTCTCTCCCTCTCTCTCTGTCTCTCCCTCTCTCACGCCATCTCGGTCTCTCTCTCTCTCTCTCTCTCTCTCTCTCTCTCTCTCCCCCCCTTTGTCGCTGTCTGTCCCTATCTATTTCTCTCAGTCTCCGACCATGACATTATTTGTGCCTCCCTTTCACGATTTCTCCCTGTTTGTCTGTCTCTCCCTTTCTCATACTCTCTCCCTCTTTTTCTTTCTTTTTCTTTGCCTCCCTCTCACTGCCTCTCCCTCTCTCTCTACGTTTCTCTCTCTCTCTTTGACTCTCTGTCACTGCCACTCTGACTCTGTCTCTCTCTCTCTGTTTCTCCCTCTTTTTCTGCCACTGCCCCTCTCTCTCCCTGTCTCTCTCTCTGTCTCTTTCTCTCTCTTTCTCTGCCTCTGACCATGAGTCTATTTGTGCCTCCCTGATATCATCTCTCCCTCTCTGTCTCTGTCTCGCTCCATTCCGCTCTCTGTCTCTCCCTCTCTCACGTTATCGGTCTCTTTGCTTCTCTCTGTCTCTCTGTCTGATTCTCTCTCTCTCTCTCTCTCTCTCTCTCTCTCTCTCTGTCTCTTTCTCTCTCTTTCTCTGCCTTTGTCCATGACTCTATTTTTGCATCCCTGGTCGCTGTCTGTCCCTATCCATCTCTCTCTGTCAGTCTCCCTCTGTCTCCCTCTCTGCTTCTTCGTCTCTCTGTGACAGTGCTTCTCCCTCTCTCTCTGTTTCTCCCTCTCTTGTGCTCTCTGTCTCTCTCACTGCCTCTCTCTCTAACTCTTTCTCTCTCTCTCTCTCTGTTTTTCTCTCTCTCTCTTTCCATGACTCGGTTTCTGTTTCTCTCACACCATTTCTCTCTCGCTTTCTGCCTTTCCCTGACTGCCTCTCTCTCTCTGCCTCTACCTCACCTTCTGTCTCTCTCCCCTCTCTCTCTCTCTCACTCTGTCTCCCTTTCTCGATGTCTATCCCTATCCATCTCTCTCTGTCTCTGTTCATCTCCCTTTGTAGTCTATTTGTGTCTTTCTCACAGCTGGCTGTACCACCTAATCTTGTATCTCTCTTTTTCATCCCGTTTCACTCTCTATCTGCCCCTCACCCCAATGCACCAGTTAATACAGTATTTGACCATGCCTCTGTTTGTATTATACTCGGCTCTGTCTCTGGAATAAAAATGGTTAAAAAGTGTTTTGAAGTGGCCCCCTCCATTTTATCTGTACAGGTGGAAATCCCAACATTTTATGTATAGAGAGCGAGCTCCCTCCATTTGTTAAATAGACAGGAATCTCCCTCCATTTCATACGCAGAAGGGCCTCTCCCTCCACGTTCTATGTAGAGGGGTCTTCATTTTATACGTAGAGGGGTATCTCCCTCCATTTAATACGTAGAGAGGGAGCTCCATCCATTTTATACTTAGAGAGGTATCTCCCTCCATTTTATATGTACAGAAGTATCTCCCTCCATTTTATGCTTCGAGGGGATTTCCCTCCATTTTATGCTGAGAGGGATATCTCCCTCCATTTTATACATGGAGGGGTATCTCCCTCCATTTTATATGTAGAGGGGGATTTTAATCCAATTTTTATCCAATTTACACAATATTTATGCACCACACAAATTTTTTCCCCTGCGATATTTCCCCCCTGGAAAATATCTCCCCTTGTACAGACCCACCCCCAATCTAAATAATCCTCGTCTGCAGACACCTATCTGATATGTCCTGTTAACTGACCCCTATCTAATAGTTTCACTATGAACAGACCCCCATATAATTATCCCTTCCCTCTGTTACAAGACAACCCATCTAAATGCCCCCCACCCCGTTGGAAGATAACACATCTAAACACCCCCACCCCCCCCCCCACAGGAAGAGACTCCCATCTAAATACCACCCCCCCTTTCCCCGGAACAGACTCCCATCTGAATAACACTCCCAGGAACAGACTCCCATCTAAATGCCCCCATGAACAGACTCTAATCTAAATACCCTCCCCGCAGGAACCGACTCCCATCCAAATAATTGCCCAGGAACAAACTCCCATCTAAATAACCCTCCCAGGAACAGAGCTCCATCTAAATACCCCCAGGAACAGACTTTCTTCTAAATACCCCCCGTTAACCGTCCCCAATTTAATTCTCCCCTTCCCCCACTGTGAACACTCCCCCCTTTCTAAACACCCTCCCTGTCCTGTAAAAGCTCCCCCTCCACTAATTCCCACCCTGTATCATCTCCCCCGTGAACAGCCACCCCCGCCCGCCCCCTGTGTAACTGCCGTCCCAGTCAACAGCCACCCCCCCACCCCCTCCGGAATTCCAACCTCCATAACTTTCCTGGGTTTGGCTCCGTCTCCCAAAAATCTTTCATTCGCTTTAATTCCTGGTCTAGATAAGCCACTGGAATTCCATCAACTGGCTCCCAGACCCCCGGCACCTGTCACTCCTGTCCGGCCAAACATATGGCCGGGCATAGTGCAACGACCTCCAGAGGCTAACTGGCATTCAGAGCCTTTAACGCACAGGAAGATCCCAGCCTCAGACACATCCCTCTCTGCAGAAAGGTGTTTCACCTATTCTCCCCACCGGCTTCAGGAAATCAAACAGAGGGAGACACACACAAACACACACACAATGACTTGCACAGGGACAAGAGGAGACCATTCAGCCCTAGGAGCCTGTCCTACCCATGTTAGATCATGGCTGATCTATCCCTTCCCCCATTGATCCACAAGGAGACATCCAGAGACAGTCGGGGAGCAGCGATACGGAGAGCCAAATAAACACTGGAGTGCACTCGGACTTGGACTTGGTGCCAATGGTGAAAACCAGGGTTGAGGGGAGCAGGGTGGTTGTGAATCAGCTACCCGTTCAGCATCTCTCCCCTGTTTTTACCTCAATGGGAGCAAAACTGGGCAGAGATGGAAAGCAGGATCCCGGTTCATAATCACCCTGCACAACGCCAAGGCAGCGAGTTCAAATCCACCGCCAGATAGAGGGACAGAGACACAGAAAGCAGATCCCGGGATTAGGAGAGAACCGAGAGAGAGAGAAATAAATGGAAAGGAGACGGAGAATGACATGCAGGGAGTCCGAAACCAGTGAGAGAGAAATTTAGAAGAAAGGGCAGAAATACCGAGAAGGGCAGAGAGAGAGAGAGAGCAATGGAGACATACACAGAGAGATGCAGATATTGAAAAGATCCCAGACAAAGAGAGAGATGCAGAGACAGAAAGCGTGGAGGGGCAGAGATACAAAGTAAGATGTGTTTACAGAATGGAGAGGGGTGTCCCGGGACAGTGGGGTGGGGGGGGGGGCGGGAGCGGGGGGGATGCAGAGATAATCTTGCAGGAAAGGAGAAGCAGAGATCGAACGATTCAGGGATTTGGAAGAGATAAAGATGCAGAGAGTCACAGAGAGAGGGTGACTCACAGAGAGAGGAGTTGAACACGTGGCTGCAGGGATGGTGTAGGCGGGAGGGTTTTGGTTTCCTGGATAATTGGGGCTCTTTCTGGGGTAGGTGGGACCTCTACAAACAGGATGGTCTTCACCTGAACCAGAGGGGTACCAATATCCTGGGGGGGAGATTTGTTAGTGATCTTCGGGGGGGGGGGGGGGGGTTTAAACTAAATCAGCAGAGGAATGGGAACCTAAATTGTAGTTCCAGTGTACAGGCTGTTGAGAGTAGTGAGGTAGGGGATAAGGTTACAGGGACGCAAGAGGGCACTGGCAAGCAAGAACTTGGTTTAAAGTGTGTCTACTTCAACGCCAGGAGCATCCGGAATAAGGTGGGTGAGCTTGAAGCATGGGTTGGTGCCTGGGATCCTGATGTTGTGGCCATTTCAGAGACATGGGGAGAGCAGGGGCAGGAATGGATGTTGCAGGTTCCGGGATTTAGATGTTTCAGTAAGAACAGAGAAGAGGGTAAAAGAGGGGGGGGGGGGTGTGGCATTGTTAATCAAGGAAAGTATTACAGCGGCAGAAAGGACGTTTGAGGACTCGTCTACTGAGGTAGTATGGGCCGAGGTTAGAAGCAGGAGAGGAGAGGTCACTCTGTTGGGAGTTTTCTATCGACCTCCGAATAGTTCCAGAGATGTAGAGGAAAGGATAGCAAAGATGATTCTCGACAGGAGCGAGAGTAACAGGGTAGTGGTTATGGGGGACTTTAACTTTCCAAATATTGACTGGAAATACTATAGTTCGAGTTCTTAAGATGGGTCTGTTTTTGTCCAGTGTGTGCAGGAGGGTTTTCTGACACAGTATGTGGACAGGCCAACCAGGGGCGATGCCACATTGGATTTGGTTCTGGGGAATGAACCCGGCCAGGTGTTCGATTTCGATGTAGGTGAGCACTTTGGCGATAGTGATCACAATTCGGTTAGGTTTACCTTAGCGATGGGCAGGGACAGGTATATACCGCAGGGCAAGAATTATAGCTGCGGGAAAGGAAATTATGACGCGATTAGGCAAGATTTCGGATGTGTAGGATGGGGAAGGAAACTGCAGGGGATGGGCACAAACGAAATGTGGAGCTTATTCAAGGAGCAGCTAATGCGTGTCCTTGATAAGTATGTACCTGTCAGGCAGGGAGGAAGTTGTCGAGCGAGGGAGCCGTGGTTTACTAAGGAAGTTGAAGAGCTTGTCAAGAGGAAGAAGAAGGCTTATGTTAGGATGAGACGTGAAGGCTCAGTTAGGGCGCTTGAGAGCTCCAAGCCAGCCAGGAAGGATCTAAAGGGAGGGCTAAGAAGAGCAAGGAGAGGACACGAGAAGTCATTGGCGGATAGGATCAAAGAAAACCCTAAGGCTTTCTATAGGTATATCAGGAATAAACGAATGATAAGAGTTAGAACAGGGCCAATCAAGGATAGTAGTGGGAGGTTGTGTGCGGA
Source organism: Heterodontus francisci (assembly GCF_036365525.1). Classification (NCBI taxonomy): domain Eukaryota; kingdom Metazoa; phylum Chordata; class Chondrichthyes; order Heterodontiformes; family Heterodontidae; genus Heterodontus; species Heterodontus francisci. The sequence continues at coordinate 8,283,762 of NW_027140919.1, forward strand.
ATCAGAGGAGATAGGGGAAGCGTTAAATGAATATTTTTCGTCAGTATTTACAGTAGAAAAAGAAAATGTTGTCGAGGAGATTACTGAGATACAGCCTACTAGGCTAGATGGGATTGAGATTCACAAGGAGGAGGTGTTAGCAATTTTGGAAAGAGTGAAAATAGATAAGTCCCCTGGGCCAGATGGGATTTATCCTAGGATTCTCTGGGAAGCCAGGGAGGAGATTGCAGAGCCGTTGTTGTTGATCTTTATGTCGTCATTGTCGACAGGAGTAGTGCCGGAGGACTGGAGGATAGCAAATGTTGTCCCCTTGTTCAAGAAGGGGAGTAGAGACAGCCCTGGTAATTATAGACCTGTGAGCCTTACTTCGGTTGTGGGTAAAATGTTGGAAAAGGTTATAAGAGACAGAATTTATAATCATCTTGAAAAGAATACGTTCATTTGCGATAGTCAGCACGGTTTTGTGAAAGGTATGTCTTGCCTCACAAACCTTATTGAGTTTTTCGAGAAGGTGACCAAACAGGTGGATGAGGGTAAAGCCGTGGATGTGGTGTATGTGGATTTCAGTAAGGCGTTTGATAAGGTTCCCCACGGTAGGCAATTGCAGAAAATACGGAAGTATGGGGTTGAAGGTGATTTAGAGCTTTGGATCAGAAATTGGCTAGCTGAAAGAAGACAGAGGGTGGTGGTTGATGGCAAATGTTCATCCTGGAGTTTAGTTACTAGTGGTGTACAGCAAGGTTCTGTTTTGGGGCCACTGCTGTTTGACATTTTCATAAACGACCTGGATGAGAGTGTAGAAGGGTGGGTTAGTAAATTTGCGGATGACACGAAGGTCGGTTGAGTTGTGGATAGTGTCGAAGGGTGTTGTAGGGTACAGAGGGACATAGATAGGCTGCAGAGCTGGGCTGAGAGATTGCAAATGGAGTTTAATGCGGAGAAGTGTGAGGTGATTCACTTAGGAAGGAGTAACAGCAATGCAGAGTACTGGGCTAATGGGAAGATTCTTGGTAGTGTAGATGAGCAGAGAGATCTTGGTATCCAGGTACATAAATCCCTGAAAGTTGCCACCCAGGTTAATAGGGCTGTTAAGAAGGCATATGGTGTGTTAGCTTTTATTAGTAGGGGGATCGAGTTTCGGAGCCACGAGGTCATGATGCAGCTGTACAAAACTCTGGTGAGGCCGCACCTTGAGTATTGCGTGCAGTTCTGGTCACCGCATTATAGGAAGGATGTGGAAGCTTTGGAAAGGGTGCAGAGGAGATTTACTAGGATGTTGCCTGGTATGGAAGGAAGGTCTTACGAGGAAAGGCTGAGGGACTTGGAGTTGTTTTCGTTAGAGAGAAGGAGGAGGAGAGGTGACTTAATAGAGACATACAAGATAATCAGAGGGTTAGATAGGGTGAATAGTGAGAGTCTTTTTCCTCGGATGAGGATGGCAAACACGAGGGTACATAGCTTTAAGTTGAGGGGTGAAAGATATAGGACAGATGTCAGAGCTAGTTTCTTTACGCAGAGAGTAGTAGGGGCGTGGAACGCCCTGCCTGCAACAGTAGTAGACTCGCCAACTTTAAGGGCATTTAAGTGGTCATTGGATAGACAATTGGATGTAAATGGAATAGTGTAGGTCAGATGATTTTTAGAATTAGAATTAGAATTAGAATATTACAACGCAGTACAGGCCCTTCGGCCCTCGATGTTGCGCCGATCATCTGACCTACACTATTCCATTTACATCCATATGTCTATCCAATGACCACTTAAATGCCCTTAAAGTTGGCGAGTCTACTACTGTTGCAGGCAGGGCGTTCCACGCCCCTACTAATCTCTGCGTAAAGAAACTACCTCTGACATCTGTCCTATATCTTTCACCCCTCAACTTAAAGCTATGTCCCCTCGTGTTTGCCATCCTCATCCGAGGAAAAAGACTCTCACTATCCACCCTATCTAACCCTCTGATTATCTTGTATGTCTCTATTAAGTCACCTCTCCTCCTCCTTCTCTCTAACGAAAACAACCCCAAGTCCCTCAGCCTTTCCTCGTAAGACCTTCCTTCCATACCAGGCAAAATCCTAGTAAATCTCCTCTGCACCCTTCCCAAAGCTTCGACATCCTTCCTATAATGCGGTGACCAGAACTGCAGGCAATGCTCCAGGTGCGGCCTCACCAGAGTTTTGTACAGCTGCATCATGACCCCGTGGCTCTGAAACTCGATCCCCCTACTAATAAAGGCTAACACACCATATGCCTTCTTAACAGCCCTATTAACCTGGGTAGCAACTTTCAGGGATTTATGTACCTGGATACCAAGATCTCTCTGCTCATCTACACTACCAAGAATCTTCCCATTAGCCCAGTACTCTGCATTGCTGTTACTCCTTCCAAAGTGAATCACCTCACACTTCTCCGCATTAAACTCCATTTGCCATCTCTCAGCCCAGCTCTGCAGCCTATCTATGTCCCTCTGTACCCTACAACACCCTTCGACACTATCCACAACTCCACCGACCTTCGTGTCATCCGCAAATTTACTAACCCACCCTTCTACACCCTCATCCAGGTCGTTTATAAAAATCGGCGCAACATCGAGGGCCGAAGGGCCTGTACTGCGCTGTAATATTCTAATTCTAATTCTAATTCTAATGAAAACCTGCGAGACTCCAGAGAAAGGAAGAGATAGAAAGGATGTTGAGAGATATAGAGATAGTGATTTAAAAATGTGAAGAGACAGAGCGAGGAACAAGGAGGAAAGTGCAGGGAACAATTTGCAGCAAGAGATGGAGAGAGGGAAATCTGGGGGATTGCATTGACTGTTCTGGAGCAGCGCTTCCCAAACTATTACCTTTGGAGCACCCTCCAGCCCCCTCCCTTGTGGTGAAAAATCCACAGACCTCCGAAAACGCAAAATCAAAATATTGCAGATGCTGGAAATCTGAAATAAAAACTGTGCTGGAAATACTGAGCATTTCCAGCACTTGTTTTTCCAACAGCTCCGAAAACACACAGTCTTCTTTTCTGTATCTAGAAATGAATGTGACAATGACACATATATATTTATTATTATTTTCCTCTCTGGTTAAAACTCTTGTCTGAGAATTCTCCGTGTCCAAAAGATTCTCCCTCTGCACCATCACAGCTGCAGCTTCCGAAAAGATTCTCTTTTGGAATAAGAGAAATAAAATTGATTCAAACAAAGCAAAGCAATTTTGAACAGAAATGAAATGCAGCAAGATCCCAGGGCTCTTTTTCTCACTCACTGACATAAGACAATCTCTCAGTGACTCCCCATCTTACAAACACATCCCTCGACACAGAGGCAGAGAATGGGAAGTATGGATGTGTTTACCCTGTCATTTCCTGCTCTCTCTCTCTCTATCTATCTTTCTATCTCTCCCCCTCCCTCTATTTATCTGTGTGTCTCTAGATCTGTTTCTGCCTCATTGTAAAAACATACAAACACTGGTGACCCCCATCCCCTCTCCCGTAGAAGGATAGAGAGACAAATCCACATTCTCATCCCTGAAAATCTGAATTCAAATGGTCCCCAGGTGCTTCATTTCACTGTCAAATTCAGCCCACAGCCTAAAACACCAGCATTATTCGAGAATGAGAACAAGCCTTTACAAACCTTCACATTTCAGCCACTTAATTGCTAATTCACAGAAGTATTTGACAATCAATGAATTAATTTTTAAAGTGGTCGGCAGTGTTGAAAATGCGATTGGCCATTGGTGCACAGCAAGATCCCACAAGCAGCAGTGTGATAACAGTCGGCTATCACTCCCTTCCCCCTCTGATTCACTCCATGTTTCCCTCACTCTCCTGTCTCTCTCTCCCTCCTGTTACTCTCATTCAGAGAGACAGATGGAGAGAGACAGAGAAATTCACGGCACTGCCCAAAACACCAGCATTATTCGGGAATAATATCGACTTCAAGCTCCGAACTTTAATTCCAGGCCTTCAGGAGAGCTTTGCACACGATGAATTCACTTCTAAAATGCAGTCACTGTTACAATGCTGGGAATTCTGCAAGCAAGCTGTGCACAGCAAGATCCTCGCAATGGCGACAGTTCAACATTCAGTTTACCAAGGTTTTGAGTGTTGATTTATTTCTCTCTCTCTCACTCTCTGTATTTCTCCATCTTTCTCTGCCTTCCCTCCCTCACCACATTCCACCGGTCTCTCTCTCTCTCTCTCTGCGTTTAACCTGCCACCTCCAGCTGTTTCTCACTCTCCCTCTTTTTACCTCCATCTGTTTTTGCTTCAATGTTGTACTGTAGGAATGCTTGCAGGAAATGTATGTACAGCAGGATCCCACAATGTGATATTAGCCAGATATCCCATCACAGTCCTCAGAAAATGCTGAACTCCATCTTTAAACTTTTAACAAGTCTATATACAGCTTCACATTCAGCTCTTGTAATTGTTGCAAAATTCTTGTAAAAACACAGAGAAATCCACACTCACACCGTCAGGAAGATGAATTGTAATGTGTCCTCACTGTTGTCATGTCGGAAATGCTGGAGGGTACTGAATGTACAGCAAGATGCACAAGCAGCAATGTGATAATAGCTAGATTTCAGTCCTCAGAAAGGGCGAAACGCCCTCTTTAAACTGGGAACAAGCTGCTGATTCTGTCTCACCATTTCAAGTAACGACAAATCACAATGCTGTGTGTGGTTTTTTTTTATTTATTGAAGGCTTAAATGGCGAAGGTGAGTGTGAAATCGGGACAGAGAAGAGAAAGCATGGGGGGAGATGGAAAGAATGTGGAGACAGAGAGAAAGCTAACCTCAGAACTACAGTAAAATGAATTAAAATGGGCACCGTGCATCTTATCTAACTGTTAGCTTCATCGCATTGCCTAAAACAGCAGCAAACCTCACAGACAGGGCTGAAAGGAGCAAGTGGCAAATGGGACTCCCTCTTGGGGCTGCACTTTTAACTCCAGGCTTTCAACTTGTTTGAAACTGCAGCGCCCAAATACGACAGGAACTAGTTAACCCACGGCCCCAGAGAGAAATTTAACCTCGGGCTAATAAACAGACGCAGCTCACGTGGGTCCTTTGGGTGCAGCCTGTGGACAAGGCCTCAGTCCGTCCTCTCTGGAGGAAGCTCCTGTCCAAGGATTCATCGTCCCAGACTTTCCCTCTTTTCACCTTGACGATGCAGTTTTCAGAAGGAAAATTCCTAAGGCAAGAGCGAGAGAGAGAAAATTGATTAAAAGGCTTTGTAAAACAAAATAGCATAGAAAGAGCCCCGGAATTGCCCTCGGGTACACAAACTCTCTCTCAGCAGCGCCCACATAGAAACAAATCACAGTTAATAAACCAGAGGCTAAAAGGGTTCATACAGTTCCCTCCACCAGTGTGTGTCTGTGTGCCTGTCTCTTTATCTCTCTCCGTCTCTCTCTCTCGCTCTCTCTCTCTCTCTGTCCCTCTCTATTCCTATTGCAGTCGACCCTGTTCCTCTCTCTTGCTTTCTCGCTCTGTCCATATCGGGTTTTTCGCCTCTATTTCATATTTAATCTTTATTGAAATAAGCTATGAAATATTTGTGACACCATTGAAAGCAACAACAAATCATATTGCAGTGTGTGGTATGTTTTTAACTATTTAAGGTTTAAATAGAGAGACAAAGGGAAAGAAAGCTGGAGAGAGAGAGAGAGAGAAATCGAAACTCAGAACTTCAGTAAAATGAATTGAAATGGGCTCCGTCCATTTTATTTAACAGTAAAGCTTCAGAATATTGCCCAAAGGACACTGATTATTCTAGAATTATAATGCGCGTTTAGAAACTATCACATTTGTTACCTAATTCCTAGCTTTCGAAGCTCAATGAGTTAATTTTTATTGCGTTCGTCACTGTTGTAATGTTGAAAAGCTGCAGGCCAGTTGTGCACAGTTAGATCCCACAAGCAACAGAGAGAGAAATGCACATTCCCATTCCTGAAAAATTGAATTCAAATGGTCCCCAGGTGTTTTATTCTACTGACAAATTCAGCCCACAGCCTAAAACACCAGCAATATTCGGGAATGAGACAAGCCTTTACAAACCTTCACATTTCAGCCATTTTATTGCTGATTCACAGAAGTAGTTGAAACTCAATAAAGTAATTTTCAAAGTGGTCATCACTGTTGTAATGTTGGAAATGCTGCAGGCCATTGGTGCGCAGCAAGATCCCACAAGCAGTTGTGTCATAACAGCCGGCTACCCCCCTCCCCCTCTGATTCCCTCCATGTTTCCCTCACTCTCCTGCGTCTCTCTCCCTCCTGTTATTCTCATTCAGAGAGACAGATGGAGAGAGAGACAGAGAATTCGACTCTCAGAACCTCACTCTCTAATCACTCTCTGCACAAAATACCAGCATTATTCTAGAATTATATCAAGCCTTTAGACAGCTACACCTCGGATGTTTAACTTAGGCTCTCTCTCTCTCTCTCTCTCTCTCTCTCTCTCTCTCTCTCTCTCTCTCTCTCTCTCTCTCTCTCTCTCTCTCTCTCTCTCTCTCTCTCTCTCTCTCTCTCTCTCTCTCTCTCTCTCTCTCTCTCTCTCTCTCTCTCTCTCTGTTTAATTTTAAATCTTTAATTCTTTCCCTGCAGTTTCAAAATATCAAACACTGATCCAACACTCTCCCGTAAAACCTTCACACTAAACTCGCAATACAGGACTGGGCAGATAATGGGGATTGTTACTGAGGTTCTGTTTGGGGATTTTTACTGACACCAGTGTGGATTGTAAAGTGTTTCCGCTTCCCTCACTTCTAAAGTCTCTCAGGGTTGTTGTGCACTGACAGCTTTTTCAATGTCCAGTCCCTTTCAGCTTTTAATAAAATCTGTGGAACACAAATAAATGTAAAGTTTCTCCTCCAAGCTGTTTTGTCCTCCCTCTTCCACTGTCTCTCTCTGTCACTAACTATCTCTCTCTCTCTGTCTCTCTCAGGACTGGGCAGACACTGGGGATTGTTACTGAGGTTCTGTTGTCCATTTTTAATGACATCAGTGTGGATTGTAAAATCTGTCTGTGTGTGTCTGTGTGTGTGTTTATGTGTGTGACCCTGTGTCTGTGTGTGTCACTGTGTGTGCGTCTGTGTGTGTCTGTCTGTGTTTGTCCCTGTGTGTGAGTGTGTGTGTCTGTGTGTGTGTGTTTCTGTGTGTGTGTCTGTGTGTGTGTGTCCCTGTGTGTGAGTGTCGGTGTGTGTCCCTGCGTGTGTCCCTGTGTGTGCCCTGTATGTGTGTCTCTGTGTGTGTCTATCTGTGTATCTATGTGTGTGTCTCTCTATCTCTGTGTGTCTACCTGTGTGTCTGTGTCTCTGTCTCTGTGTGTCTCTGTCTCTGTGTGTCTGTGTCTATGTCTCTGTGTGTCCCTTTATGCGTGTGTCTGTGTCTTCATGTTGGTGAGTGTGAGAGAGAGAATCCCAGGGTCACCTCTCTCCATCTCTATCTCACCTTCTCTCTCTCTTTCTCCCTCTTTCTCTGTCTCTCCCCCTCTCTGAGTCGGCCTCGGTCAAAGAAACATAGAAATTAGGAGCGGGAATAGGCCATTCGGCCCCTCGGGCCAGCTCTGCCATTCAATAAAGTTCATGACGCATGGTCTAATTCAGTACCTTGTTCCCACTTTCTCACCATAGCCCTTGATCCCATCGACATTGAGAAATATATCTCTCTCCTCCTTGAATATATTTAATGACTTCCCCTCCACTGCCTCTGAGGGAGAGAATTCCACAGGTTCACCAGCCTCTTCCCCATCTTTCTCTCCCCCTCTATCTCCCTCTCCACCCACGATCTCTCTCTCCCCCTCTATCTCCCACTCCCCCTCTATCTATCTCCACCCTCTATCTCCCTCTCCACCCTTTATCTCTCTCTCCCCCTCTATCTCCCTCTCCCGCTCTATCTCTGTCCCCCCCCCAATCTCCCTCTCATCCTCTCTCTCTCCCCCTCTATCTCTCTCTCCCCCATCTCCTTCTCCCCCTTTATCTCCTGCTCCCCATTCACGGCTGGATGTGGCAGGACTGCAGAGCTTAGATCCGATCCGTTGGTTATGGGAACGCTTAGCCCTGTCTATCACATGCTGCTTATGCAGTTTGGCATGCAAGTAGTCCCCTTGTTGTCCCCTTGTTTAAGAAGGGTAGCAGGGATAATCCAGGTAATTATAGACCGGTGAGCCTGACGTCAGTGGTAGGGAAGCTGCTGGAGAAGATACTGAGGGATAGGATCTATTCCCATTTGGAATAAAATGGGCTCATCAGTGATAGGCAACATGGTTTTGTGCAGGGGAGGTCATGTCTTACCAACTTAATAGAATTCTTTGAGGAAGTGACAAAGTTGATTGATGAGGGAAGGGCTGTCGATGTCACATACATGGACTTCAGTAAGGCGTTTGATAAGGTTCCCCATGGCAGGCTGATGGAGAAAGTGAAGGCGCTTGGGGTCCAAGGTGTACTAGCTAGATGGATAAAGAACTGGCTGGGCAACAGGAGACAGAGAGTAGCAGTAGAAGGGAGTTTCTCAAAATGGAGACGTGCGACCAGTGGTGTTCCACAGGGATCCGTGCTGGGACCACTGTTGTTTGTGATATACATTAATGATTTGGAGGAAAGTATAGGTGGACTGATTAGCAAGTTTGCAGACGACACTAAGATTGGTGGAGTAGCAGATAGTGAAGGGGACTGTCAGAGAATACAGCAGAATATAGATAGATTGGAGAGTTGGGCAGAGAAATGGCAGATGGAGTTCAATCAGGGCAAATGCGAGGTGATGCATTTTGGAAGATCCAATTCAAGAGTGAACTATACAGTAAATGGAAAAGTCCTGGGGAAAATCGATGTCCAGAGAGATTTGGGTGTTCAGGTCCACTGTTCCCTGAAGGTGGCAACGCAGGTAAATAGAGTGGTCAAGAAGGCATACGGCATGCTTTCCTTCATCGGACGGGGTATTGAGTACAAGAGTTGGCAGGTCATGTTACAGTTGTATAGGACTTTGGTTCGGCCACATTTGGAATACTGCGTACAGTTCTGGTCGCCACATTATCAAAAGGATGTGGATGCTTTGGAGAGGGTGCAGAGGAGGTTCACGAGGATGTTGCCTGGTATGGAGGGCGCTAGCTATGAAGAGAGGTTGAGCAGATTAGGATTATTTTCATTAGAAAGACGGAGGTTGAGGGGGGACCTGATTGAGGTGTACAAAATCATGAGAGGTATAGACAGGTTGGATAGCAAGAGGCTTTTTCCCAGAGTGGGGGTTTCAATTACTAGAGGACACGAGTTCAAAGTGAAAGGGGAAAAGTTTAGGGGGGATATGCGTGGAAAGTTCTTTACGCAGAGGGTGGTGGGCACCTGGAACGCGTTGCCAGCGGAGGTGGTAGATGCGGGCACGATGGAGTCTTTTAAGATGTATCTAGACAGATACATGAATGGGCAGGAAGAAAAGAGATACAGAACCTTAGAAAATAGGCGACATGTTTAGAGAGAGGACCTGGATCGGCGCAGGCTTGGAGGGCCGAAGGGCCTGTTCCTGTGCTGTAATTATCTTTGTTCTTTTGTTTTTTGTTCTAGTCCTGTGTTGTAGCTTCACCAGGTTGACACCTCATTTTGAGGTATGCCTGGTGCTGATCCTAGCATGCCCTCCTGCACTCTTCATTGAACCAGGGTTGGTCTCCTGGCATGATGGTTATGGTAGAGTGGGGGATATGCAGGGCCATGAAGTTACAGATTGTGATTGAGTACAATTCTGCTGCTACTGATGGCCCACAGCGCCTCATGGATGCCCAGCTTTGCATTGCTAGATCCGTTCGAAATCTATCCCATTCAGCACGGTGATAGGGCCACACAACACGATGGACGGTATCCTCAATGTGAAGGCGGGACTTCGTCTCCACAAGGACTGTGCGGTGATCACTGCTACCAATACTGTCATGTACAGATGCATCCGCGGCAGGCAGATTGGTGAGCACGAGGTCGAGTATGTTCTTCCCTCGTGTTTGTTCCCCAACCTCCTGCCGCAGACCCAGTCTCGCAGCCATGTCCTTTAGGACTCGGCCAGCTCGGTCAGTAGTGGTGCTACCGAGCCACTCATGGTGAGGGACATTGAAGTCCCCCACCCAGAGTACATTTTGTGCCCTTGCCACCCTCAGTGCTTCCTCCAAGTGGTGTTCAACATTGAGGAGTACTGAGTCATCAGCTGAGGTAGGGCGGTAGGGGGTAATCAGTCGGAGGGTATCTTGCCCATATTTAACCTGATGCCATGAGACTTCATGTGGTCCGGAGTAGATGTTGAGGACTCCCAGGGCAACTCCCTCCCTACTGTATACGACTGTGCCACCACCTCTGATGGGTCTGTCTTGCCGGTGGGACAGGACGAACCCGGGGATGATAATGGCAGTGTCTGGGACATTGTCTGTTAGGTATGATTCCGTGAGTATGACTGTGTCAGGCTGTTGCTTGACTAGTCTGTGGGACAGCTCTCCCAACGTTGGCACAAGCCCCCAGATGTTAGTAAAGAGGACTTTGCAGGGTCGACAGGGCTGGGTATGCCGTTGTCGTTTCCGATGCCGGGTGGTCCATCCGGTTTCATTCGGTTTTATAGACCCTCCATTCAGAAAAAACACCCATCCACTGTTACCCTCTGTCTTCTATGACCGCGCCAGTTCTGTATCCATCTTGCCAGCTCACCTCTTATCCCGTGTGACTTCACCTTTTGCACCAGTCTGCCATGCGGGAACTTCTCAAAGGCTTTACTAAAGTCCATATAGACAACATCCACCGCCCTTCCCTCATCAATCATCTTCGTCACATCCTCAAAAAACTCAATCAAATTAGTATGACACGAACTCCCCTTCACAAAACCATGCTGTCGCTCGCTAATAAGTTTGTTCGTTTCCAAATGGGACTAAATCCTGTCCCGAAGAATCCTCTCTAATAGCTTTCCTGCCACTGACGTAAGGCTCACGGGCCTATAATTTCCTTGATTATCCTTGCCACACTTCTTAAACAAAGGAACAACATTGGCTGCTCCCCAGTCCTCTGGGACCTCACCTGTAGCCAATGAGGATGCAAAGATTTCTGTCAAGACCCCAGCAATTTCTTCCCTTGCCTCCCTCAGTATTCTAGGATAGATCCCATCAGCCCCTGGGGACTTATCTACCTTAATGCTTTGCAAGACACCCAACACCTCCTCCTTTTTAATAATGAGATGACTGAGACTATCTGCACTCCCTTCCCTAGGCTCATCATCCACCAAGTCCTTCTCCTTGGTGAATACTGATGCAAAGTACTCATTTAGCACCTCGTCCATTTCCTCTGGCTCCACGCACAGATTCCCATCTCTGTCCTTGAGTGGGCCAACCCTTTCCCTCATTACCCTCTTGCTCTTTATATGTGTATAAAAAGCCTTGTGATTTTCCTTAATCCTGTTTGCCCATGACTTTTCATGACCCCTTTTAGCCCTCCTAACTCCTTGCTTAAGTTCCTTCCTACTGTCTTTATATTCCTCAAGTGCTTCATCTGTTCCAAGCCTTCCAGCCATTACAAAGGCTTCATTTTTCTTTTTGACTAGTCTCACAATATCCCGTGTTATCGAAGCTTCCCGAAACTTGCCAAACTTGTCTTTCTTCCTCACAGGAACATGCTGGCCCTGGATTCTAATCAGCTGACGTTTGAAAGACTCCCACATGTCAGATGTTGATTTACCCTCAAATAGCCGCCCCCAATCTAAATTCTTCAGTTACTGCCTAATATTGTTATAATTAGCCTCCCCCAATTTAGCACTTTCACCCGAGGACTACTCTTATCCTTATCCACAAGTAGCATAAAACTTATAGAATTATGGTCACTGCTCCCGAAACGCTCCGCCACTGAACCTTCGACCACCTGGCACGGCTCATTCCCCAATACCAGGTCCAGAATGGCCCCATCCCTAGTTTACTATCTACATAATGTTTCAAGAAGCCGTCCTGGGTGCTCCTCATAAATTCTGCCCCATCCAAGCCCCTAGCTCTAAGTGAGTCCCAGTCAATATTGGGGAAGTTAAAATCACCCACCACTACAACCCTGTTTCGTTTACATCATTCCAAAATTTGTCTACATATCTGCTCCTCTACATCCCGCTTGCTGTTGGCAGGCCTGTAGTAAACCCCCAACATCGTGACTGCACCCTTCCTATTCCTGAGCTCCACCCATATTGCCTCGCTGCATGACGCCTCTGAGGTGTCCTCCTGCAGTAGAGCTGTGATATTCTCCTGAACCAGTAATGCAACTCCCCCCACCCATTTTACATCCCCTTCTATCCCGCCTGAAGCTTCTAAAGCCTGGAACATTTAGCTGCCAATCCCGCTCTTTCCTCAACCAAGTCACTGTAATAGCAACAACATCATATTTCCAAGTACTAATCCAAGCTCTAAGTTAATCTGCCTTACCTGTTATACTTCTCGCATTGAAACAAATGCACTTCAGACAACCAGTACTGCTGTGCAGTCCTACTGGCCTTATTTACTATGTCCTCCTCATTTACTTCACAAGATGTCCGAATGCTCTGGTTCCCACCCCCCCCTACCAAACTAGTTTAAACTCTCCCGAGTGAAGCTAGCAAACGTTGCAGCCAGGATATTAGTGCCCTTCCAGTTTAGGTGCAACCTGTTCTTCTTGTACAGGTCCCATCTGTCCCTGAAGAGAACCCAATGGTCCAGATATCTGAAACCCTCCCTTCTACACCAGTCAGGCTGATGAATTGAGGGCGTTGATTGACACGTGGGAATATGGTATTATTGCTGTCACAGAAACACGGTTGAGGGAGGGCTAGGGCGGGCAGCTCAATATTCCAGGGTATAGAATCTTCAAGTGTGATACGGGAGGGGATAAAAGAGGAGTTGGCATTGCACTGTTGATCAAGGCGTCAATTACTGCAGTAAGGAGGGATGACATGTTGGCAGCTTCCTCAACTGTGGTCACATGGGTAGAACTTAAAAATAAAAATGGGGGAATCACGTTGGTGGGAGTGTACTGCAGATCTCCAAATAGACAGGGAGAGATAGAGGAGCAGATATGCAGGCAAATCTCAGAGAGGAGTAAAATAATAGGGTCATAATAGTAGGGAATTTCAAATCCCCAAAATGCATACAGGAGGGCTTGTTGAGCCAGCACGGAGAAAGTCCTCCAAGAGAAGGGACAGTACTGGACCTAATCCTCTGGAATGAAGCCAGACAAGTGGTAGAAATGTCAGGTCGGGAGCATTTTGGGAATAGTGACCTTAACTCTTGCAGAGTAGTTATGGAAAAGGACAAAGATGGACTGGAAATAAACGTACTGAACTGCGGGAAGGCCGATTTCAATATCATAAAACAGCATCTGGCCAAAGTGGACTGGGAGCAGCTACTTGTAGTAAAGTCTATATCAGACGAGTGGGAGTCATTCAAAGAGGAAATAGTGAGAGTTCAGAGCCAACATGTTTCCCTTAAGGTGAAGGGGAGGAGCAAAGTTCCAGGGAATCCTGGATGTGAAGGGATATAGAGGAATGGATAAGGAAATAAAGTAGGCTTATTGCAGATTCAGAGCGCTGAAAGCAGCGGAGCCACTGGAGGAGTATAGAAAGTGTAGGGGGTGTCTTAGTCACAAAAAGGTCTGACGTCCATTGGAATCAAAGTTCTTAAGCGACTAATTTCCACACCTAAAGTCGTGGTCAAGCAACCTGATTTGGAGCAGAGTTTTGTTCTGGTACTGTCCCAGTTTGGGGCGAGAAAGATAAATATTTGCCTGATCCTGTGCCATGGGATATCAATACTTCAGTTTTTAAACAAATGATCGAACACTTCCAACCGATTTTCTTTCTTGTGCTGACAACGATGCTGGTCCATTATCATAATCTTATGCGAATAGAGTCAGATAAAAGATAGATTATGCCAGAAATCAATGTTAGTACATTTTTTGCTTGTGGTGGGAACTGTGATAGATTAGATTAGAGATACAGCACTGGAACAGTCCCCTTGGCCCACCGAGTCTGTGCCGAACATCAACCACCCATTTTATACTAATCCTACACTAATCCCATATTCCCAACAAACATCCCCACCTATCCCTATATTTCCCTACCACCTACCTATACCAGTGACAATTTATAATGGCCAATTTACCTATCAACCTGCAAGTCTTTTGGCTTGTGGGAGGAAACCGGAGCACCCGGAGAAAACCCACGCAGACACAGGGAGAACTTGCGAACTCCACACAGGCAGTACCCGGAATCGAACCCGGGTGCGAACCACTGCGCCACTGTGCCGCCCTATAGCCTCACCAGATAGTTTGACAATACGACGCATTTTTATTGTTCTGTGTTAATTTGAAGTAACATTTTAGGATTTTATCTGAACCACCTTTTAAAGAGTTCTGTTTGAATATCTGATAGTGAGAGAATTAACGGTTAACGCAACTGCATGAAAGGAACTGGTCTTGCTAATTTATATTGCCTTAAAGGTGCCGAACATTCTGGCTTCAAGCAATTGTATATGTTTTACTTACACCAGGTACAATCCAAGTACTCTCTATCAGCTTTAAAGAAATACAGAGAAAGGTTGAACTCAGCAGTTTTAACTGACAATGCCGCTTTAACTTTAATCAATAACCTTGAACTTTTCAGTGGATTTTATTTTACTAACTTGTTTGGTTGATCAACGATATCTGCAGACCAAAACAGCTATATTTAAATAATAACAAGAAATGCTGGATTCACTCAGCAGGTCTGGCAGCATCTGTGGAAAGAGAAGCAGAGTTAACGTTTCGGGTCACTGACCCGAAACGTTAACTCTGCTTCTCTTTCCACAGATGCTGCCAGACCTGCTGAGTGAATCCAGCATTTCTTGTTTTTGTTTCAGATTTCCAGCATCCGCAGTATTTTGCTTTTATATTTAAATAATACCTTGTTTCCTGATATTCTGCTGTGTTCGCAATAATATTGGTATCCGTGGGACCAAGACTCTTGGCTGCTTGTTCGATAGGATGCTTAGAGCAGAGTGTGAATAACGCCAAAATTCCCCGTTCAATCCATGCACTGCCCAGTGAGATACCATTGTCTTAAACATGTACATAGCTTGCTGCCATTTGGTTGGAATCTTGAATACAAAGAGCAGGAACAGGCCTTTCGAGCTGATCTACTACTTCAAGAATATTTTCCTGTGCTATTCCCGTATTCCTTGATGTTTTCAATATGCACAAATCTATCGATCTCTGTCTTGAGCATTCTCAACGACTTGAGCCTCCACAGACCTCTGGGGCAGAGAATACCAAAGATTTACGACCATCGAAGTGAATGAATTCGTCCTCATCTCAGTTCTAAATGGTCTACCTCTTATTCAGAAACTATTCCCCCTGGTTTTAGACACCCCCACCACCCCCCCACCCCCCCGACCCCCCGGCCAATGGAGCCATCCTGTATACATCTTCCCTGTAAATCCCTGTAAGAATTCAGTATGTTTGAAATTCCTCACCAGTCATTCATCGAAACTGCAGAGGATATTGGTCGAGTCTATTTAATCTTTCCTCAAAGGGCAATCCCTCCAACGCATGAATTAGTTTGGTGAGTCTGCGTTGTACTCCCTCTTTGGCATGTATATCTTTCCATCGGTAAGAAAAAAAAACTGTACACAAAGTAACAGGTGTGGCCTGACCAAGGCTCCATATAACTGCAGTAAGACATGTTTTGTTCTCCACCCAAATCCTGCTGTCCTAAAGGACAACATATAATGCCCCTCCTTAAATGCTTGCTGTACCTGTATGCTGACTTTCAGTGATTCATGAACAATGGCATCCAAGTCCCTTTGAAGTTCAACACTCCCAGCCACTCACCATTTAAGAAATACACCGCATTCCTGTTTGCTGACTTTCAGTGATTCATGAACAATGGCACCCAAGTCTCTTTGAAGTTCAACACTCCCAGCCACTCACCATTTAAGAAATACACCGCATTCCTGTTTTTTTCCTACCAAAGTGTACAACCTCACATTTCTCTACATTGTATTCCATCTGCTAAACTTTTAACCACTCATTAAGTCTCTGTAAAATCCCTTGAAGCATCTTTTCCTCCTCCTCGCAGCTCGCACTTCCGCCTAGTTTTGTGTCAGCAGCAAACTTAGAAATGTTACATTTAATCACCACATCCTATTCATTAATATAGATTGTGAATGTCTGGGACCCAAGCACCGATCCTTACCGTACCCCAGTAGTCAAATTCTGCCTATCCTACTCTCTGTTTCCTGTCCGTTAAACGTTCTCAATCCATACCGATGTATAGCCCCAATCGCTTCTGTTGTAATTTTATTTACAAATCTCTTGTGTGTGACCATATCAAAAGTTTTCTGGAAATCTAAATATAACACATCTACTGGTTTCCCCCTTATATATTCTGTGAGTTACATCCTCAAAAGACCAACTGGTTTGTTAAGCATTGATTTCTCTTTCATACATCCATGTTGACGATGCCCAATGGTGCCATTATTTTCCAAGTGTCATGTTATGACATCACAAGTGCACAAAAGAACAAGGAACAGTAGCAGACGCAGACGATATGGACCATCGTGGCTGCTACGCCATTCAATACGATCATGGCTGATCATGGGTTTCAATTCCACTTTCCTGCCCAGTCCCATACTCCTTGATTCCCTGCGAGATCAAAAATCCATCCATGACAGCCTTAAATGGTTTCAACATCGGAGAATCCACAACCCTGTGGGGTAGAGCATTCCAAAAATTCACAAAACTTTGGCTGAAGTAATTTCTCCACATCTCAGTCCGCAATGATTGGCCCCTGATCCTGAGACTACCCCTGCATTCTAGATTCCACGACCAGTGGCTCAATCTCTCAGATTCTACCCTCTCGAGCCCTTTCAGCATCTTGTATCTGTCCATGAGATCCCCTCTCATTCTTCTAAACTCCACAGAGTATAGACCAAATATCCTCGACCTCTCATCATAGGACAGCCCCCTCGTCCCAGGAACCAATTTAGTAAATCGTATCTGAACGCCTCCAGTGCAAGTATATTGTTTGTTCAATGTGGAGACCAAACCTGCACACAGTATTCCACGTGCGATCTCACCAATGCCTTGTACAATTTTAGCAAGTTTTCAAAATTACTTACTCCAATCCCCTTATAATTAAGGCCAACAAGGCATTTGCCTGCTGCACTGCACTAGCATGTTAACTGTGTGTGTTCCCTCTACAAGTGTTCTCATGCCTCTCTGAGCATCAGCACTTACCATTTTCACACATCACAAAATAAAAATCTGATTTTCTATTTTACAACAAAGTGAACAACTTCACACTTCCCTACATTATAACTGTATCCTTTAGTTTAGATTCTCTCTCCTCCTTCTTCCTATCTGTGGAATTGGGCGTTGGGTGCATGGTTCTTAATGAATACTTTGTGTCTGTTTTCATAAAAGAGGGGGAATGATGCTAAACTAATGATGTAAAATTGCAGTTGAAGAGGAGAGTGTCAAATATTGGATGGGATAAACAGAGTGAGAGGGAAATATTAAGGTGTTTGGCAGTTTTGAAAGTGAATAAATGGTCAGGCTTGGATGCATTGGAATCAGTTCAGAGAAGGTTCACTGGACTGATTCCTGGGATGAAGGGGTTGTCCAGTGAGAAATGGGTGAACTGGATGGACCTGTACACATTGGAGTTTAGAAGAATGAGAGGTGATCTTATTGAAACATACAAAATTCTAAGGGGACTTTCCAGGGCGGTTGCTGGGAGGATGCTCCCCTTGTGGGGGAGTCTAGAACGAGGGGGCACAGTTTTAAAATAGAGCGTCTCCTATTTATGACAAAAATTAGGAGGATTTTTTTTCTCTCAGCGGTTGGTTTGACTCTGGAATTCTCCTCCCCAGAGAGCAGTGCACGTTGGGTCATTGAATATATTCAAGGCTCAGTTAGATAGTTATAAGCAGTTATAAGCAACAAGGGAGTCAAAAATTATGGGGGGGGGTGCGGTGGGTGGGTGTAGGCGGGCAGGCAGGAAAGTGGAGTTAAGGCCGCTATCAGATAAGTCATGACCTTACAGAATGGCAGAGCAGGCCCAAGGGGTTGAATGGCCTACTCCTACTCCTATTTCTTATAATCTTGTGTATAAAATGGAGGGTGTTCTCGCCAGATGCGTAAAATGGAGGGCGGGCCCACATACACCTCATACAATTGAAACCAATTTTTATAGCAGAGTCAAGGCCATGTGTAAGATAGGGTCTAGTGCAGTCCTAACTAGCGCATTGATAACTCAGCCTAGTGTAAAATGCAACGAGGATGCAGATTTCTACAATGCATTCAGGGAAACTTTTTTCGGCCAGTATGTCGCAAGGCCAACTAGAGATGAGTCAGTTCTACTCTTAGTTTTCGGGAATGAAGCTGGGCCGGTGGAAGGCGATTTAGAAAAAGTGGACTGGAAAAAGCTAGATGAAGATAAATCAGTGTCAGAGCAGTGGGAGGGAATGATTTCATCTTGGAGGATTTATTATTCCAAATCTATTTTTTATTTTCAGAGAAATTCAGGTTCATAAAAGACATTCACCTTCCAACTGTTGCCTGACTGTCTCAGCTTTTGTATATTGTCCCCAATCTTTTTCTTCCACGTGTCTATTGTTAATCAGACATTGGCAAACCACTTCAGACTCTCAGGACATCTACTGTAAAGACCTTCAGTTGTGTGTATCTGGGAGGGACACAATCCACAATCGAATTCACAGCATATTCAATCAACCAAAATTTTCAACTTCATTCAAACACCTCGATATCCTGCCTCTGCACAGATAACTGACAGTTCCACAGTGCAGGAATATCCGAATTGAAAGAAAGAAATGTCAGCTGCTCTTTTAATTTTTCAGACTGAACTATTTCAGGTTCCTACTCAACAAGGAAGTATTCAGAGAAAAGTCAGGATACGTATTGAAAGAGGAAGAGAGTGAATGAAATGGAAAGACAGAGAGAGAGAGAGAAAGAGAAGCCATCTGCTCCTGTATGTGTAAAGGACTGTGGGTAGAACGTCAGGTCTCTCTGTTCCTGCACCCGTTTTAACATTGTACCATTTAGTTTATATTGCCTCTCTCAACGTCTTCCTTCGAAAATCCAACACTTCACTTTTCTCAGCATTGTAGTTAACCTGACATGTGTCTGTCCAGTTAACCAGCCTGCTAATAGCTTCTTAAACTCTGCTACTATTCTCTTCTCTCTTTACTACATTTCCAAAAATTTGTGTCATAGAAACATGCAAAAATAGGAGCAGGAGTAGACCATTTGACCCATCGAGCCTGCTCTGCCATTCAATATCATCATGGCTTATCAATCAAGGTCAGTTACCTTTTCCCACTTTTTCCCCGTATCCCTTGATCCTATTAGCCCTAAGAAACATATCTAACACTTTATTGAATATATTTAATGATTTGGCCTCTACTGCTTTCCTTGCTAGAGAATTCTACAGGTTCAACACTCTCTGGGTGAAGAAACCTAACCGCATCTCAGTCCTAAATGGCTTACCCCTTATCTTTAGCCCATAACCCCTGGTCGTGTGCTCATGTACATTGGGTCTATATTCTCTGGAGTTAACGACCCAATCACTCTTCATACGCCAGTCTCATAAATCAGTCTAGTAAACCTTCTTTGCACTCCCTCCATAGCAAGAACATCCTTCCTCAGATAAGGAGACCAAAACTGCACACAATACTCCAGATGTGGCCTCACGAAGGCCTTGTATAATTGCAACAGGATATCCTTGCTCCTGTACTCGAATCCGTCACTATGAAGGCCAACATACCATTTGCCTTCTTAAGTGCCTGCTGCACTTGCATGCTTACTTTCATGACTGGTGCACAAGGACACCCAGGTTTCGCTGCACCTCCCCCTTTCCCAATCTGTCGCCGTTCAGACAATAATCTGCCTTTCTGTTTTTGCCACCAAAGCGGATAACCTCACATTTTCCATATTATACTGCATCTGCCATGCATTTTCCCAGTCACTCAACCTGACAAAATCACACTGGAGCATCTTTGCATTTACCTCACAGCTCACTCTCCTTTGATGGTCTGCCCTGTAAACCCAAGTCAGGTCATTCATATATATCAACAAGAGCAGTGGTCCCATGCAAACCTCTGGAGGGCATCACTCTATACCTCCCTCCTGTCTCTTGGTCAATGTTAGATACAGAAGTGAGGGAGGCATAGAGAGAGACAGAGAGAGGGTGGGAGAGAGACAGAGAGAGGGAGGGAGAGTAAGAGAGAGAGAGCGAGGGAGGGAGAGCTCGAGAGAGAGGGATGCATAGAGAGACAGAGAGGGAGGGAGAGAGAGAAACATAGAGAGAGGCATTGAGAAACAGATAGTAAGGGAGAGAAAGAGAGAATGAGAGGGAGGGAGAGATAGAGAGCTGGATGCAAAGAGAGAGAGAGAGAGACAGAGAGAGGGTGGGAGAGAAAAAGAGATAGATAGATAGAGGTGAGAGGGAGAAGAGAGGGAGACAGAGAGAGCGAGAGAGAGACAGAGCAAGGGAGACAGAGAGAGCAGAGAGGGAGACAGACAGAAGTATGGAGTGATAGAGTGACAGAAAGAGGGAGACAAAGATAGATAGACAGAGGGAGAGGGAGAAGAGAGGGTGGTCGAGACAGAGCAAGGGAGTCAGACAGGCGTGGAGTGAGTGACAAAAACAGAGAGAGGGAGGGAAAGAGAGAGAGATATGGAGAGAGGGAGACAGAGAGAGCAGGAGAGAGTGATGCAGAGAGACAGGGAAACAGAGAGGGAGGGAGGGAGCGAGAGAACGAGGGAGGGGTGGAGAGATGAAGAGAAGGAGGCATATAGACAAAGAGAGGGAGGGAGAGATAAACAGAGAGGGAGGAAGAGAGAGACGAAGTGAGGGAGGCATAGAGGGACAGAGACAGAGAGACAGAGAGAGAGATGGAGGGAGAGGGAGAGATGAGACTAAGTGAGAGATAGAGAGAGACAGGGAGGGACAGAGAGGGGGAGGCATAGAGAGACGAGAGGGGGGGTGAGAGAGAGACATAGAGGAAGAAAGCGGGAGACGAAGTGAGGGAGGCGTATGGAGAGAGAGGGAGGGAGAGACACACAGACAGAGAGAGTACGAGCAAGTGAAAGAGGGAGGGAGAGACATATAGGGAGGGAGAGAAAGGGAGACATATTGGAAGGTGAGTGAAAGAAAGGCAGAGAGGGAGAAGAGTGCGAGACAGAGAGAGACAGAGAGAGAGAGAGAGAGAGAGAGAGAGAGAGAGAGAGAGAGAGAGAGAGAGAGAGAGAGTTTATTATTATCACTGAATGAATAAATATTGGAGGATTCTATATCACGTTGTTCCCATCCTTGATCAAACTCCTCCTGACTCACTCGAAGGTTTAAACCTAAGGAGCAGTTCTGGTGATACGGGGGTCCCTGTCAGAGGTTGGGACTGACCCTCTCCCTTTCCCCCTCCCCTCCCCCCACCACACCTCGGTGTCACAGTGCTGGGTGAGAGGATTGACCCATGATCCCCTGACACCAAATAAAAGAAAAGGAGAGCAAAAATTATCTTGATCCATGTGAAATCATATTGACAATAAATTGAAACCCCGAGAGTGAAATATAAAAGGAGAAAAGAGAGATTTTGATGTTTCTAAAATCATTTTTTACACAGAGGGAAGGGGTTGTGTTTAGCTGCCTAAGTTCGTCAATGTGAATATATGTGCCTCTGTGGGGGTTTCTCTTTCTCTCTCTCTCGGTCAGTGGGAATGGATGTGTCTGGCTGTGGATTTCTATGTGTGTGTGTGTTTATCTGGACATGTCAGTCTGCCTGTGTTTATTTGACTGTCTTTGTGTCTGTGTGTGGCTTTGTCTCTCTGTGTTTGTGTTTCCAATGCTGGATGTGAGGGTGGGAGAGAACACCGAAGGACACTCTCTCATCCAGTGGACACCTTATGGGTGGAACTGAAGAACAGAAAAGTATAGAAAACTAGAATAGGTTTTGTGTATAGACCCCCTGGTAGCAGTTCTGAGGTGTTAGATTGCATAAATGTACAAATTAGACAAGTGTGGAACAATGGCAGAGTAGTATTAACGGGGGATTTTAAATTACACATAGACTGGGAGAGGCAGACTAGCACCTGTCAGAAAGGTCGTGATTTTCTGGAATGTGTCCGGGATAGTTTCCGACAGCAATATGTCCTAGATGTAACGAGGGGACAGGTAATATTTGATTTAGTTATGAGTACTGTGCTAAATTTAATTAGTAGCCTAACGATGCGTGAACATTTATCAAACAGTGATCACAACATGATCGAGTTCAAGGGAACGTTTGAAAGTGAAAAGCACGAATCAGCTACGAGAATTTTAGACTTGGGTAAGGCTGACTTTACCGGGATGAGGCAGAGACTGTCCACGGTAAACTGGGGAGATCTGTTAATGGGTCAAACGACTGAAGAACAATGGAGAATATTTAAAGAAACATTTAACACAATACAGAGCGAGTATATACCCCTGAGAGGAAAAAGCTCCACTTCACAGAAAAAAACAGCCATGGAAAACCAAAGAGATTAGGGACAGCATCAAAGTAAAAGCAAGGGCTAACAAAAATGCAAAACACAGCACAGATCCGGCGAATGGGATCGCTACAAAGACCAGCAAATGGTCACAAAGCAGCTTATAAGAGCTACTAAAAGGGATTATGAAAAGAAACCTGCAAGGAACATCAAAATCAATAAGAAGAAAAGTTATAATTATATAAAGGGAAAGCGGGTGGTCAAGAGCAATGTCGGCCCACTAAAAGCTGAAAATTGAGATATTGTCATTGATAATGGTGAAATGGCAGACATGTTGAACAATTACTTTGCCTCAGTATTAACAGTTGAAAAGGAGGATAACTTACCGGCAGTCCAGAAAAATTAATAGCCGATAGGGGACAGGGACTTAATACAATTAACGTTAAGTAAAACATCAGTAACAAAGAAATTAATGCAATTAAATTGTGAGAAATCCCCTGGACCTGACGGTTTCCATCCGAGCGTGTTAAAGGAAGTAGGAGACCACATTGTGGATGCCCTAACTATAGTCTTTCAGAGTTCCCTAGATTCAGGAGAGGTCCTTCTGGACTGGAAAGTTGCACATGTCACTCCATTTTTTAAGAAGGGTGAAAAGGGGAACCAAGGAAATTACAGACGAGTTAGCCTGACATCTGTGGTGAGCAAGTTGCTGGAGTCTATAAACAAGGACACAGTGACTAAACACCTCGAAAATTTCAGTTAATCAGGGACAGCCAGCATGGATTCATGATGGGAGGTCACGCCGGACAAATCTCATTGAATTTTTCTGAAGAGGTCAATAAGATACTGGACAGGTGAATGTCGATGGATGTTATTTATATGAGCTTCCAGAAGGCATTTGATAAAGCCCCACATAAGAGACAGTTAACTAAGGTAGAATCCCAGGGAGTTGAGGACAAATTATTGACATGCTTAGGAAGTTGGTTGAGTGGGAGCTGACAGAGAGACGGGATATTGGGTAAGTACTCTTATTGGCAGGATGTAACTAGTGGCGTACCACAGGAAACTGTGTTGGGGCTTTAATTATTCACACTATTCATTAACGACTTGGATGATGGCATAGTAAGTCATATATCCAAATTTGCTGATGATGCAAAGTTAGGCGGCGTTGCAGACCTTCGAGATGATAGCATAAAGTTACACGGAGATATAGACAGACTAGGTGAATGGACAAAACTGTGGCAGATGGATTTCAATGTGGGCAAGTGTGAGGTTGTCCATTTTGGACCAATAAAGTATAGAGCAGGGTACTTCCTAAATGGGAAGAGGTTAAGCACAGTGGATGTCCAAAGAGACTTGGGGGTTCAGGTGCATAGATCTTTAAAATACCACAAGCAAGTGCAGAAAATGATCAAACAGGCTAATGGAATGCTAGCATTTATATCTAGAGGAATGAAGTATAAAGACACAGAGGTTATGCTGCAGCTGTACAAATCCCTGGTTCGACCCCACTTGGAGTACTGTGAACAGTTCTGCGCACCACACCTTAGGAAGGCTATATTCGCCTTGGATGGAGTGCAACGTAGGTTTACAAGAATGCCACCTGGACTGCAAGGGTTAAGTTACGAGGCGGGATTGCACAAATTAGACCTGTTGTCGCTAGAATTTAGAAGGTTCAGGGGTGATCTGATCGAAGTCTTCAAGATGTTCCAGTAAAAGACAGGTTAGATAAAGATATATTAATTCCACTGTTCGAAGATTCTAAACCGAGGGTACATAGTCTACAAATTAGGGCCAGACCATTCAGGGGAGATGTTCGGAAACACTTCTTCACGCAACGAGTGGTATAGGTTTGGAACTCTCTCCCACAAACAGCGGTTGAAGCGAGAACAGTTGTTAGCTTTAAATCTGAGATAGACTTTTGATAATAAGGGATGTGGGCCAAAGGCAGGTATATGGAGTTAGGCTGCGGATCAGCCATGATCTAATTGAATGGTGAGAAAGGCTAGAGGGGCTGAATGGCCTATTCCTGTTGCTATCTTCCTATGTTCCTATAATCTCTTATTAGGGATCTTTCATCTTAACAACTCCGATGAATATGCCGAAATATCCTGCACAAAATATCAACCAGTTGTATCATAATACTTGTCAGAACAAAAGTGCCTCTCTCAAATGCTGCCTATGTTGGGTTTATATGGGCTGATGATGCAAGTTTAGGTGGGACAGTAAGCTGTGAGGAGGGCACAAATAGACTTCAAAGAGATTGACAGGTTAAGTGAGTGGGCAAGAAATTGGCAGCTGGAATATCATGTGGAAAAATGTGAGGTTCCTCACTTCGGCAGGAAAAATAGAAATGCAGAACATTTTTCAAATGGTGAGAAACTGTAAAATGTTGGTGTTCAGGAAGGATATACTTTTCTTCGAGGCGAGGAGAGAGAGAGAGAGATAGAGATGGTGTGAGGGAGAAGGCGAGTATTAAATGTCCCAAAGATACTACACAGGATGCATTATAAAACAAAACACCTGACATCAAACACACATAAGGAGAGATTAAGGCTGATGCCCAATAGCTTGGTCAAAAAGATTAGTTTTAAGGAATGTCTTTAAGCAGGTATGAGAGGTAGAGAGGCAGAGAAGTTGAGAAAAGGAATTCCCCAGTGTTAACAGCATTAATTCCTGATTATTGGTAGAGATTTGTAAGGAAAGGGTATCAACATTTACGGTGCCGAGACAGTTGATGTGGATAAGAAGCAAATCAGCTATGATCTGAGTGAATGCGTGGGACATGCTCGATTGGCCGAATGGCCTCCTTCTGTCTTCCTCAGGGTTTTATTAATATCACTGCCAATGCAATGTTGGTTTTCTGTTTGAAAAGAGCTGATAAGGTCGGGGTTCTCTCTGGTCTCCCTGAACCCTCCCGCCAGCCTTGGAACGACTCATTGATTCATGTCGAACGGAACCAGTCAAGGGTCCTGGTCTATATTTGCTGAGCCTTCCCGTCTCACTCAGTTTCTCTTCTATATTCGACTGTACATCACCCTTACTGTGCATCCACTCTATATCCCATCCACCTGCCAAATTAGTTTAACCACCCTCCACCCCCAGACAGCATCAGCAAACCTCCCAGCAAGGCTGTTGGTCCCATTGCAGTTCAGGTGTAACCCGTCTAACTTGTACAGGTCCCACCTTTGCCAGAAACAGACCAGTGATCCAGGAAACTAACGCCCTCCCTCTTGCCATGCATTCATATGCTCGATCCTCTTATTCCGATACTCACTAGCACGTGGCACTGGGAGTAATTCAGAGATTAGAACGTTTGAGGTCCTGCTTTTTAATTTGCTACCTCGCACCCTAAATACTTGTTGCATCACCTCATCCCTCTTTCTACTTATGACGCTGGTACCAATGTGTACCACAACCTCTGACTGTTCACCCTCCCCCTTCTGAATGTCTTGCAGCCGTTCCGTGAGATCCTTGGCCCGAGCGCCAGGCAAGCAACATACCATCCTGGAGTCACTTATGCGGACAAATAAACGCGTGTCTGTACCCCTTACGATAGAATCCCCTATCACAATAGATCCCCCACTCTTTTTCCTACCCCGCTGTGCAGCTGAGCCACCGGTGGTGCCACTGACCTGGCTTTCGCCGCGTTCCCCTGCGAAGCTCTCTCCCCCAACAGTATCCAAAGTGGAACATCTGTTAGAATTGGAAATGGACAAAGGGGACACCTGCACTATCTGCCTAGTTCTTCTACTCTGCATGTGGGGGTCACCCAATTCCCTTTCTACATGAGCAGTCTTTACCTGCAGTGTGACCACCTCGCTTTACGTGCTATCCACGATGATATCAACCTCGCAGATGTTCCACAGTGTCCGCAACCGCCGCTCAAGATCCGAAACGCGGATTTCGAGTAGCTGCAGCTGGAGACACCTCCTGCACACGTGTTCGCCCTGGACACTGGAAGTGTCCCTGACTTCCCAGATCGCTCAAGAGGAGCACTCCAGGTTTCCGAGCTGCCCTGCCATAACTTACCCTTAATTTATACCCTTAAATTACCCAACAATTAGATTATTGACACAAAGGACCTTGGGTCCCGAAAAGAAACGACCTACTATATTTAAAAAAAAACTGTAGACCTTTCCCTTTACCTTTACTTTCCAAACCAGCTACTTGGAGTTATTCTCTAACAACTGTTATGCACCAACTGTTGAGCATTGAAGAAACTTTATTATCCAATACAATATTTAAAATGCTTATTTTTTCTTTCAAGAATCAACATTCCATTTTATTCCAGGCTTTACCATGTTTTGTTTGTCTATTCATTTGATTCCTCCAATAATCATTCCTTTGTCTTTGTCTCAGCTGTTGTTGCACTTCTAAATCCCAGTGGTCATACTCAAATATTTTCTTTCTTATTTGCGTGATGTAAGTTAGGTTAAAACAGAAACTGGATTATCTTATAACTCAAATGACTTATTGCAAGTTGCAACAAAATAGTTGCCTATTTAAAGATAAATGCAGCTCAACTGATTTTACCCCACATTAACACATTTATATTGTAGCACTTAAAGCAGCCAGAAGTACTGCACAAAGAACAGCTAGGCGTTGCGCAAACGACTACTGGCAACACCTATGCAGTCATATTCAGCTGGACTCAGACACCGGAAACATCAGAGGAATGTATGATGGCATGAAGAGAGCTCTTGGGCCAACCATCAAGAAGATCGCCCCCCTCAAATCTAAATTGGGGGACATAATCACTGACCAACGCAAACAGATGGACCGCTGGGTTGAGCACTACCTAGAACTGTGCTCCAGGGAGAATGCTGTCACTGAGACTGCCCTCAATGCAGCCCAGCCTCTACCAGTCATGGATGAGCTGGACATACAGCCAACCAAATCGGAACTCAGTGATGCCATTGATTCTCTAGCCAGCGGAAAAGCCCCTGGGAAGGACAGCATTACCCCTGAAATAATCAAGAGTGCCAAGCCTGCTATACTCTCAGCACTACATGAACTGCTAAGTCTGTGCTGGGACGAGGGAGCAGTACCCCAGGACATGCGCGATGCCAATATCATCACCCTCTATAAAAACAAAGGTGACCGCGGTGACTGCAACAACTACCGTGGAATCTCCCTGCTCAGCATAGTGGGGAAAGACTTTGCTCGAGTCGCTCTGAACAGGCTCCAGAAGCTGGCCGAGCGCGTCTACCCTGAGGAACAGTGTGGCTTTCGTGCAGAGAGATCGACCATTGACATGCTGTTCTCCCTTCGTCAGATACAGGAGAAATGCCGTGAACAACAGATGCCCCTCTACATTGCTTTCATTGATCTCACCAAAGCCTTTGACCTCGTCAGCAGACGTGGTCTCTTCAGACTACTAGAAAAGATCGGATGTCCACCAAAGCTACTAAGTATCGTCACCTCATTCCATGACAATATGAAAGGCACAATTCAACATGGTGGCTCCTCATCAGAGCCCTTTCCTCTCCTGGGTGGTGTGAAACAGGGCTGTGTTCTCGCACCCACACTTTTTGGGATTTTCTTCTCCCTGCTGCTTTCACATGCGTTCAAATCCTCTGAAGAAGGAATTTTCCTCCACACAAGATCAGGGGGCAGGTTGTTCAACCTTGCCCGTCTAAGAGCGAAGTCCAAAGTACGGAAAGTCCTCATCAGAGAACTCCTCTTTGCTGACGATGCTGCTTTAACATCTCACACTGAAGAGTGCCTGCAGAGTCTCATCGACAGGTTTGCGGCTGCCTGCAATGAATTTGGCCTAACCATCAGCCTCAAGAAAACGAACATCATGGGGCAGGACGTCAGAAATGCTCCATCCATCAATATTGGCGACCACGCTCTGGAAGTGGTTCAAGAGTTCACCTACCTAGGCTCAACTATCACCAGTAACCTGTCTCTCGATGCAGAAATCAACAAGTGCATGGGTAATGCTTCCACTGCTATGTCCAGACTGGCCAAGCGAGTGTGGGAAAATGGCGCTCTGACACGGAACACAAAAGTCCGAGTGTATCAGGCCTGTATCCTCAGTACCTTGCTCTACGGCAGCGAGGCCTGGACAACGTATGCCAGCCAAGAGCGACGTCTCAATTCATTCCATCTTCGCTGCCTTCGGAGAATACTTGGCATCAGGTGGCAGGACTATATCTCCAACACAGAAGTCCTTGAAGCGGTCAACACCCCCAGCTTATACACACTACTGAGTCAGCGGCGCTTGAGATGGCTTGGCCATGTGAGCCACATGGAAGATGGCAGGATCCCCAAAGACACATTGTACAGCGAGCTCGCCACTGGTATCAGACCCACCGGCCGTACATGTCTCCGCTATAAAGACGTCTGCAAACGCGACATGAAATCGTGTGACATTGATCACAAGTCGTGGGAGTCAGTTGCCAGCGTTCGCCAGAGCTGGCGGGCAGCCATAAAGACAGGGCTAAATTGTGGCGAGTCGAAGAGACTTAGTAGTTGGCAGGAAAAAAGACTGAGGCGCAAGGGGAGAGCCAACTGTGCAACAGCCCCGACAAACAAATTTCTCTGCAGCACCTGTGGAAGAGCCTGTCACTCCAGAATGGGCCTTTATAGCCACTCCAGGCGCTGCTTCACAAACCACTGACCACCTCCAGGCGCGTATCCATTATCTCTCGAGATAAGGAGGCCCAAAAGAAGAAAAGAAGAAGAAGAATTGTAGATGGATGTTTCATTGTGACTCCAAGGAAAAGTTACAAACCAGTTACGAATCATGTTATCGTTCACAAAGTATGAAATTGACTAATTCCTTTCTTAATGAGTCCACTGATTAATTATTATGAGGATTAAGTAACGTTAGTCATTTTAAAACACCATTCCAAGAACCTCCAATTCCCCACAGGACAAAATCTGCCTCCTCCTTAATCTGATTATTGTTGTTGACCATTCTTTCTGTTCTCTCGCTCATGAGTGCTGTGATCTGCACAAATGTTGCATGTTCTTACCTTCTAAAATATCACAACCCGAAGTGACTACTCACGATGAAGAATGTTATTATCTGTTAAAACTTCATTGACACCCCTCAGATTGAAGACTGTCACCACACCTGCTGATCACCTCACTCGATGACAGTCAGTATTCTTTCACAGGTGTGCTGTTAATTCCTAAACTATTATCATGTAAGTACATACAATTAAAACAATAGATTATGCACGCTGGCTTATTATTTACCTCAGATACCCCTTTACTGTTGATAGGAAATGTACCGAATCATACTGATTATTTTTTCATCTAAGTTTCACAAATTCAAATAATACTGTCATCAATTGATAATATCTTTCATTTAATTATCTTAAAAGGAGGTTTTCCTTAATATTCAGCAACAACCTAGACAGTATTCCCATTAACTTTTTTTAAAATTACGTATGTATATATCCCTTTAAACTCAGGTACATTTTCTTTTGAGTGCTTGGAATAGCAACTCATATTTATTTATTTATTATTGATTTAAATGTCTTAAACAATCATTTCCATGTTTCGTTGTTTCAGATGAATTTATCAGAGGCACTACTGTCCACAGTTGTTATGTGAGCTATCTGCAAATAATTACAAAGACTTTCTCCAGAAAGATAACAAATGGAAACAAATGTATGAATGAATTAATGCCAATTCCTGACTTTTTATAAAAATAAGGCCAAACCTTCAGATCAAAATATTACCATGCTGTCATAAATGTTGCAGAAGTCTTAAACTGCTGGTGTTGATTGATCTCTGTGACCATATGGTCCAATTATTTAGAGAAACAAAGAACAAAAGGTCCATTTGGCTTGGAGCCAGATAAGTTCCTTCTGTCCAGATACACGTGGTAATTCAGGAATGGTAATTATCACAAAATCCGAGGTGGATTCAAAATTGGCTTTGTGGCAGGAAACAAAGGGTAATTGTTGATGGGTGTCTTAATGACAGGAGGACTATTTCCAGTGGTATTCCGGGGAGCTCAATACTGGTCCACTGCTTTTTGTGGTACATCTTAACGATTTGATGTAAATGTAGACCTCATGATCAAGAAGTTTGCAGACGAGACGAAGATTGGCTGTTTTGTGGATAGCAAGGAGGATAGCTGTAGACTGCAGGAAGATATTGATGGTCTGGTCAGATGGGCACAAATGTTACAAATGGAATTCCAGCCGGAGAAATACGAGGTGATGCATTTTGGGAGGTCAAACAAGACAAAGGAGTACACTTTAAATGATAAATCACTGAGAAGTGTAGAGGCAGTGAGGGGCCTTGGCGTCAATGTCCACAGATCCCTGAAAGTAGCAGGACAGGTCGATAAGGTGGTTCAGAAGGCATATGGAATCTTTTCCTTTATTCGCTGTGGTAGAGAATATAAGAGCAGGGAGGTTATGCTGGAACTGTGTAACTCATTGGTTAGGCCACAACTTGAGTACTGTGTGCAGTTCTGGTCACCTCATTACAGAAAGGATGTAATTGCACTAGAGAGGGTACAGAGGAGATTTACGAGGATGTTGCCAGGACTGGAAAAATGCAAGTAGGAGGAAATATTGGATAGGCTGGGGTTATTCTCCTTTGAACAGAGAAGGGTGAGGGGAGTTCTGATTGAAATGTACAACATCTTGAGAAGCCTGGATCGAGTGGAGGTGAAGAATCTATTCGCCATATCAGAGAGCTCAGTGACGAGGGGGCACAGTTTTAAACTGATTGCTGGAAAAATAGAGGGTAGATGACGAAAAACGTTTTTCACCCAGAGGGTGGTAGTGATCTGGACCTCACTGCCTGAAAGAGTAGTTGAGGCAGAGACTCTCGACTCATTGAAAAGGAGTCTTGATATGCACCTCAGATGCCATAATCTGCAGGGCTAAGAACGAAATGTTGGAAGGTGGGATTGGAATAGATGGTTCCTTTTTTCGGCTGGCACAGAAACGATGGGTCAAAGTGGCCTCTTTCTGTGCCTTAAACATTTTATGTTTCTATGATTCCATGGTTCTTGGAAGGTTAAAATACTAAGTTATTCATCTTTTCTACTGATATTCATTCCATGTTTTTGGCCAATCTTTTACCTCGTAATTCATCTTATTCTCCGGTCTTGCGGATCTATCTCTGGTTGTTCCCCTTATGGATTCCCTTCCTTGAATGAAAAAAGTTTGTCAGACTAATCAGAGCAAGATTCCACTCAACTTCACAGCCAATCATTTCGGTTTAGCCTTTTTCAACGTCTGGTCCCAAGTTACACCATTGTTTGTTTTGGGGTTTTGAGGTTTAAACACTTTTATTTAAAAATTCTCGGTTCTGAATTTTCAATTTATTACAATGGTGT
Source organism: Heterodontus francisci (assembly GCF_036365525.1). Taxonomy (NCBI): domain Eukaryota; kingdom Metazoa; phylum Chordata; class Chondrichthyes; order Heterodontiformes; family Heterodontidae; genus Heterodontus; species Heterodontus francisci. Next base: position 8,315,561 of record NW_027140919.1, read on the forward strand.
CCTCAGTTGTGCCTGACCTAACAAGTTACAAATAACGGCTACTTATGAATCCAGTATAATTTATTAAGCAAGATGTTATAAATACTTAACAAAAAAGCACTGAAGACAACATGCAAGTTTCTTATCCTTCAAGGCCAGGATTCATTGAATGTTGCCAGCACAGGCGATCCCTTTGTTCTCCAGTCTCTGAATTGACATTCCGTGGAACTGTGTTTCAGAATAATTAATCCACAGACACCATTGTAAACTGTACCAGCAAAGACTCCGAGTTTCCATCTTTTGGGCTTCCGATTCATCATTATGATATCCTTTGAATTAACGCTTCCATTAGTTTAACATGAGGTTCATCTGCTGACACCGCACCTCTGTAATTAGACTGAAGTATGCTAAATGCATGTCCATCTCTTATTTCCTCGGCTCCAAGAGTTAACATTTCATTGTTTGAACAAACAACACATCCTTGTAGATACAAAGCAATTGTACATCAATCTTTCCTCTTCTTATCAACAATGCCAACTGCCGTAAACAATTTACCTCAACCTTCCCAGGGTGCCAGCGTTGTGTCTAATGCAATATCAGGAAAAAACAACGTTGTTTTTAAATATAAATGTTTTCTACTGCAGATGTATTTAATTGATCAAGTCAGTTAGCAATCTTATTAAACTGCATGGTTTTTGTTTAATGATCGGTGTCATATCCAGTTTAAGCTTCTTTCACATCAGTTCCTTAATGGATTGAAATCACTCTCCTCCTGACCCCTTTACGAAGGTCATCTCTTTCCCTTTGCTCTATGCTCATTATCTTTTTTTGACTTCTGCTAATTTACGACCGATCCTCTTGCTCTGGACCCCCTCTTCCCGCCACTAACAGCTCCAGTTTTTGTCTTTACTCCTGCAGGCCATTTTCTTCTTGATCTCCAGCGGTCACCTCTTGTCCATTAACCACTTGATCTTTAAGCTGGTCTCAGTTGCTTTGTTTATGAATTAATTTAATAATTGATGTAACTGCATATTTCACCGCGCTCTTTAACTGCTCTCTGAACTCGGACTGAGTGGCCACATATATAAATGTGTTTGTACAGCAACTTAAATTCCGCAGCATATATGCGACATCTTCAAAGGTATAATAAGAATCATCATCTAATAAATAACCAGCATCAAATATATATAAAATATACACCAGCCACAGAAATATGAAACTGCCAGATATGGTGAAGAGTAAAATCATAGACTTCCTTCTTCTCTCCATTTCAGAGTCACTGTGATGATCATTCTTGCTCTGACGTCTCAGTCTCTGACGAACACGATTGGTCACTAAAATGTGTCTGAACGTCAGAGCGTTCAGAAACAGAATTAAAATGAATGGCAATAATGGTGTTAAAACTTTTTCAAACATTGCAAATCCAATCCATATAGGGTCAGTAAAATAGCTTGGCTTGTTAGAGCAGCCACATTGTACATCGTCGATGACCCCTCTAGGTTTAAATCTAAAGTAGATGGGAATATTTTTTAGACAGAGGAGAATGCCGGTAGTTGTTAGAACCACAGTCGCAGTTTTCCTGGCACAATATTTTGATTTCAGCTTCTGGCAACAAATGGCGACAAATCGATCAAATGTGAAAGTGATGGGGAACCAGATGGAACAGTCGATGGCTGCACGGATCAGGACCGAGAGAGGGCGACATACAGAGGTGAGGTCCAAGTAATTTAATGGGAAATAAAGGTTATTGATTCTCCGGAGCATGATCTCAGTGATAATGACCAGTAGATCCGCCGTTGACATGGCCACCAGGTAGCGAGTGGTGCAGGTGGAGAGTCCACAATTTCCCTTGGACAGGATTACAATTGACACTAAATTAACTGTAATGGAAAGAAAGGAGAAGCGGTTGCGAATTACTGAAAAAACTGAAAAACATTCCTCACTTCTCAACCCAAGCAGGAAGGATTTTAGCACAAAAAACCGTGTGGGTTGTGATCAGGCCAGATCGGGTCCATGACACCAACCTGCCTCCAACACCAGCACTTCCAGATTTAACAAATCCAGGAAGGGACGAACAACTGCTCACCGGATGCTGGTCATCCAGTTCATTATAGTGACGAGGAGCCAAAAACGGGTAGATTGGTGAACGTTATCCAGTCTTCAACCACTCCCACTGTCGGAACCCATCCCGGGCTCGAATCACTCCCTGGCATTGAAGTAATTTCAGCCTGATTCGAATCAGTCCCTCGGATAGGAGGCACTCAGACGTCTTTGGCCATTCCTTCTGATGTATAAATGATTGAAATTGAACAGGGATTTGCATGAGACAGTGCAAATATGATCAACGCACAGGCTTTCATTTCATTAACATATTAGAAAGGCGGTGATTGAACACATAAATAATAATGTACTCTTCTGGGCTACACATGATAAAAGTATCCAGGGTAACCAACAGGTGCACACATTCTTTTATAAAAATACAATAACTGAGAGATTATAATTATCGGGATATGTTGTGGCTCGATTCTTTTGATAAGAGAAGTATGTGTGTCCAACTAATAGAGGCCTTTCAAATTATATAGGGATTAGAGAAGGAAAACGTGGACCTGATATTTCCACCTTTGCTGTTGACCAGTTCAGTATTTCCTCAAATTAAGATGATCATCAATAAATGCACGATGGAATTCAAGAGAGACCTATTTACTTGGAGTGCTGAGAATGTGGAAGTTGCAATGAAAAAGAAAATAAGAAGAAGCGAGGTGAGAAAATGAGGGAGACAGGATTGGAAGGATATACAGATGGAATTAGATGAGCGGGAATGAAGAGAGCATCGCGTAGAGAGGGAAGACAGTCGTGATCTAGTTGTGCCAAATGTCCTGTTTCTGTGCTGTAAAATCGGTAACTTGTCTATTAACAAGTCATAGTCATCAGTATTATTCATAATATTGAAGAGGATTATTTATTATTGCAGTGCACTCATGACCAAACGCTTCTCAGGACCGTGCTCGGGAAGGAAATTAATCAGCATCTAATAGTGCTGTCAACAACTCTACTTCGAGTAAGAGTAAGATGGGGACCAGCATTGACTACAATGACAGATACTCCAGGAAATACATGGTACCTAGTGTTACTTTGTCCACACCAGTTAGTCAGCCACAAGCAGTGTAATTCTCGAGTGACAGAGACTCCCAGTTAGACATGATCACTGAGGTCAGGGGCTCCACACCAGTTAGTGCACACACACTGTATAATTCTACATTAACAGATAATTGCAGTAATCCTTACCCTCTGATATTCTCCTGCTTTGAGCTGTGATTCTACAGAACACAACATTCCACATAATTCAATAACTTTACAATGCAGTGTGCCTTGAGCTAGGAACAGTTGAGACAACAGATTCAAACTGCCCAGATAATTCAGGAAATTAATGCAATTATATTACTGAATATGTGTCTGTCTAACTGTAACCATTCGATCTCATGTAATATTATTATTCCCATGGTAATGGAAGAAACCAGCTCATACACAGATTTGCAAAACTTCATTGGTTAGAGATACTTACCAGGAACGCCAATGATAGCAAGGATCAGACAGAATATTTTCCCCACCCATTGAATTGGTCGGTGCATTTTCTGCTAGGAATGATCGGTCTGTTCATGCTGCAGGTTATATCTCTGAAATACATTCTGAGGTGACACATTCCCAGTGCATTAACTTTATACCCTCCCGGATCTCCATGGGTATACTGAGGTTGCAAAATTGTTCAAACAGTTTTTCTTAATCTTTGAACAAACAGATTAGGACAGTTGTGTTAATTCCCTGTTGATGGAATATATTTTTCACTGAAATTGAATTGGACCCATCGCCATCCCCATCCCCACCCCCCAAGACTGGGCAAATCTGATCACAACAAGCAACTAATCATAAGTCGAAGCTGTGTTAAAGAGAAATCAAGGCAGTCCTCGAAAAATCATGAGTCCCATCTGTAGATTTCATATTGTTTCAGTGAAGACCTTCACTCCGCATGACTATTCAGAAATTAATTTCCTAACGTCAGAGGAGCCTCTCAGGGATGTTCGTCTACACTTTGGGTGCCCTCATCAGCTGTACAATTCTGTTCAACAATTCATAAATTCAAAGAAAAAAGGAACATAGAATTTGGCCATTTGGTCTGTCTTCTCCATGTCTGTTCTCTGCACGGGCACCTCAGTTAATCTGACTTCCACATCTCCTCCTCACTGACGTGCATTGCTTTTCTCTTAAGTTGATTATTCAGTTCGCTTCTGATTCAATCGGTATTCACCACACTCTTAGGCAGTTCATTTCATATCCTCAACAAGTGCTGTGGAAACATACGTTTTCCCTTATGTCGCCATTGATTCTATGTATGTGTCCTTTGGTTTTCGCTACGTCTGCCAATGAGAGCAGTTTCTCTGTGCCCATTCTGTTTAAACCGTCCGTGGTTTTTAACTACTCGATCAACCTTTCTCTCAATTTGATTCTCTAATCTGTCGGCATAAAACAACTGTCACACTTGGAAATTTTCTCTTGATCATTTTCTACACCCACTCTAAAGCCGACACATTGTTCCGCAAGTTCGGTGCCAAGAACTGGGCACAATGTCAGGATTTTCAATATTGTTCCATCCCTCACACGCTCTTAGCTAGTGTGGTTCCCTTTTCCACCTCTTTATCCGATACATTGATGATTGGATTTGTGTCAAAACCTTCTTTCACATTGAGCTCGAATATTTAATCACAATTGCATTGAAATATCTGTCTCTCCCTCGCCTGAAAACGGTCCATCTGTGACCCTTCACTTCTCTTTCACGAATTCCCTCTCCATTTAAATGGACAGGCTCTGCATCAGCATTTACTGTGATCCACCAACTCCCACAGATATATCCTCCAACTCTGCTTTGTGTAAATAATAACTTCCATTCTTTCAGTATCCTCATCGCCTTCTGTTTGTCCCAACGCTGCCATCTTCCATACCAGAGCTTTTGCAGTCTCTTCATTTCACGTTCACCGTGCATTCCTCACATTAGTTTAGCAGAGGCCTCAGCGGTATCTGTTCCATCACCCGAGTGACTGTCCTCACCTCCTTCCCGACCTTACAGAACCAGGATATTAATTCACTTATTCTCAATTTCCAGTCCAATGCCTCCACCTTCAATACATCATCCTCCTCCATTTCCACCATGACCAACTAAAATCGCGAACAAAATATCTTTGTTCATTCTTCCATCACACCCAAGATCTCGACTCCTTGCCTGTGGCTTCTTTCTATTCAAGTGCAAGAGATGCACCTGTGATGACAAGGTCTTTAGAAATAAAAGCGGGAGTAGGCCATTCAGCCCATAGATCATGTTCTGCCATTCAATACCATAATGGCTGATCTGAACATGGCTGGAATTCCAATTTCCTGCCAGACAACAATAAGCCTTCACTCCCTCGTAAATGAAAAGTTAGTCTCAAACAACCTTGAATATATTCAATGACGCAGGCTCCACTGACTTCTGGTAAGTGAATTCTAAATGCGATGGAACTTTCAAGAGAAGAAAGTCCTCCTCATTACCATTTTAATTGGGAGACCACTTATTCATAAACGGTGGAGAATGTGCACAGGCTGCAGCTGATCACTGTGCTGGGCGGGAAGTGGACCACGAAATTAATTTTAGGAATTGACAAAGTTCTTCAAATTGATTCACTGGAACCACTACAAAAATGTGGAATTTGGCAAGAAGGCAGAGTTCAAGGGTATTCGTCCTTGACCAGATTAGGATCTGAGCTGTGGCATTCGGTATGCCTGTAGGTTGCGGTGGAGGGAAATGGGTTACTTGGTCAGGAGAGCAGTATGGAGATTGAGAGTCGAGGTGAGGAAGGCTGGATAACGGTAGTGGAAGCAAAGTGTCAGGGCAGCCAATATTTCAGAGGTGATCAACAGCAGGTTTCTGATGGCTTGGATACAAGAGGAGGATGCTGATTTCCGGGCTGGCTGGGGCACCAATGTGGGCTTAGCCTGAGGTCGCAAGTTGAAGATTCTTCCTTCTTGTAACTTGGACAAGGGCATTTCTGGCACATTAAAATGTGTCTGACTGTCAGAGCGTTGAGCAACAGAATTAAAGCGAATGGGAGCAATGGGGTTAAAAGCTTATTAAACCAGTCAAATCCCACCCATCCATTATCAGTATAATAGCTTGCTTTTATAACACAAAAACACGGTACATTGTCCATTACCCATTGAGGTTAAAGGATAAAGTAGTAGGGGATGTTTTTTGAACAGAGTAGAATGCAGGTTGTTGCTAGAACAACAGCTGCAGTTTTCTCGGTGCAATATTTTGTTTTCAGCTTCTGGCAACAAATGGCCACAAATCGATCAAAGGTGAAAGTGACGGTGAACCAGACAGAACAGTCTGTGGCTGCACAAACCAGGACAATGTTAACACTACACACAGGGGTGATTTTGAGGAAGGAAACTGGGAAATAATAAGTACCGATCCACAACAGTATGACCTCAGTGATAATGACCAGTAGATCTATCATTACCATAGCCAACAGGTAGCGAGTGGTGCAGGTGGAGAGGCCGCATTTTCCCCGAGTCAGGATCACAATCGCCACTAAATTAACTGGAAGAGAGAAAAGGGAATAATGACTGGAAATTAATTATCAACATTTTACTGACAGTAAGAGCGGGATTCTATCACCTCAGAAAGGTGAGATGCTGGAGTGTCAGAGGTTGAAATTTTAAAAATCTCAACTCCGACCACATCCCACCTCTGACCCGTCCATTTCTGGTTTTAATGGAGCTGTGACAGGGGACGGGCAGACCCTCGCTCCAAGGAGGCAGGTTAGCAATTGGAATATTTTACTGATGCTGGAAATTTCTGATTTTATGTGTTTGACAGGTTTAACGCTCGCTGGCCTACTTTCTCTGTTATCATCGGGAACATTTGCATGTGGAACTCCATGTACAAAGAAAGCCAGGTTTGGCCATTCTGACCGCCCCCCACCAGAACTGGACCCCGAACGGCGAGATTAGACCCCACTCCCGGAATTAGACCCGCCCTTCCAGGATCAGATGTCCCTCCAGGATTGGACCCCTCTCCCTTGATCAGACCATACGTCGTCTCTTGGATAACATACTCTCCAGGGCCCATTCTTCCCTGGCCTGAGATCACACTTCAGTATAGGAGTCCCCTCCCCTGCTTTCAGGATTGGCAACCCAGCGATCGCACATTTCAAGACTCTTTCCCGATCTAGAGTTTTTCTTTGGAGACCCCAATGTCAGGCAGCTCCTCCCATACCCCGTGGTCAGTATTTGGACAGCCCTGGTCCTAAGATCTGGTCGACACTCCACCCTGCCCAATTGGATGCAAAGCCTATTCGGGTGACATCAGGCGGTGTCCCTGTCAAAGATTAAAAAGTTAGTGTGTGCAGTTAAAACTCTGGAACACCTATCCCCACCTATGTCACTCACTCGTTAATATCCAGACCAAACTAAAAACAAAATATTGACACTGCTGTAAATCTGACTGAAACTAGGACAATGTTGAAGAGGAAAAGATGTTGTAGTGTCACTAAGCTAGTAATCTAGAGGAGCAGGCTAATGCCCTGGGGACTCGGATTCAAATAGCACTATGCAGTTGGTGTAATTTAAATTCAATTTAATTGATAAAGCCAGCTAATCAACAAAAGATAGGAATTGAATGTCAGCTTCAGTAGTGGTGGCACAGTGGTGCAGTCGTTAGTACTGCAGCTTCTTATCGCCAGGGACCCCGGTTCAATTCTGAGTACAGCCTGTGTGCAGTTTGCAAGTTCTTCATGTGGCTGCGTGGGTTTTTGTTGGGTGCTCCGGTTTCCTCCCACAGCCAAAGACCTGCAGGTGATCGGTAAATTGGCCATTGTAAGTTGTCCTAGTGTAGGTAGGGGATATGGGATTACTGCAGGTTTAGTTTCAATGGGTGGTTCATGGTCGGCGCAGACTCGGTGGGCCGAAGGACCTGTTTCGGTGCTGTATCTCTAAATAAATGCTAGCGTTTTTATAATCAAACATTATCTGCTCCACTAATGTCCTTTAGGGAAGGAAATCTGCCATCCTTACTTGGTCTGGCCTACATGTAACTCCAGACCAAGCACAATGTGGTTGACTCTGAGCTGCCCACTGAACTGGTCTGGCAAATAACTCAGTTGTCGAGGGAAATAAGAGATGGCCAAACAAGGCTGGCCGCCTCAGCAGCACACACATCCCGTGCAAGAATTATAGAAAGCACTCAGCAGGGCAAACAACGTCTGTGGATATAGCAAGGGAGTTAACGATTCAATCTGATAGATTTTCTCCAGTACTGGGCGATATTAGAGATTAACAATTTTAAAGCAATGATAGAGTCTGTGAAAGGTCGGGTATGGGAGAAGAAAGAACAATGGGGCAGGTCTGTGATCAGCTGGAGGGCAGAATTGATACAAAGACAAAAAAATATGGCGAATGGGACAAATAAAAAGGAAAGGATTAAAAAGTGGGTGGTTTAAATGTTTACAGCACATTAGAGAACGAGGGTGGAACCTGGAAAATCTGGCAAAGACGAGCCTGGAAAAGTGAAACAGAATGGTGGGTAAACCCAGCAGCTGTGTATTAATAGAGAATCCCTACACCACCTCCACTCTGACTGACTCTGGTGTAACCATCCCCCAGTAACATCACAGGCTGTCCGAGAAAGTGTTTGTTATCTGAATATTTTAATCTCAGTGTTGAATCCGAGATGCGATAAAACACCAATCCGAAATTGAGCTGCAATGGAAGAGGATGGGGGGTCAGCTATATGGAGGTCAGAGTGGAGGAGGATGTAGAATTAAAGTGATAAGTGACTGGAAGGTCAGGATAACGCTTGCAGACTGAACGGAGGAGTCATGCAATGCAATCCCCCAATCTGCATTTGCTCCTGTCCCACTGTCCAGCAGATTTCACCATGCGTACTGAATACTATTACTAAATGGTAAATAGTACAGCAAACTGTTTCACCGGGAAGGATTGTTTGGGGCGTGGATACCTCTCCTGCCCTTGCATGGGAAGGTGACAGGGAAAATTATCTGATATTGGGTATAATTGAGGAGTGGACCAGGGTGCAGGGAACAGTTTAGTGCTGGACTTAACCGGATATGGTGGAAATGTTGGAGGATGGTGTGTTCATTGTGGAGGCGAGTGGGGTGGAAAGTAAGGACAAGGGGAACATTATGATGGTTTTGACGGGGAGGGGAGTGAGTGAAGGCAGTAACACGGAAAATAGGATAGATATGATGAAAGGTCCTGTTAACCACAGTGGAGGGTAATCCTTGGTTCACGAATAATGACGACATTTCTGAAGCACTGGTGTGAAAGGTAACATCATTGGAACAGATGGGATAGAGATGGAGAAACTGGGAGAATGGCACAGAGTCTTTCTAGGAAGTGGGGTGAGAGGAAAGGTAATCAAGGTAGCTGTGGGAATTAGTGGGATTATGGTAGATATTCGCGGATAGCCAATCCAGGAAATAGAGGCAGTATGGTCGAGGAAGGAAAGGGAAGTATAAGAGACGGCCATGAGAAGCCCAGGGATGGATGGGATTGAGAGAAAAAGTTGATGAAATTTACCAGTTCAAGGCAAAAGAAGTAAAAGCCAGCAGCAGTCAGCAAACTGTCGGGAAAAATGTGAAGGAAGGGAACAACGAATGGCCCCCGTATTCTAAGCAACTGAAGAACAGTTTAACCCATACAGTCTTCCAGAGACATTATTTGAGTTTGTAATATTTCATTGTTTACACCCGAGGTCCATGCACCTATAATTTACAGCAGGGTTCCTGCACAGGTGTCAGGATCACAAAACGGGGTTGGTTTTGATTCCCAGGCCTGAGTCACTGACAACGAGTGGAATTCCAGTGGAAATGGTGAGCGAATGACACAAAACCAATCAATTTCAAATGGGACCCTCGGAATCTACCAGCACAAGATGGTGGAAGGAAACTAGGTGGGAATCGGGCTCATTGTGCTGGAGCCTGTTCACCTCCCGAAGTCGGGTTTTGTTGTGCGGGCTTGGATAATCGAGGGAGAATCATTTCCCAAAGAACCTGACATCAGGATTGCAGGTTCTGATTCTCCCGGGAGCTGGATAGGCCAACTGATGCCTTCACGCCCAGAGGCCAACTGAGGTCCTTGCGTGACCTATTGTCGATGCTACAGCTTCGCAGGACTGGAACTAATATCCTCACAGGGAGATTGGACAGCGCTGCTGGGGAGGGTTTAAACAATCTTGTCAGTGGGATGGGAACCGGAGGCATAGCTCAAATTGGAATGATGTAGAGCTTAAAACAGGAGGTAGAAAAGTAGACAGCAACATTAGCAGTTAGGCAAAATAAAGCCAAGCCTCAACTAGGTTTAGAATGCAGAATAATATTAATAAGACAAGGTTAAGAGCACTCTACCTGAATGCACGCTACATTGGAAACAAGGTAGGTTATTTAAAGGCACAGATAGAGGTAAATGGGTATGATCTAATTGTCATTGCAGAAACGTGGCGAGAGGGTGACCAAGACCGGGAACTGAAGATTCAAAGAGATTCAACATTTGGAAAGGAAAGGAAAGCAGGAAAATGAGGAGGTTTGGCGTCGATAATAAGGGATAGGATTAGTATATTAGTAAGGGATGGTCTCAGATCGTAAGAACAAAATTCGGTGTTTGGGTGGAGCTACGAAACAGCAAGGGGCAGGAAACATTGGTAAGAGTTGCTTATAGGCCAACAAGCAGTAGTGACAGTGTGGAGTATGGCATTAATCAGGAGATTAGAAACATGTAGCATGGGTAATACAGTGATTATGGGTGACTTCAATCTGCAGATAGACAGGGTTAATCTAATGAACAATAATGCTGTGGAAGACGAGTCGTTGGAGTCTTAGGAATGGTTTTCTAGAGCAATATGTTGAGGAACAGACTCGAGAACAGGTTATTTTAGATCTAGTATTAGGTAACGAGAAAGGGCTAATTAATAATCTTGTTGGAAAAGATGCTTTCGGGATGAGTGACCATATATGATAGAATTTTACGTTATGTTTGAAAGTGAGGTAGTTCAACCTGAAGCCAGGGTGTTAATTTTGAACAAAGGTATGAGGTATGAGGGGCAAATTGGCTGCGGTGGATTGTGAAAATACATTCAAAGGTCTGACAATGCAGACGCAATGGATAGTCTTCAGAGAAATATTTCATAGTTTATAGCAACTGTACATTCCTTCATGGTACAAAAAACCCAAAAGTAAAGGCAGTCAACAGTGGCTAACAAAGGAAGTTAAGGGTTGTATACGATTAAACTAAAATGCCTATGAAGTTGCCAGAAATAGTAGTAAACTAGTGGAATGGGAAGATTTGAGAATACATTAAAGCAGGACCAAAAACTGATAAAGAGAGAGAGAACAGAATATGAATGTAATAATCAAAAAACAGACAAAATAATGCACTTCAAAAGCCTCTATGTCCATAAAAAGGAAATGTTTGGCTCAGTCAAATGTGGGTCCATTACAGGCAGTGTCAGTAAAATTTATAATTGGTACAAAGTCATTGCAGAGAAGCTATTTGATTTCTTCGTGCCTTTCTTCACTGAGGAAGATACAAGGAATCTCCCAAAATTAGAGATCCAAGGGACTTGGGAGAAAGAGGAGATGACAGAAATTAGTGTGAGGATGAAGGCTGTATTGGAGAAATGAATGGGGCTGAGGGTTCCCGCAGATTTGAAGGTAGCAAATGTCACACCACTATTTTCGAAGGGAGGGAGAGAGAAAACAGGGAACTACAGACCTGTTAGCCGTACACCAGTAGTAGGGAAAATATAAAGATCTATTCTCCAGGATGTGATAAATGGACACTTCAATAATAATGATCTGATTGGACATAGTCAACATGGTTTCATGAATGGGAAATCATGTTTGACGAACCTGTTGGAGCTTTTTGAGCATTTTACCAGCAGAATTGAGAAAGGGGAGTCGGTGGACCTGTTATACTTGGATTTTCCGAAGGCTTTTGAAAACGTCACCCACAGCAGATTGATATCAAAATTAAAGCACGTGGGAGAGGAGGCAATATACTGATATGGATTAAGGATAGGTTAACAGGCTGAAAACAGAGAGTAGGAATAAACGTGTCATTGGCATTGGCAGGCTGCAAATAATGAGGTACCACAGGGATCAGTACTCGGGCCCCAGCTGTTCACAATAAATATTAATGATTTGAATGTGGGGGCCAAATGTAATATTTTCAAGTTGGCGGATGACACAAAACTAGGTGTGAATGTGCTTTGTGAGGAATATGCAAATTGGCTTCAAGGGGATTTGATCAGACCTCCTCAGTCGGCAGGAAAGTGGCAGATAGAATATAATGTGGAACATCGTGAAGTTATCCATTTTGGCAGGAGCAACAGATGTGCAGAGTATATCTTAAATAGCAAGAGATTAGAGAGTGTAGACATAGAAAGGGACCTCCATATCATTGTCAATAAGTCACTGAAAGGTAACATGCAGGTGCAGCACGCAATTAAGAAGGCTAATGGTATATGAGCCTTTATCACAAGAGGATTTGAGTGCAGGAATAGTGAAGTCTTGCTTCAATTATATGGAACCTTGGTTAGACCGCACCAATTTTTGTCAATTGTGCAATTTTGGTCCCCTTACCATAGGAAGGATCTTATTGCCATAGAGGGAGTGCAACGAAGGTTCACTAAACTTGTTCCCGGGATGGCGGGACTGTCCTATGAATAGGGATTGGGGAAACTGGGCCAATATTCTCCCGAATTTCGAAGAATGAGAGGTGATCTCATTCAAACCTAAAAAATACATAAAGGGACAGACAGGGTAGTTGCAAACAAGATGTTTCCCCTGGGTGGAGAGTCTAGAAAGTTATTTCAAAATAAGAAGGAAATCATTTAGGAGAGCGATGAGGAGAAATCCCTTTACTCAGAGGGTTGTGAATCTTTGGAATTTCCTACCTCAGAGGACTGTGAAAGCTTAGTCATTGAGGTGAGGTGATAATATGCGGGCTTTCACCTGACGTTTCAGGCCGACGCCGGGAATCCTGCTTCCTGCACAGGACCGAGCACATCGCGTCTGTCAGAAATGATCCCATCCACTGAGTTTAAGGACAGCTCGTATTTACTGGACTTTGGAGCAGAGAGAACAAACTAACATGGACAAACACGTAAATGGATTTCTGGAACACATCTGCGAGCTCAGAAGATATGAAGTCTCATGTATTTTGAGACAGTCAGGGCAACATGCTCCAGTGAATGAGGATTCAGAGTCTGAAGAAGGGGATGAGAGGTCTCTGGGGGGAAGAAATAACTGTCCAATAATAGTGAATAAATTCCAATAAAATAAATCTCACAACATTTAAGGTAGAAAGTGGTAAATATTTGATAAAGTAATCAAAGTGTGGGAAAAGTCTTTGGTTCGTATTCATTGCGTCCACACATACTAAAAGATAGGGAAAAAGCACAAGAGGCATTATTATAAGTTCATTAATAATCATCAGGTAAGGAAATAGCCTCCCAGGACAGACGGGCAGTTAATGTGGTTGTTGTATTTTACACGTAAGGCAGAACATGTCTAAATGACTATATTTCAGTTAGCATCAGCGGCACAGAAGATACTGGAATCCCTTTTCTGAGATGCAACGGATAAACACCTGGAAACACAGAATATAATGAAGAGTATTCAGCACATATTCTAAAATGAAAGTCATACTTGACCAGCCTTATTGGATTTTTAAATAATGTCAGAAAGCTTAGATACATGTAATACAGTTGATATAATGGCCATTAAGTTTCCAAAGGTCTTCAATAAGGGACCATGTATCAGACTGATGACTAATCTCAAAGCAAGTGAATTTCGCGGAAAAGTAGCAGAATGAACAACAATCTGACTCCAAAAACAGAAAACAAGGAATAAGGGTTAAGGGTATTTTGTCAGATTGGCAGAAGTTGGGAAGTGTTTTCTACAAAGGTCAGCGGTGCGAATACTGTCCTTCACCACTGAAATAAACCATATGGATGTGGGAAGTAGAAGCACAATTTCACAATTTGCAGCCAAGTCTAAATTCAGAGTACAGTTAATACCGAGTGAGAATGCAATCAAATACCTGAAAACATTATTAATAATACTTGATAAAGTTGCACAAAGGGCATTTAAATGCCAAATTATTTTGAGGAGTGCTAAGTGTGAGCTGCTGAACTTTGTTCTGATAAATAAGCATCCCAAATAACGCTTGGACAACAAGAGTTTGAGTGGGGTCAAAGGGGAAAAGGGGACAGATTCTCAAATGATTTCAAGTAGCAAAACTTGTTAACGGGCCCGTAAAATACAAAACAATCACAGGAGTTCAATTCCAGAGGATTGGAATTGAAAAAAAACGAAGAGCTGATCTTATACTAAAATATAACCATGGTTTGACAAAACTTGGCATACTGTGTTTAGTTCTAGTCTCCATGTAACAAAAAGGATACTGATGCACTCGAGATGGTGCAATTATTTTTAACAGGATGATGCCGGAGCTGAGAGAAGCGCACTGTTCATTTCACCATTCATAATTTACTAAGTTATTATTTACCTCCCTTGCTCTGATCTCTGTATTATGAAAACCGGATATGTATGTTCATTAGCTATCGGAGTCTCCTCACAGGGAAACAACTCACTGAGCCAAGGGCAGAGATTGGTACAGGTTACATGTGGTGAGATTCTGAACCTGAGATATAAACTGATCCTTTTAAATCTTAATCTGTTACAGCAGTGGACGATTCAACAAACACTGCCGAATATTTATCCTGTGCCATTAATAGTAATTGGTTTCAGCACACGTGACCCACAGCTTCGCAGGACTATGTGGGGTGAAGGGATTAATCAGCAATAAAATAAATAGTGTTAACAGTAACTATACTCAGCTGAGGAATAAGTCATTATTACAGTTTTAGAATACTGTATCAGTGCTGTCCTGCGGTTTAATTGTCGGTAAGTAGTTAGCATCTGTTTCAGTTGGAACAGTTCAAAAGGGAATAGAAAATATCAAAAAGAACAAAGAACAAAGAACAGTACAGCACAGGAACAGGCCATTCGGCCCTCCAAGCCTGTGCCGATCTTAATGCTTGTCGAAACTAAAACCTTCTGCACTTCCGGGGACCGTATCCCTCCATTCCCATCCTATTCATGGATTTGTCAAGATGCCTCTTAAACGTCGCTATCGTACCTGCTTCCACCACCTCCCCTGGCAGCAAGTTCCAGGCACTCACCACCCTCTGTGTAAACAACTTGCCTTGCACTTCCCCTCTAAACTTTTCCCCTCGCACCTTAAACCTATGTCCCTTATTAAGTGACTCATCCACCCTGGGAAAAACCTTCTGACTATCCACTCTGTCCATGCCGCTCATAACTTTGTAAACCTCTATCATGTCGCCCCTCCACCTCCGTCATATATTTCTATATCAATACATTTAAATTTATACACTTATACGCATATTACAAGACCTCAGTAAACATCTTCCGCTTGGCAATCAGTTCGTCAGACCCAAAGGCATCTCAATAGAGAGATCTATCATCTGAAGCAAAGATTTCAAAATAGAAACTGATTGGACAATTGCAGTCATTACAGTAAAACATGCTCACTGGGATCAGGTGTTCCACTCCAGTTCATGACCAACACTCCGCATAATTCCGCAATGACAGATAATCCAAATAGTACATGACCACTGGAGTCAGATGTTTCGCTCCAGTTAGTGATCCGCACTCAGTACAATTCTACAGTGACAGATAGTCCCAATAATACCTTCTTTTAAAGATTTGGCTTCAGTGATATCTAAGTTAACATTACGCGATTTTCCACTCAATGCAATAACTTCATAATTCAACGAGCCTGTCAGTTACAATCAGAGGTTTATCATCAGTTAAGGGAATACAATAAAACCGCAGTGATAATGCAAGATATTTGACGTAAGAAAATGATATCAGTGATCGGCTGTCTGTATATCGCTGCCCACTAGATCACCAAGTAACATTTTTTATCAGAGAAGAAATAGAGACCAGCTCACACACAGTTTTACACAACATCAATGGCTATAATCACTTACCAGGAACACCAATGATGGCAAGGATCAGGTAATATATTTTCCTGATACTGATCAGTGTTTCAAGCATTTTCTGTATGAAATGATCTGGCCCTTTGTATTGCAGGCAATCTCTCTATATTAAACTCTGAGGTGATACATTCCCAGCGCCTATAATTTATACCCTGTGGGATCTCCACGGGGAAATTGAAATTGCAACTTTTTTTAAAATTTGAACAAACATATTACAACATCGAGTACAGTCCCTACTGTAATAAAATACATACGTTTCTGAAGTTGAACTGGAAAACTGCTAAGACTGGACTATTCTAATCACATGAATTAACTCATGGAAATTAGAAGCCTTATTGTCCTAGCAATGAGGTTGTTCTTTCAAACATCATCCATCATATCTCTTGTCACATGTTGTTTCAGTGATGTCCTTCACTCGACTGTGACCATTCAGCAATTTAACTCCCAATGTGTGGATGTTTCCCTCAGGGCTGCTCTACTGCACTGTGGATTGTGACTGTCCCCTTTAAATTTGGTCATTCAGTGATTAAATCTCAAGTGTGGATAATCTCTCTCAAGGCTGCTCTTCTTCATTGTGGGATATGGCTGCTTCTTTAACTGTGGACTTTCAATTAGTGATTTGAAAGAGTTATTTGTGACTATACATTGCAGAATTGAACGAATGCAGCAAATCATCCTTCATTACCAATATCCTTTTCCTTTTTCCTATCCTTCCTAAATGATGAATACCCTTGAAATTTCAGTTCCCAGCTTTGGTTAGCTGTAGTCACGTGTCCGTTAAAGATCATCCTTGTTTACTAATGTTCCATCAATTCATCGATTCTACCTTAATGCGAATGCTACATGCAGTCGATAGAGTGCGTTACATTTGGCCTTTTTTAACTTGTTTCCCCGTATGTTGACCCGATTTGATGCTGGCCTTTGTTTCTGCTGCTGCTTTCCACTTTCGCTTACTTCCTTTGTTACTACCATAACGAGCTTTGGTTTTCTACTATCTGAAATCCCTCTTAGTTTCCCATCCTCTGCCAAGCTAGTTTCAAACCTCGCCAGCATCACTAGCAAATCATCCTGCGAGGATATTGGTCTCGGTCCAGCTAAGGTATAATCCATCCTTCTTGTCGAGTTTCCACCTGCCCAGAACGAGTACTGATGCCTCAAGAATCTAAAGTCCTCCCACTTGCACCATCTTTCCATCCACGCCGTCAGTTGCTCTGCACTTCTATTTCTGTACTCACTAGCATGTAGCACTGGGAGTAATCATGAACTGACTCCTTTTGAAGTCTTGCTTTTTAATCTCTTTCCTATCTCTCTAAAATCTGTTTCCAGGTCTTCATTCCTCTTCCTACCTGTGGAGATGTGGTCCAAGAGCTCTGGCTGTTCACCCACTCTGCAGTTGCACAGTGATATCCTTGACCCTGTCACCAGGAAGGCAACATACCATCCTGGAGTCACGACTATGATCGCAGACATGCCTGTCTGTTCCCCTAATTATTGAATCCCCTAACACTTTCACTTTTCCACTCCTCTTCCTCCTGCCCTGTGCAGCTGAGCTGTCCGTGGTTTCACGGACTTAACTGTGGTTGCACAACCATGAGGAACCATCATCTTCACCTGTATGCAAAGAGGAAAATCTATTACTGAGTGAGCTCGACTCAGCGGAAACCTGGACAACCTGCCTGGTCCTTCAAATCTCTCTGGTGGTCACCCATCCCCTCTATGCCTGCACTCTCGTCACCTACAGTGTGAACACATCTCTAAACATGCTATCTAAATAGTTCTCAGCCTCACGGATATGGCACAGTGACTCCTGCCATCGCACAAGTTCAAAACCCAGGAGATCAGCTTTCTGTAGCTGGTGACACTCCCTGAACATGTGATCGTCCATGCATCTGGAAGCGTCCAGAAACTATGTTCCCCATTTTAAACATCCAGCATGCTATGCCACTGTGGGAGCCATCACACCCTCATGACAGGGGCACCAGCAGATGGAGATGGTGAGAGAGGGACAGTAACTGCAGTGAGGCAGGGACACCAGTAGATGGAGATGGTGAGCGAGGGACAGTAACTGCATTGAGCCAGGGACACCAGCAGATGGAGATTGTGAGAGGGGGGACAGTAACTGCAGTGAGACAGGGACACCAGCAGATGGAGATGGAGAGAGAGGAAAGTAACTGCAGTGAGACAGGGACAACAGCAGATGGCGATGGTGAGTAATTGCTGATGGGCGATTCAGTGTTGCTGAGAGTCTGAAAGTTTCAAAATATTTGAGAAGTTTACTTTCTGTAAACTTGAGATGCTGAATAGCATAATTTCAATATAACTGTTGTTAAATGACTCTTTTCCTACTATTTAAAAACTTGTAACATTAAACAGGTTCCTATTTGGAAAATTATTTTGATTGATTAAAGATAATGCATAAACAAAACAACAGGATCAAAGAAAACTCAACAATCATTTACAAATAAAAAACTCTCTGAATAAGTTGTGTTGAATTCTTCATCGCTAACATTATGACATCTCCCTCCTTCTCCCACTTCTCTCTCTATGCTGGTATCTTCTTTACTATAACTCAGAGTAATTGAAGTTTTGATCCGATTGTCTTTTGCAGTTGCTATCGAATCTGCTTTCAGAAACCTGTCAGACAGTGAATTCCAGACCAGAACAGCTCCCTGCCTATTTGTTTCACCCTCTGCTAGTGCAAACAGTCTCTCCTCATGTCTCCAAACTGAGGGAAAAAAATTGAATACAATTTCTCTCTCCAAGACAGCAGCTGCAGAGAAGCTGGACGCCTCTAAATGTGGACAAGTGATGAACAAAAATCATCTCTGAATCCCCCAAAAGAGCAGAGGAAAGAAACAGTCAATAAGGGCAGTGGATGTTATCTATCTGGACTTTAGTAAGGCCTTTTACAAGGTCCCGCATGGCAGACTGGTACAAAACGTGAAGTCACACGGGATCAGAGGTGAGCTGGCAAGATGGATACAGAACTGGCTTGGTCATAGAAGGCAGAGGGTATCAGTGGATGGGTGTTTTTGTGAATGGAGGGATGTGAATAGTGGTGTTCCGCAGGGATCAGTGCTGGGACCTTTGCTGTTTGTAGTATATATAAATGATTTGGAGGAAAATGTAGCGGGTCTGATTAGTAAGTTTGTGGACGAAACAAAGGTTGGTGGAGTTGCGGATAATGATGGGGATTGTCAGAGGATACAGCAGGATATAGATCGGTTGGAGACATAGGCGGAGAAATGGCAGATGGAGTTTAATCCGGACAAATGTGAGATAATGCATTTTGGAAGGGCGAATGCAGGTGGGAGGTATACAGTAAATGGCAGAACCCTTAGGAGTATTGACAGGCAGAGAGATCTGGACGTACAGGTCCACAGGTCACTGAAAGTGGCAACGCAGAGAAATAAGGTAGTCAAGAAGGCATGCGGCAAACTTGCCTTCATCGGTCGGGGCAGAAGGTATAAAAATTGGCAAGCCATGTTGCAGCTGTACAGAACCTTAATTAGGCCACACTTAGAATATTGCGTGCTATTCTGGTCGCCACACTACCGGAAGGACGTGGAGGCTTTGGAGAGGGTACAAAGGAGGTTTACCAGGATGTTGCCTGGTCTGGAGGGCATTAGCTATGAGGAGAGGTTGGAAAAACTCGGATTGTTTTCACTGGAACGACAGAGATGGAGGGGCGACATAATAGAGGTTTACAAAGTTATGAGCGGCATGGACAGAGTGGATAGTCAGAAGCTTTTTCCCAGGGTGGAAGAGTCAGTTACTAGGGGACATAGGTTTAAGGTGCGAGGGGCAAACTTTAGACGGGATGTGCGAGGCACGTTTTTTACACAGAGGGTGGTGAGTTGCTGGAACTTGCTGCCAGGGGAGGTGGTGGAAGCAGATATGATAGCAACGTTTAAGAGACGTCTTGACAAATACATGATTAGGAAGGGAAGAGAAGGATAAGGGCCCCGGAAGTGCAGAAGGTTTTAGTTTAGGCAGGCACAGTGAGTGACCCGGTTTAATCGGGCACTCCAGGGACAATTTAAACGGAGCTTTACTCTATATCTAACACGTGCTGTCACTTCTCTGAGAGTTTTCGATGGGACATTGGAGACGAGGAGAGTTATTCTTTACCCATTTTAAACATGGAGAGGTTATTTCTTCAAGTGCATATCCAAGAGATTGTTTTAAATGTGATGAGGTTTTCTGCCTCTACCACCCTTTCAGGCATTGAGTTCCAGACACCCACCAGCCGCTGAGTGAAAAAAAACTATTGATGTGATTTGTTTAGTTAAGTTTGATGTCAATGTTTCCCCAGGATGTTGATGCTGGGGGATTCAGCGATGGGATAATGCTTTGAATGCTAAGGGGAGGTGGTCTTGTTGCAGATGGTCATTGCCTGGCACTTGTGTGACGTGAATGTTATTTGCCACTGGTCGGCCCAAGCCTGAATGTTGTCCGGTTCTTGTCCATGTGGCTCTGGATTGCTTCATTATCTGAGGAAAGATACAGTGGATGCTGGAAATCTGGAAACCATCGAACTGAATCACTAACTATGTTTCTCTCTCCACAGACGCTGCCTGACCTGCTCAGTATTTCCAGCATTTTCTGCTGGAATTTCATTATCTGAGGAGGTGCGAATGGAACTGAACACTGCAATCATCAGTGAACATCCCCACTTCTGACCTTCCGATGGAGGGCAGGTCATTGAGGAAGCAGCTAAAGATGGTTTGGCCTAGTACACTACCCTGAGGAACTCCTGTTCTGATGTCCTGGGACTGAGATGACTGACCTCCAACAACCACAACCATCTTCCTTTGTGCTCAGTATAAGTCCAACCAGCGGATTCCCACTGACTTCAATTTTACTCGGGCTCCTCGATGCCACACTCGGTCAAACGCTGCCTTGAGGTTAAGGTCGGTCTCTCTTCCCAGCAGCAGACAGGAGTGACTCGTTCCCTTTGACCCTTTGTGTACTGAACATGCTCTGCTTCTTCGCAGCCTTATGCAGGAAAATACACGGCCGATTAATGTAGCCCATCTAACACTCCGACAGCAGGTTCAGCACATCTTAGGAACAGAGTGCAGTTCCTTCAACATTTTCTCTCTGTCTTCCTCTCTCTGTCTCTCCCTCCTGCTATCTCTGGCACTTGGAGAGAAACAGAGGGAGAGAGGGTTAGATATGCAGACAGAGAGAGTGCTGCAGAGAGGAACAAGTTTGGAGAGAGAAGGATTGTTGGGGTGGATTGAAAAGGAGATTGTAAGATATATCAATTTGATGCAATACTTCACTGCTGTGTGTACAAACATGTAAGAGATAGGTATGGAGAGAGAAACATCAGGAGAGATCCAGAGAGAATACCCTCCATTTTAAACATCCAGCAAGCTATTCCACTGTCGGAGCCACCCTCATGACATTTGTTGTCGACATTTTGAAATCTATGCCCCCGCTTATGGATCTCTGTGCTAAGGGAAATAGGTCCTTCCTATCCACTCTATAGAGGCCCCTCATAATTTTATACACCTCAACTCAATCTTTCCTCAGCCTCCTCTGTTTCAAAGAAAACTACCCCAGCTTGTCCAATCATTCCTTTGGATTTCTTTGCAATTTTGGAACTCTCTTCTGCAAACAGGAATTCATGACGGCTTAATTGTTAATTATTAAATCTGTGATTGATCGATTCTTGTTAACAAAAGTTATTAAGAGATAAGGGTCAAAGGTGAGATATATGGTGTTAGTTAGATCACAGATCAGCCCTGATCTCACTGAACGCTGGAACAGGGTTGAGGGTTTAAATTGCCTCCTCCTCTTCCTATGTCCGATGTTAAATATTCTTCTTCCACTCTCAGTCACCGTATCTGTCTGTCTCTCTATCTCTGTCTCTCTCTGTTTCGGGCAGTGTCGAGCGAGATTCACTTTGTATCCACCCCATGATGGTCCTGCCCTGGGAGTCGTCTCTGCTTCTGCTGCGTTTCACCCGGTCTCAGTTTGAACTGCACAAGACCATTTCTCTGTTTATAATACAATAGGCCCTGTCTTTACTCTGTATCTAACGCGATGCTGCTCCTGCCCTGGGACTGTGTGATGGGACAGTGCAGAGGGAAGTTTACTCTGTGTCTAACCCCACACTGTGCTTGGCTTGGGAATGTTGAATGGGATAATGTCAATAGAGCTTTACTCTGTATCCCTGGAATTTAGAAGATTAAAGGGTGATTTGATCAAAATTTTCAGAATAATTAGGGAAACTGATAGTGTCGAAAGAGAGAAACTACTCCCACTGGCTGCAGAGTCTAGAACATGTGGGCATAGTCTAAAATCTAAACATAGTCTAAAGCCATTCAGGAGTGAAATTAGAATATTACAGCGCAGTACAGGCCCTTCGGCCCTCGATGTTGCGCCGAGCTGTGAAACCATCTGACCTACACTATTCCATTTTCATCCATGTGTCTATCCAATGTCCACTTAAATGCCCTTAAAGTTGGCGAATCTACTACTGCTGCAGGCAGGGCATTCCACGCCCTTACTACTCTCTGAGTAAAGAAACTACCTCTCACATCTGTCCTATATCTATCACCCCTCAACTTGAAGCTATGTCCCCTCGTGTTTGCCATCACCATCCGAGGAAAATGACGCTCACTATCCACCCTATCTAACCCTCTGATTATCTTATATGTCTCTATTAAGTCACCTCTCCTCCTCCTTCTCTCCAACGAAAACAACCTCAAGTCCCTCAGCCTTTCCTCGTAAGACCTTCCCTCCATACCAGGCAACATCCTAGTAAATCTCCTCTGCACCCTTTCCATAGCTTCCACATCCTTTCTATAATGCGGTGACCAGAACTGCACGCAATACTCCAGGTGCGGTCTCACCAGAGCCTTGTACAGCTGCAGCGTGACCTCGTGGCTCCGAAACTCGACCCCCCTACTAATAAAAGCTAACACACCATATGCCTTCTTGACAGCCCTATTAACCTGGTTAGCAAGCTTCAGGGATTTATGCACCTGGACAAAAAGATCTCTCTGCTCATCTGCACTAACAAGAATCTTCCCATTAGCCCAGTACTCTGCATTCCTGTTACTCCTTCCAAAGTGAATCACCTCACACTTTTCCGCATTAAACTCCATTTGCCATCTCTCAGCCCAGCTCTGCAGCCTATCTATGTCTCTCTGTACCCTACAACATCCTTCGGCACTATCCACAACTCCACCGACCTTAGTGTCATCTGCAAATTTACTAACCCACCCTTCTACACCCTCTTCCAGGTCATTTATAAAAATGACAAACAGCAATGGCCCCAAAACAGATCCTTGCGGTACACCACTAGTAACTAAACTCCAGGATGAACATTTGCCATCAACCACCACCCTCTGTCTTCTTTCAGCTAGCCAATTACTGATCCAAAGCTCTAAATCACCTTCAACCCCATACTTCCGTATTTTCTGCAATAGCCTACCGTGGGGAACCTTATCAAACGCCTTACTGAAATCCACATACACCACATCCACTGCTTTACCCTCATCCACCTGTTTGGTCACCTTCTCGAAAAACTCAATAAAGTTTGTGAGGCACGACCTACCCGTCACAAAACCGTGCTGACTATCTCTAATGTACTTATTCTTTTCAAGATGATTATAAATCCTGTCTCTTATAACCTTTTCCAACATTTTACCCACAACTGAAGTGAGGCTCACAGGTCTATAATTACCAGGGCTGTCTCTACTCCCCTTCTTGAACAAGGGGACAACATTTGCAATCCTCCAGTCTTCCGGCACTATTCCTGTCGACAATGACGACATAAAGATCAAGGACAAAGGCTCTGCAATCTCCTCCCTAGCTTCCCAGAGAATCCTAGGATAAATCCCATCTGGCCCAGGGGACTTATCTATTTTCACACTTTCCAAAATTGCTAACACCTCCTCCTTGTGAACCTCAATCCCATCTAGCCTTGTAGCCTGAATCTCAGTATTCTCAACAACATTTTCTTTCTCTACAGTAAATACTGACGCAAAATATTCATTTAACACTTCCCCTATCTCCTCTGATTCCACACACAACTTCCCACTACTATCCTTGATTGGCCCTAATCTAACTCTAGT
This sequence comes from Heterodontus francisci, assembly GCF_036365525.1. Taxonomy (NCBI): domain Eukaryota; kingdom Metazoa; phylum Chordata; class Chondrichthyes; order Heterodontiformes; family Heterodontidae; genus Heterodontus; species Heterodontus francisci. The sequence goes on from NW_027140919.1 coordinate 8,339,768, forward strand.
CATTCTTTTATTCCTGATATACCTATAGAAAGCCTTAGGGTTTTCCCTGATCCGATCCACCAATGACTTCTCGTGTCCTCTCCTTGCTCTTCTTTGCTCTCCCTTTAGATCCTTCCTGGCTAGCTTGTAGCTCTCAAGCGCCCTAACTGAGCCTTCACGTCTCATCCTAACATAAGCCTTCTTCTTCCTCTTGACAAGCGCTTCAACATCTTTAGTAAACCACGGCTCCCTCGCACGACAACTTCCTCCCTGCCTCACAGGTACATACTTATCAAGGACACGCAGTAGCTGCTCCTTGAATAAGCTCCACATTTCGATTGTTCCCATCCCCTGCAGTTTCCTTCCCCATCCTATGCATCCTAAATCTTGCCTAATCGCATCATAATTTCCTTTCCCCCAGTTATAATTCTTGCCCTGCGGTATATACCTGTCCCTGCCCATCGCTAAGGTAAACCTAACCGAATTGTGATCACTGTCACCAAAGTGCTCACCTACATCTAAATCTAACACCTGGCCGGGTTCATTTCCCAGTACCAAATCCAATGTGGCATCGCCCCTGGTTGGCCTGTCTACATACTGTGTCAGAAAACCCTCCTGCACACACTGGACAAAAACTGACCCATCTAAAGTACTCGAACTATAGTATTTCCAGTCGATATTTGGAAAGTTAAAGTCCCCCATAACAACTACCCTGTTACTCTCACCCCTGTCGAGAATCATCTTCGCTATCCTTTCCTCTACATCTCTGGAACTATTCGGAGGTCTATAAAAGACTCCCAACAGGGTAACCTCACCTCTCCTGTTTCTAACCTCAGCCCATACTACCTCAGTAGACGAGTCCTCAAACGTCCTTTCTGTCGCTGTAATACTCTCCTTGATTAACAATGCCACACCCCCCCCCCCTCTTTTACCATCTTCTCTGTTCTTACTGAAACATCTAAATCCCGGAATCTGCAACATCCATTCCTGCCCCTGCTCTACCCATGTCTCCGAAATGGCCACTACATCGAGATCCCAGGTACCAACCCATGCTGCAAGCTCACCCACCTTATTCCGGATGCTCCTGGCGTTGAAATAGACACACTTTAAATCAGGTTCTTGCTTGCCAGTGCCCTCTTGCTTCCTTGTAACCATATCCCTGACCTCACTACTCTCAACATCCTGTACACTGGCACTACAATTTGGGTTCCCATTCCCCTGCTGAATTAGTTTAAACCCCCCCGAAGAGCACTAGCAAACCTCCCCCCCAGGATATTGGTACCCCTCTGGTTCAGTTGAAGACCATCCTGTTTGTAGAGGTCCCACCTACCCCAGAAAGAGCCCCAATTATCCAGGAAACCAAATCCCTCCCTCCTGCACCATCCCTGCAGCCACGTGTTCAACTCCTCTCTCTCCCTATTCCTCGCTTCGCTATCACGTGGCACGGGCAACAACCCAGAGATAACAATTCTGTTTGTTCTTGCTCTAAGCTTCCACCCTAGCTCCCTAAATTTCTGTCTTAAATCCCCATCTCTCTTCCTACCTATGTCGTTGGTGCCTATGTGGACCACGACTTGGGGCTGCTCCCCCTCCTCATTAAGGATCCCAAAAACACGATCCGAGACATCACGAACCCTGGCACCTGGGAGGCAACATACCAACCGTGAGTCTCTCTCGTTCCCACAGAACCTCCTATCTGTTCCCCTAACTATGGAGTCCCCAATGACTAATATTCTGCTCCTCTTCCCCCTTCCCTTCTGAGCTACAGGGACAGACTCTGTGCCAGATATCTGTACCCCATTGCTTACCCCTGGTAAGTCGTCCCCCGCAACAGTATCCAAAACGGTATACCTGTTGTTGAGGGAAACAGCCACAGGGGATCCCTGCACTGCCTGCTGGTTCCCTCTCCTTCCCCTGACGGTAACCCATCTACCTACTTCTTTTACCTGAGGTGTGACTACCTCCCCATAACTCCTCTCAATAACCTCCTCCGCCTCCCGAATGATCCGAAGTTCATCCAGCTCCAGCTCCAGTTCCCTAACGCGGTTCTCGAGGAGCTGGAGTTGGGTGCACTTCCCACAGATGCAGTCAGCAGGGACACTCTTGGCGACCCTTACCTCCCACATTCTGCAGGAGGAACATACAACTGCCTTAATCTCCATTCCCACTATTCCAAATTCCCAACAAATCTACTGAAAAACCAAAAAAACAAAAAGTCAAAACTTGTTAGGTTAGCAATCCAACGGACAGAACTTCCCAAATAAAAAGTTTACCTTATCAACACACCAGAGTCCTTTTTTTTGGTTAGAGGAGGAGGGTGGGTGGGAGACACTACACGTGTAGTGTCTCGGGTACAGCCACCACACAAATATATACCCTTTTCCTTACCCAGCAGTCCCCTGGTCCTCCGAAAACAAAAGGGAATTCACTTTTAAACTTACGCTGAAATTGACTTCTCAGCTGTAAGCCCGTTCACGCACCTCCGTTGCTATCAATGCTGCAGTCACCGAAACTAAAAGAAAGAGATTCTAAACCACACAAATATATACCCTTTTCCTTACCCAGCAGTCCCCTGGTCCTCCGAAAACAAAAGGGAATTCACTTTTAAACTTACGCTGAAATTGACTTCTCAGCTGTAAGCCCATTCACGCACCTCCGTTGCTATCAACGCTGCAGTCACCGAAACTAAAAGAAAGAGATTCTAAACCACACAAATATATACCCTTTTCCTTACCCAGCAGTCCCCTGGTCCTCCGAAAACAAAAGGGAATTCACTTTTAAACTTACGCTGAAATTGACTTCTCAGCTGTAAGCCCGTTCACGCACCTCCGTTGCTATCAACGCTGCAGTCACCGAAAAATGAAGAAACACTTCAGCACACCAGGGGTGGTATCAGTTTGGAACTCTCTTCAACAAACCGCAATTGATGCTGAGACACTTGTTAATTTTTAGCTCTGAGATTGATAGATTTTTACTAACTGGAGTTGGAAAGGGTGCAGAAAAGATTCACAAGGATGTTGCCGGGTTTGGAGGGCTTTAGTTGTAAAGCGAGATTGGATAGGCTGGGTCTGTTTTCCCTGGAGCAGAGGAGGCTGAGAGGGGACATGACAGAGGTACATAAAATTATGAGAGAGATAGGGTAGATAGCCAGAGTCTGTTTCCCATGGTAGGGGAGACTAAAACGAGAGGCCATAGATTTAAGGTGAGAGGGAGGTGGTTTAAAGGGAATCAAAGGGATAAATTCATCACACAAAGAATAGTGGGTATCTTGAATGAGCTGCCTGAGGGGGTGGTGGAGGCAGGAACAGTACCAACATTTAAGAGGCATCTGGACAGGTACTTGAATGAGCAAAGCATAGAGGGATGTTGAATTAATGCAGGCAGGTGGGATTAGTATAGATAGGCAATATCGTCAGCATGGACGCGGTCGGCCAAAGGGCCTGTTTCTGTGCTGTACGACTCTATGACTCTGTGACTCTAAAACCATTCAGGAGTGAAATAAAGAAATTCTTCAACACGCCAGGTGTGGTAACAGTTTGGAACTCTCTTTCACAAACAGCAATTGATGCTGAGACACTTGCTAATTTTTCAAGCTGAGTTTGACAGATTTTTACTAACAAAAGGCATTAAGTGATATGGGGCAAAGACGGGTACATGGAGTTAGATCACAGATCAGCCATGATCTCTTTGAAAGGCAGAACAGGGTTGAGGGCATAAATGGCCTCCTCCTCTTCCTTTGTCCTCTGACAGTGTACAGAGAGAGATAGAGAGAGAGAAGAGGAGAGAGATAAACATGGAGAGAGTAGCAAAGAGGGGAACTAGTGATTGAGTGAGTAAGAGAGAGGGGAAAACGGAAATGGAGAGAGATTTCCAGTAAGAGTAGCTCTCCACTTCTCTCTCCATGCCGATCTCTCCCTTTCTCATTGTTACACTCTCTCCATCTATATTTCTCCCTCTCACCTGATATTACACACTCTATGCCGATTTCTTGTACCTCTGTGTACACAGGATTACATCAAACTATGACTATATTTGACATTTGCTCTTTCGATGTAACTTAACAACGTGACTATTTCCAAAATTATCTCTGTGTCTGTGAACAGCGGCACCTTGGAGTGAATGTTCACTGATCCCTGAGGCTGACAGGACAGGTGGATCAGCTAGGTAGGAAGGCAGACTTTCATTTCCCGACCAGCGGAAATAATCTCTCAGTGTCGACCCTATTCAGTCCCTTTAGAATCTGATATGTTTCAATGTGATCACCTCTCGTTCTTCTAAATTCGGGAGAATACAGGTCCAATTTAATCAGCCTCTCATCATAGGACAATGGCAGAGAAACTGAACAAATACTTTGTGTCTGTCTTCACAGAGGAAAATACAAAAACCTGCCAGAAATAATGGAGAATCAAGGAACTCATGTAAATGAGGAACTGCAAGGTATAAACATAAGTTAAAAAAACAAATACTAGGCAAATGAATGGGTCAGTGGGGTACTGCAAAGAGAGAGAGATAGAGGGAGGGGAGAGAGACAGAGAGGATAGACATAGACGGAGAGCGATGGAGAGAAAGAAAGAGGGAGAGAGAGAGAGAGACAAAGAGTGAGGGAGACAAAGGGAGAGACAGAGACAGAGAGACAGAAACAGTTGGATAGGGACATACAGCAACACATGGAGGCAGAAAGAGGGGGAGAGAGATACAGAGGGAGAGAGACAGACAGAGAGGGAGAGAGAGAGACAGAGAGAGAGAGAGACAAAGACAGACAGCCAGAGAGAAAGAGTCAGAGAGGCAGAGATGGTGTTAGAGAGAGACAAACAGAGTCATGCACAAAGGGAGAGAAAGATAGATCGGGAGAAACAGAGTAAAAGAAGGAGAGAGAGACATAGACAGAGAGTCAGAGAGAGAGAGAGACAGAGAGGGAGCAAAAGAGAGAGAGACAGAGAGGCAAAGAGAGAAGGAGAGACAGAGAGAGAGGGAGAGATGGTGTGAGAGAGACACAGAGTCATGGACAGAGTCAAAGAAAGAGAGAGAGAGAAACAGAGAGAGAGAGGGAGAGAGACACAGAGAGGGAGGGAGAGAGAACACCAAGAGAGGAAAAGAGAGAGCGAGACAAAGAAGGGAATGTGAGAGAGATGGAGATACCAGGGAGAATTAAAGAAGGAAAGGACTGGAGGACTGCTGACGTTGTACCATTGATTAAAAAGGGAGAAAGGGGTAGACTGAGTAATTACAGGCCACTCAGCCTAACCTCAGTGGAAGGCAAATGATTGGGATAAATTCTGATAAACAGTAGTAATGGTCATTTAGAAAGGTGCAGATTAATCAAGCACAGTCAGCATGGATTTGGCAAGTGAAGATCGTGTCAGACTAGCTTGAGTGAATTTTTTGTAGGGGTAACTGGGAGGGTCGATGAGGGGAGCAGCTCATCACCACCTTCTCAGGGAAATTAGACAATAAATGCTGGTCTTGTCAGTGATGCCCAGATTCCAGGAATGAATTTAATACAGTGTCAGCACCTGTACAGATACAGTACACAATGGGTACAAGGGAATGATTCACTCCTGTCTAGTACTGTGTGTCTCAGTGTCTCCATCGCTGTGTCTCTGTCAAGTTTAAAGCACTAGCAGTATATTAGTGAGGAATCAGTCTCTGCAACAAATGTCCCAGTGCTGTGGTAACATAAAATGGCCACCGTGGACAAACCTAAAATGGCTAACTGATGTTTGTGGATATCCACAGATGTTCTGAGAGAGGAGGGAGAAAGAGACAGACAGACGGAAAGAGAGACAAAAAAGGAGACACAGACTGAGGGAGTGACTCAGACACAGAGAGTGACAGCAGGATATTTGTCGGAGGACATTGTAAGAGGAGGAGGCAATTTGGCCCCTCAACCCTGTTCTGTTATTCAACAAGATAATGGCTGATCTGTCATCTAACTCCATATCCCCGTCTTCGCCCCATATCTCTTCATACCTTTAACAAAAAAATCTAACGATCTCAGATTTAAAAAATTAACAACTGGCTCAGCATCAATTGCCGTTTGTTGAAGAGAGTTCCAAACTGATACCACACATGGTGTGTTGAAGTGTTTCTTCATTTCAGTCCTGAAAGGTTTTCAGACTACATTTAGATTTTTAGACTATGCCCCCAAGTTCCTGACTCCGCAGCCAGTGGGAATAGTTTCTCTCTGTCTACCCTATCAGTTTCCCTTATTATTCTCAAAACGTTTATCAAATCACCCCATAACCTTCTAAATTCCAGAGATAGACAGTGAAGCTCCAGCTAAACACCTGGTGTGTTGAAGTGTTTCTTCATTTCACACCTGAATGATTTTAGACCATGTACACTTTATACACAGAGAGGGAGCTCCCTCCACTTTATACAGAAAGAGGGAGCTCCCGTCACATCATACATAGAGAGGGAGCTCTCTCCATTTTATACTATGAGAGGGAGCTCCATCCACTTTATACATAGAGAGGGTGTCGCTCCAATGTATACATAGAGAGTGTTCTCCCTCCACTTTATACATAGAGAGGGAGCTCCCTCCAGTTTATACATTGAGAGGGAGCTCCCTACAGTTTATATATAGAGATGGAGCTCCCTACACTTTATACACGAAGCGAAAGCTGCCTCTATTTTATACATAGAGAGGATGCTCCCTCCACTTTATACATAGAGAGGGATCTCCCTCCACTTTCTACATAGAGAGGGATCTCCTTCCACTTTATGCATAGAGAGGAAGCTCCTTCCACTTCATATATAGAGAGGAAGCACCCTCCACTTTATATATAGAGAGGGAGCTCACTCTACTTTATCCATAAAGAGGGATCTACCTCTCTTTTATACATAGAGAGGGTGCTCCCAACACTTTATACATAGAGAGGGTGCTCCCTCCACTTTATGCATAGAGAGGGAGCTCCCTCCACTTTATACATAGAGAGGGAGATCCCTCCACTTTATAAAGCTGTCATGGTGGGATTTGAGCCCTTGTCCCCAGATCGTCAGGTTGGGCCTCTGGATTACTTGACGAGTGATATTATCACTCTGCGACAGCCTCCCCAATGGACGTGAACAGTCTCTGCTCCCTAATATCACCCACAGTAGTTTCTAGGCTGTAGCCCTGGACATGGTCTCGAATCTGATCCCCAAAATTCACATTTTAACTGGGAAAAGGCAAGAACAGAGTGAAACGGGTTTGCTTTTGTCCCTGGATTCACTGTCCACTCGAGACAGATCAGTTACATTGACAATCAACAGGAGTGAACAAGGTCAATACAATAATATGGAAAATGTAAATGATGCCACTTATAATTGTAGCATCTATCCCGAATGAGTACCGATTTCAGGTTTATCCCGAGAGAGATCTTACTAAGGAAATGTCATTGACATTGAAATGATTGTGCTTTATCCACCACATTATTTACATCAGAGTCAAAGCTGCTGATGTAATGTGTTTGTTCTGGAGAATGTAACGAATAACAATGATCAGGGGTATAACCGTGTTAGTGGAGACTTATCGCCTGTATAAATCAGCACCCATTGGAATGGATCATCTCAGAGTGCCTGCTGGAACTGTGGATTCCAGGCTAACAGAAGTGTCTGCTTCTCACAGAAATGGGATATCCAGTAATCGATCAGATAGAAGACATGTATTATCCTATACTTGCAGCAATTGGAGTTCCTGGCAAGCCAGTATCTCAGCTGTTAATAAGAGCAAAATACTGCGGATGCTGGAAATCTGAAATAAAAACAAGAAATGCTGGAACCACTCAGCAGGTCTGGCAGCATCTGTGAAAAGAGAAGCAGAGTTAACGTTTCGGGTCAGTGACCCTTTTCAGTGACTCTTTTTCACAGATGCTGCCAGACCTGCTGAGTGGTTCCAGCATTTCTTGTTTTTATCTCAGCTGTAAATGGTGTAAATCGATGTTAAATGTGCTGCCTTACACAGCAATATTTCTCACTGTGAGTGTTACACAACCGCCTGTTATTTTCTAGCAATTTACTGATGGAATCTCCTCATTGTCTACTTTTTCTTTGTCTTGTAGGAGTTGTATTATGTATTGAGTCGTATTGTTTTAAGTAACTGGCATTGTTACTAGATTATTCTGGGTGTCTCGAATCAGTTTGGATCAAGAATCAGACCATTCACAGCTTTTAACTGGTCCTGGAATACTTTTATGATTTTTTTTTCAGAGATTGATAATGAGAAATCTCCCGGTCTCAGAGTTGCAATATCCTCCCTCCCCAATAACATGGCTCAGTATAACGAGGATTTCAATGTATTTATTGTTAACACTGTTATCAAATATTATATCATTCAGTGTGTGTGTGACGATGCTTCAGATGTCTGGCTACTGAACTGAGTTTGTTGCTGACACTTTCACATCTCCTTCTCTGCTTCACTTTGGACCCTTCACTGTCACTGGGCTGCATGTAAAATAGAAAGTAAAGATGTGATGTTTTAACGGTTTACACTCTATCAGTTGGAATCAAGAGTCTTTCCATTTATCTGTAGATTATCAGATGCAGCGCTGATGTTGGTCTTTTATTAATTAAACTGTCCCACATTCTAACGGATTACTTTATAATTCCAGGGGAAGAAATTTCAATGATTGTGAGGTTTGTCTGGAAGAAGCTTTCGATCCTGTTTATTCCATGCACTGTAGATGAAGTGAAGAGTGCAGGTGAACAGGTGTAGACGCGGGTGATCTGTAGATACATTAAATTATTCACAGAGGTTTCAGCATTGAACAAACTGACTCTGAGAATGGAATCATTGAACCTGGGGCGGGTGATCAGAAGACAGGCACAGAATGTTAGGAATAAATCATATGTGAATAGTAGCATTAAGTAACAGTTTGCAGGGTGTGAGTGCTCCAAAGAGATAGGGAAGGAGAAAATGAGCAGGGAGAACGAAACCGAGGGAAAGAGGTAAGCAGAAGTAAAGATAAAGAAGCGGCAGTGTGAATAATTCACTGTCATAAAGTGCTGGAATGTCCAGAACAATTCGTGAGAGAAACTGGGAGTTGAAGTTGTCTGTTGTCAGATTGTGTTCATTTTCCTGCTGGACTTGATCCTCTGTGTTGATTTCTGTCAGATCCTCATTTTGCTTTGGAGAAAGTTCCTATTCCTTACTTAGTGACTGAATGAACAGAATAGAATCAGTTTTTTACTGATGGTAATTCATCATTTAAAAACTGCATTTTATAATCTCTGTGACTGCTGAATTCAATAAAGAGCGAGGCTGATATCAGAAGGATATTTCAATGTATATTTAATCGCCTGTACAAACTAAATATATTGACTATATTGTATAAACAATGAACTGTTCTCCAACACCAATAACCACAGGGATTATTGTTTGAATGTGTTAATTGAGTTGTATTCCTTGGATCGATAGATCACATTTCCTCCAAAACTCTGCTGCAGTCTCTCCCTGTGAATCTCAGCCTCTCCTCTCACTGTATTGAATCCTCAGTCTCCTCATCCATTGCTTCAGTTTATCCACTTTCCCAAACCATCTGCTCCAGTCTCCCCTCCAGCTCCAACATAACCTTTTCCTTCTTTCCCTCCCCATCTCACTCAATGGCTACACCTCCAGCTGCCTCGTCCAACCTGATCGGAATACAGGAACATAGGAGCAGGAGGAGGCCATTCAGCCGTTCGAGCCTGCTCCGCCATTTTAGATCATGGCTGATACTCAAACTCAGCACTGCATTTTTCAGTCTTTTCCCATTTCTTAATAGTCTCTGTCGGTTCCATTCACCCAGAGTAACAAACCAGCTACACATCCCGCTGCCCCCAAACCTTTCCAACCAACAGTCTGGAGACAAATTCCCAATTAACAAATTGGATTCCATCTCTGTAAAAGCCCTTCTCATTTCCCCACTGGCACTGCATCCTCACTCAATACTTCCAGTAGATCCGCTGCTGACTTTATTCACTTTCTGTATCAATTTCCCAATTCATTATTAATAATTGGGTTTTCAAATATTTCACTGTGTCAAAGCACTGCCCAGGTCAATGAATCAGTTTTAATTGCTCGATGCAGCAATAAAGCAGGAAATTTCAGCCCAGATCCTGTCAAACTGCTGTTTTGTCTCCAGGAATGATCAGTCATTTCTCTGCTTCCTTTTCTCCCTCTTCCAGTTAACTTGGTGGCGATTGTGATCCTGTCCCGTGGAAAGTGCGGTCTCTCCAAATGTATCACTGTCTACCTGGTGGGAATGGCAATGTCTGATCTCCTGGTCGTTATCACTGATCCCATATTGTACAGGATTGTTTTAATTTACTTCCCAGATTCATTCCTGACCATTACTCCTGTGTGTTCCCCCATTAAGGTTCTGCTTAATGCAGCCACAGTTGTTTCTGCCTGGCTCACAGTCACTTTCGCCTTTGATCGATTTGTGGCCATTTGTTGTGAGAAGCTGAAAATAAAACAATGCAGCGAGAAAACGGCGGCTGTGGTTGAAGGAACAGTGAGAGTGCTGGGCTGTTTAGAGTCTCTCCCCTGGTACTTTACACTGCAACAAGATTACATTATTGATAATGTTCCCATGGGTTGTGTTCCTAAACTGATCTTCTTTACTTCCCCCATATGGGGGGCATTTCAATTCTTTAACCGCATTTTAACCCCTTGTGTCTCGATCTTTCTGATGTTGCTTCTCAATGTTCTTACTGTCAGACGGATTTTATTCTCCAGTAAAATCCGCAGGGGATTCCGACGCCACAGCAATGGAGAGAATCACAAGGACCCAGAGATGGAGAATCGCAGGAAATCAATTATTTTACTCTTCAGTATATCCAGCAGTTTTATACTGTTATGGGCGATCTGGGTTGCGGATTACATTTATAGGCGCATTGCAGATATTCACTATTTTTCCCCCCAACAATGACCCTGCCTATATCACAAATCGCACATCAAAGATGCTGCAGCTTCTCAGTTCCTGCACCAACACATGTATTTACAATGTGACCCAGACGAAATTCAGACAGGAGCTGAAGAAGGCGGTGAAATACCCTCTCAATCTCATTGTTAAATTAGTGAAATCATAGAAACAGCAGAAGGGTTTCAAACACTGGAACTAAATCTCATTCCGCCTCCACCCCCCCGCCCGATCTGCCACCCTCCCCCTCCCTCCCGCCACCCCCCCCCACCCCCCACGACCGCCTTTGTGAATATTTGACCGGCGCCAACTTTGGACCTGGCAGCTGCCTGAACGTGGCAGACCTGGATGTTTCAGCAGAACAGGCTGAATTTGCGCATGTACCAGTACAGCGCCACCTGGTGTTTGCGTTGGCAACAAAGTCACCCTGTTGTCAAAGCTGCGAATCGCAGTGATTGTGAGGAGGTGAGAGGGGGCAGAAACTGCAGTGAGACAGGGACACCAGCAGATGGAGATGGTGAGAGGGGGCAGTAATTGCAGTGAGACAGGGACACCAGCAGATGGCGATGGTGAGAGGCGGCAGTAATTGCAGTGAGACAGGGACACCAGCAGATGGAGATGGTGATAGGAGGCAGAAACTGCAGTGAGACAGGGACACCAGCAGATGGAGATGGTGAGAGAAGGCAGTAACTGCAGTAAGACAGGGACACCAGCAGATGGAGATGATGAGGGGTGGGGGGGCGGTGGTAGGGCGTCAGTAAGTGCAAGAATATTGCGTGCAATTCTGGTCACCACACTACCAGATGGACTTGGAGGCTCTGGGGAGGCCACAGAAGAGGTTTACCAAGATGTTGCCTGGTCTGGAGGGCATTAGCTATGAGGAGAGGTTGGATAAACTCAGATTGTCTTCACTGGAATGACAGAGGTGGAGGGGTGACATGATGGAGGTTTACAAAGTTATGAGCAGCATGGACAGGGTGGATAGTCAGAAGCTTTTTCCAAATGTTGGAAGAGTCAGTTACTAGGGGACATAGGTTTAAGGTGAGAGGGGCAGAGATAAGAGAGGATATGCGAGGCAAGTTCTTAACACAGAGGGTGGTGAGTGCCTGGAACTAGCTGCCGGGGGAGATGGTGGAAGCATGTACGAAAATAACGTTTAAGAGGCATCTTGACAAATACATGAATAGGATGGGAATAGAGGGAAACGGTCCCCGAAAGTGCAGATGATTTTTGTTTAGGCAGGCATCAAGATCGGCGCAGGCCTGGAGAGCCGAATGGCCTGTTCCTGTGCTGCACTGTTCTTTGTTCTTTGTTCTTTGCAGTAAGACAGGGACACCAGCAAATGGAGATGGTGACGAGGGTCAGCAACCGCAGTGAGACAGGGACACCAGCAGATGGCGATGGTGAGAGGGGGCAGTAACTGCAGTGAGACAGGCACATCAGCAGATGGAGTTGGTGAGAGGGGGCAGTAACTGCAGTGAGACAGGGACACCAGCAGGTGGAGATGGTGAGAGGGGTCAGTAACTGCAGTGAGACAGGGACACCAGCAGATGGAGATGGAGACGGGGTCATTAACTGCAGTGGGACAGGGACAGCAGCAGATGGAGATGGTGAGAGAGGGCAGTAGCTGCAGTGAGACAGGGACACCAGCAGATGCCGATGGTGAGGGGGGTGGTGTCAGTAACTGCAGTGAAACAGGGACACCAGCAGATGCGGATGGTGAGGGGTGTCTGTAACTGTAGTGAGACAGGGACACCAGCAGATGGAGATGGTGAAAGAGGGCATTAATTGCAGTGAGACAGGGACACCAGCAGATTGGGATGGTCACGGTGCTCAGAAACTTCAGTGAGACAGGGACACCAGGAGATGGCGAAGGTGAGTGTGGTCAGTAACTGCAGTGAGACAGTGACACCAGCAGATGGAGATGGTGAGAGGGGGCAGTAACTGCAGTGAGACAGGGACACCAGCGGATGGAGATGGTGAGGAGGGTCAGTAACTGCAGTGAGAGAGGGACACCAGCAGATGGAGATGGTGAGGGGTGTCAGTAACTGCAGTCACACAGGACACCAGTCGATGGCGATGGTGAGAGGGGTCAGGAATTGTAGTGTGACAGGGAGATTCTGTGTTACTGAGTTTGAATGTTTCCACAAGTCTGAGGAATTTACGTTCTGAAAACTTGAGATGCTTCATAAAGAATTTCAATACAATTTTTCTGAAATGTTTACTAACTTTGCGAACACTTGCAACATCACACTCGTTCATGTTTGGAAAATTATTTTTGCGATTAAAGGTAATGCATAAATAAAACAACAGCATCAAATAAAACTCAGTCATACATTTTCAAATAAAAACTCGCTGAATATGTTGTGTTGGGTGCTGGATCAGTAACTATATGACATCTCTCTGTCTCTCACCTGTGTTTCTATGCTAGTATCTTTTCTAGAGGTGAATAGTGGAAGATCTTTCATGCAATTACAGCAGCTTTTCGGCACTGCTAATGAGGTTTTTGGGGGAGGGAGAGAGAGAGAGAGACAGACAGGTTTCTGTCTGGAATGGTCCATTTTGGAAATGGCTGGAATATCCCTCTCTCCCCCATTCCCTCTTAACACAGAGACTTTACACCTTGGACTGTCCCATACCTGGAAAGGAGTGTCCAGATGGAGGATGCTGAGAGTTAGTTGGATGAGCTGTATTTTGGTTGGACTGGCTGTTTCGAGTGACAGGTTCTGGGATATATTAGGACAACATCAGATTCTATTTTTTCTTTCCAGGTGGCAGGATTGTGAAGGCGAACGTGTTAGAATCCAACGATGGAGCGCACACCATGTGGGATGGTGAGTATCACATCTGTATTGTCTCTCTCTGCCTTTCTCCCTCCTTCTGACTCAATCTCTCTCTCTCTCTCTCTCTCTCTCTCTGTCTTTCTCTCTCGCGCGTTTCTCTCTCAATCTCTTTCTCTCTCTCAAATTTGTTCTCTCTCAAACTCGTTCTCTCTCAATCTCCCTCTCTCTTTATGTTTCTCTCTCTCTATGTTTCTCTCTGTGTGATTCTCGATATCTTTCTCTCTCACCTTCTTTCTCTCTTTCAATCTCTCTCTCAATCCCTTTCTCTCTCTCAATCTCTCTCTCTCATTCCCTCTCTCTAAACCCTGCTCTCTCAGTCCCACTCTCAGTCCTTCTCGTTCAGTCCCATTCACTCAGTCCCACTCTCGCATTCCCTCTCTCTCAGTCCCTCTCTCAATCCTACTCTCTCAATCCCTCCCTCTCTCTCAATCCCTCTCTCTCAATCCCTCTCACTCAGTCCCACTCTTTCAGTCCCACTCTGTCACTCCCTCTCTCTCAAACCCTCTCTCTCAATCGCTTTCTCAGTCCCTCTCTCCCAAACCTCTCTTTCAATCGCTCTCTCAATCCCTCACTCTCAATCCCTCTCTCTCAATCCCCCTCTCTCAATCCCTCTCTCTCAGTCCCTCTCTCTCAACTGCGCTCTCAATCCCTTTCTCTAAATCCCTCTCCCTCAATCCCTCTCTGTCAATCCCTCTCTCTCAAACCTTTTCTGACTTTTCTCTATTTCTCTGACCTTTTTCTTGCTTTTCTGTATTTCTCCGAAATCTTTTGCCGTTTTCTCTGCTTTTTCACCCTGAGACAATTTCACTCTTTCTGGATTTCTTCCCCCACGGCAAAAAACTTCCCTCCTCAAAAAAGGCACCCCCCTCCCAAAAGATTCCACCTCAAAATCCCCCCCATCAGAAGATTCTCCCCACACACAATGTTGTTCCTCCTGCAAATTTCCACGTGTTTACACTGGAGAAGCCCCCCCATTTTAAACCTGGAGTACTTCTCCCCTCTATCTCCCTTTCCCCTCTATCTCCCTCTTCCCCGCTATCTATCTCTCCCCCTCTATCTCAGTCTCCACCCTCTATCCATCTCTCCCCCTCTATCTCTCTCTCCCCCTCTATCTCTCTTTCACACTCTATCTGCCTCTATCCCTCTAGCTCCCTCTCCCCATCTATCTCCCTCTGCCCCTCTGTCTCCATCTCCCCCTATCTCCCTCTCCCCCTCTATCTCCCTCTCCCCCTCTATATCATCTCCCCCTCTATTTCTCTCTCCCGCTCTATCTGTCCCTCCCCCCCAATCTCCCACTTCTCCTCTATCTCTCCCTTCCCCATCTATTTCTCTCTCCCCCCTCTATCTCTATCCCCCCTCAATCTCTCTCCCCCTCTATCCCTCTCTCCCGTCTATCTCCCACTCCCACTCTCTCTCCCTCTCCCCCTCTATCTCGCCATCCCACTCTATCTCGCTCTCCCACTCTATCTCATCTCTCCCCATCTATCTCATCTCTTCCCCTCTATCTCTCTCTCCCCACGCTATTTCTCTCTAACCCCTCTATCTCTCTCTCCCCCTCTCTCTCCCTCTCCCCCTCTATCTCCCTCTCCCCCTCGGTCTGCCTCTCTCCCTCTATCTCCCTCTTCTCCTCTATCTCCCTCTTTCCCGCTATCTCCCTCTCCACCTCTATCTCTCTCTCCCACTCTATCTCTCTCTCTCCCTCTATCTCTCTCTCCCCCTCTATCTCACTCTCCCCCCTTTAACTCTCTCTCTCCCTCTATCTCTCTCTCCACCTCTATCTCCCTCTCCCGCTCTCTCTCCCTCTCCCCCTCTCTCTCCCTCTTCCCCTCTATCTCCCTCACCCGCTCCTTCTCCCTCTCCCCTCTATCTCCCTCTCCCCCTCTATCTCCCTCTACCCTCTATCTCCCTCTTCCCCTTTATCTCCCTCTTCCACTATATCTCCCACTTATCCTGTTTCTCTCTCTTCCCCCTCTATCTCTCGCTCCCCCCTCTATCTCTCTCTTCCCCCTCTATCTCTCTCTCCCGCTCTATCTCTCTCTCCACCTCTATCTCCCTCTCCCGCTCTCTCTCCCTCTCCCCATCTATCTCCCTCTCCCCCTCTATCTCCCTCTTCCCCTATATCTCCCTCTTCCCCTGTTTCTCTCTCCCCCCCTCTATCCCTCTCTCCGTTCTGTCTTTCGCACCCCCTCTATCTCTCACTCCCCCCTCTATCTCTCTCTCCCCGTCTATTTCTCTCTACCCCTCTGTCTCTCTCTCCCCCTCTATCTCCCTCCCTCTCTCTCTCTCCGTCTCCCCCTCTATCTCCCTCTCCCCCTCTCTCCTTCTCTCCCCTCTATCTCCCTGTCCCCCTCTATCTCCCTCGAGCCCTCCATCTCCCTCCCCCTATCTCTCTCTCCCCGTCTACCAACTGCTCTTCCCCCTCTATGTCTCTCTCCCCCTTTATCTCCCTCTCCTCTATCTCTCTCTCTTTCCCCCCTACAACTCTCTCTCCCCCATCTCTCTCTCTCGTTGTCTTTCGCTATCACTGTCTCTGTCTCTCTCTCTCACTGCCGCTCCCTCTCTCTCTGTTTCTCTCTCTGTGTCTCTATCTCTCTCTCTCTCTCGCTCTCTCTCTCTCTCTCTCTCTCTCTGTTACTCTCTCTCTCTCTCTCTCTGTGCCTCTGTCCATGACTTTATTTGTGTCTCTCTCACACCATCTCTGCCTCTCTCACTCTCTGTATCTCTCTCCCTCACTGTCTCTGCATCTCCCTCTCAAGTTCTCTGTCTCCCTCTCTATTTCTGCCTCTTCCTCTCTGTCTCCCTCTCCGTCCCTTCATCTGTCTTTCCCTCTCTGTCACTCCCTCTCTCCCCTCTCTCTCTGTCTCGCTCTCTGTCCCTCCATTTGTTTTTCCTCCCGTTCATTCCCACTCTCTCCTTCTATCTCTGTCTCTCTCTCTGTCCCTCCATCTGTCGTTCCTTCTCTGTCACTCCCTCTCTCTCCTCTTTCTGTCTCTCTCTCTGTCCCTCTATCTGTATTTCCCTTTCTATCACTCGCTGTCTCTCTCCCTGTATCTCACTCCCTCCCTCTCTCTCCCCCTGTATCTTCCTCTCTCTCCCCCCTCTATCTCCATCCCTCCCTCTCCCTGTATCTCCCACCCTCCCTCTCTCTCCCACCCTCCCTCTCTCTCCCTGAATCTCCCTTCATCTCTCTCCCTGTATCTCCCTCACTCTCAGTGCCCCAATATTTTCTATGTAGAGGGGGAGCTTCCTCCATTTACTATGTAGAGTGGGAGCACCCTCCACTTTATACATACAAGTGCGTCTCCCTCTACGTTATATGTACAGGGGGATCTCCCACGATTTTATGCACAGAAGGGAATCTCCCTCCATTTTATACATAGAAGGGGATCTCTCGCCACTTTATATTTAGAGGGGGATCTCCCTCCATTTTAAATGTAGAGGGGGAGCTCCCTCCATTTGTCCTATCGACAGGGATAGCCCCTCTACTGCTCTCTGTCTCTCTCTTCCCTTAACCCTGCCACACACTCTCTCTCATTCCTGCTTAAAGACGTTGCTTAAAGCTAACCTCTTTGACCAAGCATTTGGTCATCAGCCTTAATCTCTCCTCATGTGGGTTTGGTGTCAGGTTTTGTTTTATAATGCACCCTGTGTTGCACCTTTGGGAGTTCTTATTCCTCACCTTCTCCTTCACTCCGTCTCTCTCCAGGTGTGGTCTCACCAAACCCTGTACTATTACAGCAAGACTTCCTCACTATTGTACTCTAACCCCCTTGCAATATAGGCCAGCACTCCATTTGCTGTACCTCTCTCCACAGGTACTGCCTGACCTGCTCAGTATATCCAGCATTTTCTGCTGGGATCTCAGCTGAAGTTGGTTGGGCTGAGGACAATACCCTGATAAACTCCTGCAATGAAGGCCTGGGACTGAGATGATTGACTTCCAACAACCACAACCATCTTCCTTTGTGCTCGGTATGATTCAAACCAGTGGAGAGTTTTCCCGCTGATTCCCACCGACTTCAATTTTGCTTGGTCTCCTCGATGCCTCTGTCAAACACTGCCTTGATGTTAAGGTCAGTCTCTCTTCCCAGTAGCAGACAGGAGTGAATCATTCCCTTTGACCTGTTATGTACTGAACAATTTCTGCTTCTTCACAGTCTGATACAGGACTGTACACGGCCGAATAATGTAGTCCATCAAACACTACGAGAGCGGGTTCATCACAGCGTAGGAACAGAGTACTGTTCCTTCAACATTCTCTCTCTGTCTTCCTCTCTCTGTCCCTCCCTCCCTCTCTGCTACGAGGAGAGAGACAGAGGGAGAGAGGGTTAGATATGATGTCATAGAGAGGGCTGTGGAGCGGGACAAATTTGGAGACGGAGGGATTGTTGAGCTGGATGAAAATGATATTGTAAGATATATTAGTTTGATGTAATCCTTCACTGCTGTGTACAGAAACATATAAGAGATAGGTATGGAGAGATAAAAACATCGTGAGAGGGAGAAATGTAAATGAAGTTGAGGCCCTGGCGGACACTTTTGATGATCTAAAAGGAATAGCCTCCATTCTAAACATCCAGAAAGCTATTCCACTGTGGGAGCCATCACACCCTCATGATATTGGTTCTGGAAATTTCTGGAAACTGGTTAATTATTAATCCTGTGATTGATAGATTCTTGTTAACCAAAGGGGTTAAAAGATAAGGGGCAAAGACAGGATATATGGTGTAAGTTAGATCACAGATCAGCCATGATCTCATTGAATTCCGGAACAGAGCTGTGGGGTTAAATTGCATCCTCCTCTTCAAATCTCCCCTGTTAAATATCCTTCTTTCTCTGTCAATCACCCTATCAATCTATGTCTCTCTGTTTCTCTCTTTCTGTCTCTATCTCTCTGTTTCGGATAGTGTGGAGTGAGATTCACTCTGTATCCACCCTCGGATGTGTGATGGGACAGCGTAGAGGGAAATTTACACTGTGTCAAATCCAACATTGTCCTTGACTCAGGAACGTTTAATGGGACTGTGTAGCTGGAGCTTTACTGTCTATCCCTGGAATTTAGAAGGTTATGGGGTGATTTGATGCATGTTTTCAAGACAATAAGGGAAACTGAAAGGGTGGAGAGAGAGTAACAATTCCCTCTGGCTGTGGAGTCAGGAACTTGGGGGCATAGTCAAAAAATCTAAACGTAGTCTAAAACCATTCAGGAGTGAAATGAACACTTCAACACACTAGGCATGGTATCAGTTTGGAACTCTCTTCCACAAACGGCGATTGATGCTGAGGCACTTGATAATTGTTAAATATGAGTTTGATAGATTTTTGTTAACCAAAGGTATTAAGGAGCAAAGATAGGTACATGAAGTTAGATCACAGATCAGCCATGAGCTCACTGAATGGCAGAACAGGGTTGAGGGGCCAATTGGCCTCCTCCTCTTCCTCTCTTCTACGACAAATATCTCTGTGTCTCAGTCTATGTCTCCCTCTTTGTCTCTCTTTCTGTATGCCTTTCTCTTTCTCCTCTCCCGAACATCTGCGGAAATCCACAAACATTTGTCAGCCGTTTTAGGCTGGTTCTCGGTGGCCATTTTATGTTAACACAACACTGAGACATTTATTTCGCAGACTTTCTTCTCACCAATGTAAGGTCAGTGCTTTAAATGTGACAGAGACACAGACATGGAGACACTGACACACACAGTACTGGAATGGAATCAATCATTCCCTTATACCCAATAATTTCCCTCCACTATGATTAGGCTGGGTGGCCTGTAATTATTCAGTCTATTACTGTCTCCCTTGTTAATCCACAGTGCAACATGCGCCGTCCTCCAGTCCTCTGGCAGCACGACTGTAACGAGAGAGGATTGGATAATGATGGTCAGAGGCTCTGCTATTTCCTAACTTGTACCTCTTAACAATCTGAGCCTGGTCAGTTATCAGGTTTCAAAGATGCGAAACCCCTTAATATTTCCACTCTCACTGCTTATCCCATTCAATATTTCAAACTCCTCCTCATTGACTACAATGTCTGCGTCGTCCCCTCTATTGTGAGGATAGTTACTATGTATTCATTAAGACCCATGCCCGCATCTTCCGTCTCCACAGATAGGAAAAAGGAGAAGAGATGGTGGTACAGTGATATTGCCCAGGGGTTTGGATTCGGACCACTGATCTTTTTGATATATATTAATGACTTGGACTTGGGTTTACAGGGCATTACCTCAACATTGTGCCATCAGCAATGTAATAAACAGGGAAGGGAATAGTAGTAGACTTCAGGAGGAAGGTGGCAGTCTGGTGAAATGGTCAGACACATGGCAGGTTAACTTCAATGCTGAGAAATGTAAAATGATGCATTTGGCAAGGCAGGCTGAGGAGAAGCGATATAAACTAAATGGTACAGTGTAAAAATGGGTGCAGAGACAGAGAGATCTGGGATTTCATTTGTGTCAATTTTTATATCTTAAAGATTCAATTTGGGGCTTGTAATCTTGTCAGTTGAATTTAGCTTCTTCCTGAAAAGTGTTAGCAAACGTGTTGGGAAATGTGCCAAAAGCTGTTTCCATTCAGACATTCCTGCTTTGTGGAAGAGTGAGCTATCTTTGCAGAGACAGGAAATAGGGGTGTTTGAATGGAACTTCAGGTTTTGGTTGATGCAATGAGGTGAGAATTTGAATTGTGTCTTTGCAGGTACACAGAATTGAAGGTATTAAAGAACACCACATGAAGCAGTTTACCAATGTCTGACAACCTTCAAAGACTTCAGACACATGGAAGAAGAGGAGAAGGGAACAACATACAAAACCTGAGACAGTTGGACAACAGCAGTAGGAAAATTAATCTCATTTTATGGGTTTTAATTTGAAGGCCTGAGCTGATGACTGAAAAAGCAGGAGTTCAAATCCCACACTGGGTTGTTGTGAATTTGAATTCTTTTTTTTCTTCAAAAAATAAATCTGGAATTAAAAAGCCTCTAGGATGGAATACTGTCTCCCAGTGCAAAGCCCATGTGTGTCTCAGTTTTGCTGTATGTATGAACAATTTAGGATGATGGGTTAGAATGCCGCATACCCAAGTTTACCAATGACACAAAAATAGGCAGCAGTGTAGCTGGAAGCATCAAATTATAAAGAGATATTAATATCTGATGTGAATGGGCAAAAGTGTGGTAGATAGATTTTAATGTCAGCAAAGAAGACTAGAACAGAGTACTTTACAAATGGTGAAAAGATAGAAACACTGGTTGCCCAAAGAGACTTGGGGGGGGGGGGGGGGGGGGTTGTCCATGTCCAATTGAGTGCAGTGTAGATTTATCAGAATGATAACGACTCCAAGGGTTAAATTACGATGTGATATTGTGCAAACTAGGGATCTATTCAGTGGAATTTAGGAGGATCAAGGCAATTTGTTCAGAGCTGTTAAGATATTAAGGGGAACTGATGGGGTAGTTTGGGAGAAACTATTTTGGCAGTTTGGGAACAAAGGAAGAGGAATAGGCCATTCAGCCTATCGAGCCTGCTCTGCCGTTCACATCTATCATGGCTGATCGCCGACTTTACTGTCTTTTTCCCAGACTGAGCTTCCACTGCCCACTGGGAGAGAGAATTCCAAACATTCACAACCCTCTGAGCCAAGAAATGTCTCC
Organism: Heterodontus francisci; assembly: GCF_036365525.1. Taxonomy (NCBI): domain Eukaryota; kingdom Metazoa; phylum Chordata; class Chondrichthyes; order Heterodontiformes; family Heterodontidae; genus Heterodontus; species Heterodontus francisci. The sequence goes on from NW_027140919.1 coordinate 8,361,121, forward strand.
TCATCTCTGTCCTAAGTGGCTTCCCCCTTATTTTGAAATTCTGTCCCCTGGTTCTAGACTCCCAAACCAAAGGAGACATCTTACCTGCATCTAACCTGTCTATCCCTTTAAGTATTTTGTATGTTTCAATGAGATCATCTCTCATTCTTCTAAACTCCAATGAGTATCGGCCCAACCTGTTCAGCCATTCCTCATAGGACAACCCCTTCATCCCAGGAATCAGTGAACCTTCTCTGAACTGGTTCCAATGCATCCAGGCCTGATCATTTATCCACTTTCAAAGATGCCAAACACCTTAATATTTCCGTTCACTCTGTTTATCCCATCCAGTATTTCACACTCCTCCTCTTTAACTACAATGTCTGCATCGTTCCCCCTCTTTGCTCTCCGAATTTGCTTTTTAATTTCACCCCTGAACTTTCTCCACTCCTCTGTGCTTTCTGTGGTATTGAGCTCTCGGTATCTGGTATAAGCTTCCCTCTTGTGCCTTATCGTACCCGATTTGATCCTTGGCATCCAAGGGGCTCTAGATTTGGGAGTCCCACCCTGTTTTTCTTTGTGTGAACATCTTTGATGTCAAAACTCAGTAAATCTCACTGCTCTGACACTGATTGACCTTCAAGTAGCTGTTTCCAGACCACTTTGCTAAAATCCCCCATCCATGGAACCACCATCCCCTCTGCTCCCTCCAATGGACCCTCTCATCCTTCCTAAAGTGTGGTCACCAGAATTGGATGCAGTATTCTGGTCGTGGCCTAACCAGAGGCTAATAAACAATCAGCATAACTTACATGCTTTTGTATTCAAAACATCTATTTATGAAGCCCAAGATTCCAGATGTTTTGCTGACTACTTTCTCAGTATGTCCTGCCACCTTCAAAGATGCATGCACATGCATCCCCAGGTCCCTCTGTCCCTGCACACTCCCGAGAACTGGGCCATTAAGTCCATATTGCCTCTCCCTCTCCCTTCTGCCAAAATACACCACCTCACATTTCTCTGTATTAAATTCCTTCTGACACTTGTCTGCCCAACCCGCTCAGCTATCTATGCCCTGTTGTACTCGATTGGTGTCGTCCTCACTGTTTGCATCTCCTCCAAGTTTGGGATCATGGGCAAATATTGAAATTTGACAAAAAGCACTAACTCTTGGGGAACACTGCTGTCTACCTTCTCCAGTCTGAAAAACAACCATTTACCACAAAGAACAAAGAACAAAGAACAGTACAGCACAGGAACATGCCATTCGGCCCTCCACGCCTGCGCCGCTCTTGATGCCTGCCGGAACTAACACCTTCTTCACTTTGGGGGCCCATATCCTTCTATTTCCTTCCAACTCATATATTTGTCAAGATGTCTCTGAAACGTCGCTATCGTATCTACTTCCACCACCTCCCGTGGCAGCAAGTTCCATGCACTCACCACCCTCTGTGTGAACAATTTGCCTCGCACATCCCCTCTAAACTTTGCCCCACGCACCTTAATCCTATGTCCCCTAGTAACTGACTCTTCCACCCTGGGAAAAAGCTTCTGACTATCCACACTGTTCCTGCCGCTCATAACTTTGTAAACCTCTATCATGTCGCCCCTCCACCTCCGTCGTTCCAGTGAAAACAATCCGAGTTTGCCTAACATCTCCTCATAGCTAATGCCCTCCAAACCAGGCAACATCCTGGGAAGCCTCCTCTGTACCCTCTCCAAAGCCTCCAAGTCCTGTGGCGAACAGAATTGCACTCAATATTCCAAGTGTGGCCTAACTAAGGTTCTGTACAGCTGCAACATGACTTGCCAATTGTAATACTCTATGCCCGACCGATGAAGGCAAGCATGCCATTTGCGTTGTTGACTACCTTATCCACCTGCGTTGCCACTTTCAGTGACCTCTGGACCTGTATGCCCAGATCTCTCTGCCTGTCAATACTCCTAAGGGTTCTGCCATTTACTGTATACCTCCCACCTGCATTAGACCTTCCAAACGGCATTACCTCACATTTGTCCGGATGAAACTCCATCTGCCATTTCTCTGCCCAAGTCTCCAACCGATCTATATCCTGCTGTATCCTCTGACAATCCTCATCATTATGCGCAACTCCACCAACCTTTGTGCCATCCGCAAACTTACTAATCAGACCAGCTACATTTTCCTCCAAATCATTTATATATGCTACAAACAGCAAAGGTCACAGCACCTATCCCTGCAGAACACCACTAGTGACATCCCTCCATTCAGAAAAGCAGCCATCCATGTCACCCGCTGTCTTCTGTGACTGAGCCAGTTCTGTATGCATCTTGCGAGCTCACCTCTGATCCCGTGTGACTTCACCTTTTGCACCAGTCTGCCATGCGGGACCTTGTCAAATGCTTTACTAAAGTCCAAATAGACAACATCCACTGCCCTTCCCTCATCAATTATCTTCGTCACTTGCTCCAAAACTCAATCAAATTAGTAATACACGACCTCCCCTTCACAAAACCATGCTGTCTGTCGCTAATAAGTTCGTTTGTTTCCAAATGGGAGTAAATCCTGTCCCGAAGAATCCTCCCTAATAGTTTCCCTACCACTGACGTAAGGCTCACCGGCCTATAATTTCCTGTATTATCCTTACCACCCTTCTTAAACAAAGGAACAACATTGGCTATTCTCCAGTCCTCTGGGACCTCACCTGTAGCCAATGAGGATGCAAAGATTTCTGTCAAGGCCTCTTGCCTCCCTCAGTATTTCTTCCCTTCCCTCCCTCAGTATTCTGGGTTAGATACCATCAGACCCTCGGGACATATCTATCTTCATGCTTTGCAAGACACCCAACACCTGCTCCTTTTTGATAATGAGATGACTGAGACTATCTGCACTCTCTTCCCTAGGCTCATCATCGATCAAGTCCTTCTCCTTGGTGAATACTGATGCAAAGTATTCATTTAGCACCTCACCCATTTCCTCTGGCTCCACGCATAGATTCCCATCTCTGTCCTTGAGTGGGCCAACCCTTTCCCTGGCACCCTCTTGCTCTTTATATATGTATAAAAAGCCTTGGGATTTTCCTTAATCCTGTTTGCCAATTACTTTTCATGACCCCTTTTATTGATAGGTTGATAGGTTAATTGGCCATTATAAATTGACCCTAGTATAGGTAGGTGGTAGGGAAATATACAGGGACAGGTGGGGATGTGATAGGAATACGGGATTAGTGTAGGATTAGTATAAATGGGTGGTTGATGGTCGGCACAGACTCGGTGGGCCGAAGGGCCTGTTTCAGTGCTGTATCTCTAAACTAAAAGCCCTCCTAACTCCTTGCTAAGTTCCTTCCTAATGTCTTTATATTCCTCAAGTGCTTCATCTATTCCTAGCCTTCCAGCCCTTACAAATGCTTCCTTTTTCTTTTTGTCTCGGCTCACAATATCCCGTGTTATCCAAGCTTCCCAAAACTTGCCAAACTTGTCTTTCTTGCTCGCTGTTTTCTGTCTTTTCACAAATTTTTGATCCAAGCTGACACAGCCCCTCCTATTCCATGAACCTCAGTTTTATTAACCAGATTTTTCTGTGCTACTTTGTCAAATGCTTTCTTAAAATCCATATTAAATCCATTGCATTCTATTCATCAATCTTCTCTGTTACTTCATCAAATCCGTGCTGGCTTTCCCTAATGAACTCAAACATATCCAAGTGCCTGTTGATTTCTTTTCACTTTCAGTGATTTCTCCAATTGTCCTTTTGAAAGCTGCTATTAGACATTGCATTTCAAATCTGAAGCACTTGTGCAAAAAAACCCTTTTCCTCATGTCGCCAATATTTTTTTTTGCCAATCACCTTCAACCTGTGCTCTCTGGTTATCAATCCTTCATCCATTTGAAACACTTTCTCTTTATTTCCTCCATCTAAAGCTTTCATGATTTTAAACACCTCAATCAAATGTCTTTTGAATCTTCTCTGCTCTTAGGAGAACAAGCCCAGCTTCTGCATTCTATCAGTGTAACTCTAATAATCTCATCCAGGAACCGTTCGAGTAAATCGCATCGATACATTCACCAAAGCCTCCATGTCCTTCCTAAACTGTGGTCCGAGAATTGGACACAATACTGCAGGCGAGGTCAAACTATTATTGTATTAAGGTTAAGCATCACTTCCTGACTTTTAAACTCTATACCTGTTTATAAAGCTCAGGATTCCATCTGATTAAACCATCAGCAAAGCGGGCCATTCTACCAGAACAGTTGTCCAGTTCCCGTAGGCATGAATCCGTGAGTCGTTCCAAGGCTGGCGGGAGATTAGAATGAGAACATTAGAAAATTACAGCGCAATGCAGGCCCTTCGGCCCTCGAAGTTGCGCCGACCTGTGAAACCATCTGACCTACACTATTCCATTTTCATCCATATGTCTATCCAATGACCACTTAAATGCCCTGAAAGTTGGCGAGTCTGCTACTGTTGCAGGCAGGGCGTTCCACGCCCCTACTACTCTCTGAGTAAAGAAACTACCTCTGACATCTGTCCTACATCTAAAACTCCTCAACTTAAAGCTATGTCCCCTTGTGTTTGCCATCACCATCCGAGGAAAAATACTCTCACTATCCACCCTATCCAACCCACTGATTATCTTATGTGTCTGTATTATGTCACCTCTCCTCCTCCTTCTCTCCAACGTAAACAACCTCAAGTCCCTCAGCCTTTCCTCGTAAGACCTTCCCTCCATACCAGGCAACATCCGAGTAAATCTCCTCTGCACCCTTTCCAAGGCGTCCACATCCTTCCGATAATGCGGTGACCAGAACTGCACGCAATACTTCAGGTGCGGTCTCACCAGAGTTTGTACAGCTGCAGCATGACCTCGTGGCTCCGAAACTCGATCACCCTACGAATAAAAGCTAACACACCATATGCCTTCTTAACAGCCCTATTAACCTGGGTAGCAACCTTCAGGGTATTATGCACCTGGACACCAAGATCTCTCTGTTCATCTACACTACCAAGAATCTTCCCATTAGCCCAGTACTCTGCATTCCTGTTACTCCTTGAAAAGTGAATCACCTCGCACTTTTCCGCATTAAACTCCATTTGCCATCTCTCAGCCCATCTCTGCAGCCTAGCTATGTCCCTCTGTACCCTAAAAGATCCTTCGGCACCATCCACAACTCCACCGACCTTAGTGTCATCCGCAAATTTACTAACCCACCCTTCTACACCCTCTTCCAGGTCATTTATAAAAATGACAAACAGCAGTGGCCCCAAAACAGATCCTTGCGGTACACCACTAGTAACTAAATTCCAGGATGAACATTTGCCATCAACCAGCACCCTCTGTCCTCTTTCAGCTAGCCAATTTCTGATCCAAAGCTCTAAATCACCTTCAACCCCATACTTCCGTATTTTCTGCAATAGCCTACCGTGGGGAACCTTATCAAATGCCTTACTGAAATTCATATACACCACATCCACTGCTTTACCCTCATCCACCTGTTTGGTCACCTTCTCGAAAAACTCAATAAAGTTTGTGAGGCACGACCGACCCGTCACAAAACCGTGCTGACTATCGCTAATGAACTTATTCTTTTCAAGATGATTATAAATCCTGTCTCTCATAACTTTTTCCAACATTTTGCCCACAACCGAAGTAAGGCTCACAGGTCTATCACAGGTCAGGGCTGTCTCTGCTCCCCTTCTTGAACAAGCGGACAACATTTGCTATCCGCCAGTATTCCGGCACTATTCCTGTCGACAATGACGACAAAAAGATCAAGGACAAAGGCTCTGCAATCTCCTCCCGAGCTTCCCAGAGAATCCTCGGATAAATCTCATCTGGCCCAGGGGACTTATCTATTTTCACACTTTCCAAAATTGATAACACCTCCTCCTTGTGAACCTCAATCCCATCTCGCCGAGTAGCCTGAATCGCAGTATTCTCAACAACATTTTCTTTCTCTACTGTAAATACTGACGCAAAATATTCATTTAACACTTCCCCTATCTCCTCTGATTCCACACACAACCTCCCACTACTATCCTTGATTGGCCCTAATCTAACTCTAGTCATTCTTTTATTCCTGATATACCTATAGAAAGCCTTGAGGTTTTCCCTGATCCTATCCACCAATGACTTCTCGTGCCCTCTCCTTGCTCTTCTTAGCTCTCCCTTTAGATCCTTCCTGGCTAGCTTGTAGCTCTCAAGCGCCCTAACTGAGCCTTCACGTATCATCCTAACATAAGCCGCCTTCTTCCTCTTGACAGGCTCTTCAACTTCTTTAGTAAACCACGGCTCCCTCGCTCGACAACTTCCTCCCTGCCTCACAGGTACATACCTATCAAGGACACGCAGTATCTGCCCCTTGAATAAGCTCCACATTTCAATTGTTCCCATCCCCTGCAGTTGACTTCCCCATCCTCCGCATCCTAAATCTTGCCTAATCGCATCATAATTTCCTTTCCCCCAGCTATAATTCTTGCCCTGCGCTATACACCTGTCCCTGCCCATCGCTAAGGTAAACCTAACCGAATTGTGGTCACTATCACCAAAGTGCTCACCTACATCTAAATCGAACACCTGGCCCGGTTCATTACCCAGTACCAAATCCAATGTGGCATCGGCCCTGGTTGGCCTGTCTACATACTGTGTCAGAAAACCCTCCTGCACACATTGGACAAAAACTGACCCATCTAAAGTACTCGAACTATCGCATTTCCAGTCAATATTTGGATAGTTAAAGTCCCCCATAACAACTACCCTGTTACTCTCGCCCCTGTCGAGAATCCTATCCTTTCCTCTACATCTCTGGAACTATTCGGAGGTCTATAAAAGACTCCCAACAGGGTGACCTCACCTCTCCTGTTTCTAACCTCGGCCCATACTACCTCAGTAGACGAGTCCTCAAATGTCCTTTCTGTCGCTGTAATACTCTCCTTGATTAACAATGCCACCCCCACCCCTCCTCTTTTACCATCTTCTCTGTTCTTACTGAAACATCTAAATCCCGGAACCTGCAACATCCATTCCTGCCCCTGCTCTACCCATGTCTCCGAAATGGCCACTACGTCGAGATCCCAGGTACCAACCCATGCTGCAAGCTCACCCACCTTATTCCGGATGCTCCTGGCGTTGAAGTATACACACTTAAAACCAGGTTCTTGCTCGCCAGTGCCCTCTTGCGTCCTTGTAACCTTATCCCTGACCTCACTCCTCTCAACATCCTGTACACTGGCACTACAATTTAGGATCCCATTTCCCTGCTGAATTAGTTTAAAACCTTCCGAAGAGCACTAGCAAATCTCCCCCCAGGATATTGGTACCCCTCTGGTTCAGGTGAAGACCATCCTGTTTGTAGAGGTCCCACCTACCCCAGAAAGAGCCCCAATTATCCAGGAACCAAAACCCTCCCTCCTGCACCATCCCTGCAGCCACGTGTTCAACTCCTCTCTCTCCCTATTCCTCGATTCGCTGTCACGTGGCACGGGCAACAACCCAGAGATAACAACTCTGTTTGTTCTCGCTCCAAGCTTCCACCCTAGCTCCCTGAATTTCTGTCTTAAATCCCCATCTCTCTTCCTACCTATGTCGTTTGTGCCTATGTGGACCATGGCTTGGGGCTGCTCCCCCTCCCCCTTAAGGATCCCAAAAACACGATCCGAGACATCACGAACCCTGGCACCTGGGAGGCAACATACCAACCGTGAGTCTCTCTCGTTCCCACAGCACCTCCTGTCTGTTCCCCTAACTATGGAGTTCCCAATGACTAATGCTCTGCTCCTCTCCCCCCTTCCCTTCAGAGCAACAGGGACAGACTCTGTGCCAGATACCTGTACCCCATTGCTACCCATGTTAAGTCGTCCCCCGCAACAGTATCCAAAACGGTATAGCTGTTGTTGAGGGAAACGGCCACAGGGGATCCCTGCACTGCCTGCTGGTTCCCTCTCCTTCCCCTAACGGTAACCCATCTACCTACTTCTTTTACCTGAGGTGTGACTACCTCCCCATAACTCATCTCAATAATCCCCTCCGCCTCCCGAATGATCCGAAGTTCATCCAGCTCCAGCTCCAGTTCCCTAACGCGGTTCTCGAGGAGCTGGAGTTGGGTGCACTTCCCGCAGATGCAGTCAGCAGGGACACTCTTGGCGACCCTTACCTCCCACATTCTGCAGGAGGAACATACAACTGCCATAACTTCCATTCCCTCTATTCTAAATTCCCTACAAATCTACTGAAAAACCAAAAAAAATGTCTAAACTTGTTCGGTTAACAATCCAACGGACAGCACTTCTTAAATAAAAAGCTTACCTTATCAACACAACAGAGTCCTTTTTTTTGTTTAGAGGAGGAGGGTGGGTGGGAGGCACTACACGTGTGGTGTCTCGGGTACAGCCGCCACCCAAATATATCGTTTTTACTTACCCAGCAGTCCCCTGGTCCTCCGAAAACAAAAGGGAATTAACTTTTAAAGTTACACTGAAATTGACTTCCCAGCTGGAAGCTCGCTCTCGCACCTTCGCCACTGTCAAGCTGCAGTCACCAAAACTAAAAGAAAGAGATTATAAACCACCCAAATATATCGTTTTTACTTACCCAGCAGTCCCCTGGTCCTCCGAAAACAAAAGGGAATTAACTTTTAAACTTACACTGAAATTGACTTCCCAGCTGTAAGCTCACTCTCGCACCTTCGCTACTGTCAAGCTGCAGTCACCAAAAACTGAAATTGACTTCCCAGCTGGAAGCTCGCTCTCGCACCTTCGCTACTTTCAAGCTGCAGTCACCAAAACTAAAAGATGTCAGAGAGAACCCCAAGCTGGTCATTTGTTGCAAACAGAAAACCACAAATGCATTGGCAGGGATATTAATAAAGGCCTTCGGAAGACAGGAGGAGGCCATTCTGCCCCTCGAGCCTGTCCCGTCCATTCACTCAAGACATGGCTGATTTGCTCCTTATCCACAACGAACTGTTTCGGCTCCGTACAATTAATACCCTTTCCTAACAAATCTCTACCGGCAATCAGGAATTAATGTCACTGCTGGTTTACACTGGGAATTCCTTCCCTACACCTCTCCGTCACTCTATCTCTCATTCCTGCTTAAAGACGTTCCTTAAAGCTAACCTCTTTGACCAAGCTTTTGGTCATCAGCCTTAATCTCAACTTCTGTGGGTTTGGTGTCAGATTTTGTTTTATAATGCACCCTGCGTAGCGCCTTTTGGACTTTTTATTCCTCACCTTCTCCTTCACTCCGTCTCTCTCTCTCTCTTTCTCCCCCTCCCCCGCTCTCTCTCTTTCACCCCCCACTCTCGTCTCTCCCTCCCTCTCTCACTCTTTATCCGCCCCACCCCCTCTCTCTCTTTCTTTCTCCCCCTCACCCCTGACTTTCCCGCTCTCTCTCTCTTCCCCCCCACCCTCCCTCTCTTTTTCACTCTTTCTCCCCCTCACACATCCCCCGTCTCTCTCTCTATCTCTTTCTCCCCCTCACCCCCCTGTCTCTCTCTCTCTCCCTCTCTTTCACCCCCCCACACTATGATGGAAGATGCAGTCGACACTGCTACCACGCCCCACTTAAACAGCAATAACATGCTCACTGGTGCTCAGTTTTGGTTCCACCCCAGCCACTCAGCTCCTGACCTCATTGTGCCCATACCCTGACCTTCCAACTTATCACCATGAAGCAGCAAACTGACAGAAAACAGTGAGCAGAGAGACGGTGCTATAATATCTGAAAATTATGGAAATATTCAGCAGGTAAGGCATCCTCTGTGGAGTTAGAAACAGCGGGAAAGAGAGCACGGCAGGAGTAGAGCTTTAAAAAGCTTTCCGAAAGGACAGTCGGAGAACAGAGAGAGAGAGACAGAGGGAGAGAAAGAGAGGAAGAGCATGGCGTGAGTGGATCTTTAAAAAACGTGCCAAAAGGACTGTTGTAGGCCAAAGATAGAGAGAAAGAGAGCACGGCAGAACCAAAGCAGGGAAACATCGAAAGTAATGTTGGAGTGACAACACAGTTGACAGAGAGAGCAGGGAGACTGAGTGCCGCCGGGATGAGTATACAGGTATGTTGTTAATTTTTCAGAATCTGAATCAAACAAAAATAAAATAAGACCTGATCATTTCAATATTATATAAACCAGAAGCTAATGCTGATTTTATAATGGTTATAATACAGAGTGAGAGAAAGCCCAGCAGGGAGTGAATTCGTTCATTTGCACAGCTTAATACATATTCTGCATCAAGTATTATCAGGGTATATCAGTATTTATAAAATTAACTATTGTCGTAAAGTTTATTAGAATTGTCAAGCTTTATTAACATTGGCAAGGTCTATTACCAGTAGGAAGATCTACAAATCGGTGTCATCAGGAAAAGTATAATATTAGAACAAGTAAGTAGCCGGTGAGTATTTTGAACAAATCAGTATCTGGTGAGTATTTTTTTGAGTATGGATTATTTTAACTAGTGAACTATATTGATTCTTAGTCGGGTTTATCAGAACCAGTAAGGCTCTGCAATCTCCTCCATAGCTTCCCAGAGAATCCTCGGATAAATCCCATCTGGCCCAGGGGACTTATCTATTTTCACACTTTCCAAAATTGCTAACACCTCCTCCTTGTGAACCTCAATCCCATCTAGCCTAGTAGCCTGCATCTCAGTTGTCCAGGCCTAGCTGCCGGAGAGCAAGGTACTGAGGACACCGGCTTGATACACTCGGACTTTTGTATTCCGTGTCAGTGCGCCATTTTCCCACACTCTCTTGGCCAGTCTGGACATAGCAGTGGACGCCTTTCCCATGCGCCTGTTGATTTCTGCATCGAGAGACAGGTTACTGGTGATAGTTGGGCCTAGGTAGGTGAACTATTGAACCACTTACAGAGCGTGGTCGCCGATATTGATGGATGGAGCATTTCTGACGTCCTGTCCTTGATGTTCGTTTTCTTGAGGCTGATGGTTAGGCCAAATTCATTGCAGGCAGCCGCAAACCTGTCGATGAATCTCTGCAGACACTCTTCCGTGTGGGATGTTAATGCATCATCGTCAGAAAAGAGGAGTTCCCTGATGAGGACCTTCCGTACTTTGGTCTTCGCCCTAAGACGGGCAAGGTTGAACAACGTGCCATTTGATCTTGTGTGGATGAAAATTCCTTGTTCTGAAGACTTGAACGCATGTGGGAGCATCAGGGAGAAGAAGTTCCCAAACAGTGTAGGTGCAAGAACACAGCCCTGTTTCACGTCACTCAGGATAGGAAAGGGGTCTGATGAGACGCAGCTATGCTGAATTGTGCCTTTCATATTGTCATAAAATGAGGTGATGATACTTAGTAGCTTTGGTGGACATCCAATCTTTGCTGGTAGTCTGAAGAGACCACGTCTGCTGACGAGGTCAAAGGCTTTGGTGAGATCAATGAAAGCAACGTAGAGGGGCATCTGTTGTTCATGACATTTCTCCTGTAGCTGACGAAGGGAGAACAGCATGTCAATGGTGAATCTCTATGCTCGAAAGCCGCACTGTGCCGCAGGGTAGACACGCTCAACCAGCTTCTGGAGTCTGTTTAAAATGACGCGAGCAAAGACTTTCCCCACTATGCTGAGCAAGGAGATACCACAGATTGTTGCAGTAACCGCGGTCACCCTTGTTCTTATCGAGGGTGATGATATTGGCATCGCACATGTCTTTTGGTACTGCTGCCTCGTCCCAGCACAGGCAAATCAGTTCATGGAGTGCTGAGAGTGTAGCAGGCTTGGGACTCTTGAATATTTCAGGGTTAATGCCGTCATTCCCAGGGGCTTTTCCACTGGCTAGAAAATCAATGGCATCATTGAGTTCCGATTTTGTTGGCTGTATGTCCAGCTTATCCATGACTGGCAGAGACTGGGCTGCATTGAGGGCAGTCTCAGTGACAACATTTTCCCTGGAGTACAGTTCTAGGTAGTGTTCCACCCAGCAGTCCATTTGCTTGTGTTGGTCAGTGATCGTTTCCCCTGATTTATCTTTGAGGGGGGAGGGGGGCGATCTTATTGATGGTTGGCCTAAAGGCCCTCTTAATGTCATCATACATTCCTCTGATGTTTCTGGTGTCGGAGGCCAGCTGAATACGACTGCATCGGTGTTGCCAGTAGTCATTTGAGCAGCGCCTGGCTGTTCTTTGTACAGATATTCTGGCTGCTTTAACTGCTACGGATGTTAACTCGCTGGGGGCTTTCTTGTACTTCAACAGTGCAATGCGCATAGCGGCAATGACAGGTCCCAGCTCTTCAAAGTGAGATTGAAACCAGTCTGCATTCCGCTTCACACGTTTGCCACAGGTGGTTATAGCTGAGTCATCGATGGCGTCTCTGATGTGGGCCCACTCGGTCTCTGCATCCCCTGTAGGAGTGTTTTGAAGGGCTTTTCAAAGTGAATTTAGAAGCTTATGTTACAGCTGTGGATAAGAAATTCTGTTCGTGTTGATGCACTGGTGGCCCTTCTGCTTGGAGTGATTCAGCTTCTATGGTTTGAGTCTATCCTTGCTGCACACCAGGGAGTGGTCTGTGTCGCAGTCCGCACTGTGGAAGCTGCGTGTGATTTGGACACTGTTTATTGAGTCTCGCCTTGTGACGATAAGGTCCAGCTGGTGCCAACGACGTGATCTTGGGTGCCTCCAAGAAACCTGGTGACAGGGTTTAGTATGAAAGAACGAGTTGGTGATGCAGAGGTTGTGATAGGTACACAACCCCAGCAGTATATGTCCATTTTCATTCATCCTTCCAATGCCATAGCGCCCAAGACAGGAGGGCCATGAGTCATGGTCGGCCCCTACCCTGGCATTAGAGTCCCCCAACAGGAACAAATGTTCGCTGTTGGGGATGCTACCAATGATATTATGGAGTTCCGAATAGAATTGGTCTTTAGCTTCAGGTGAGGATCAGAGTGTTGGAGCATAGATGCTGAGTAGGTGCACTAGACCAGAGGTGGTGAGCAGTCGGATGGACAGTATGCGTTCTGAGCCATTTGAAGGTGGCTCTATCATGCTGAGCAAAGAGTTTCTGATGGCAAAGCCCACTACATGCTTTCTTGGTTCTTCAGGTTCCCTACCCTGCTAGAAGAAGGTTTGTCTTGCTGTCTTAGAAATCCACTCACAGGGAGGCGTGTTTCCTGAAATCATCATCATAGAGAGATACAGCACTGAAACAGGCCCTTCAGCCTACCATAGTCTGTGCTGGCCAACAATCCACCCTTTTACACTAATCCTACATTTAACTCCATAATCTCAACTAAATCCCCACCTTCCCTCAATTCTCCGACCACCTAACGACACGATTGGCAATTTACAATGGCCAATTTACCTATCAATCTGCAAGGCTTTGGCTGTGGGAGGAAACCCACGTGGTCACAGGTAGAACTAGCAAACTCCACACAGACAGTACCCAGAACTGAACACGGGTCACTGGAGCTGTGAGGCTGTGGTGCTAACCACTGCCCCACTGTGCCGCAATGGATTGAGTGTTAGGGACCAAAAAGGGGAATTTGTGTATGGAGGTGGGCGATGTGTGCATGATTCTTCACGAATAATTTGTGTCTGTTTTCACCAAAGAGGCAGCTTAAGGACAGGACACAGCAAGCCGTGGCTAATGGTTATTTTTTCACACTGGAGAATGATAAACAGCAGTGTTCCTCAATGGTCAGTGCTGTGACTACTGCAGCTTTTGATAATATTTATAATGACTTGGATATTGGAATAAAGAATAAATCTTCAAAATTCACCCATGACATCAAACCTAGAGGAGATGAAAACAGCGAGGATGATACCAATCAACTGCAACAGGACATAGATAGGTGAGCAGAATGGGCAGACAAGTGGCAGATGGAATTTAATACAGGGAAATGAGATTTGAATAATTGTGGCAGAAGGGATAGGGAGATACAATAACATAAGAAATATGAGCAGGAGTAGAACAAATGGCCCCTCGAGTCTGCTCCGCCGTTCACTAACATCATGGCTGATCTTGTACCTCAATTCCACCTTCCCGACCACTCCCCATATCCCTTGATTCGCTGAGTGACCAAACCTCTGTCTATCCCAGCCTTAAATATATTCAATGATGGAGAGTCCACAATCCTCTGGGTGAAGAAACTTCTCCTCATCTCAGTCTGAAATGATTGGCCTCTTATCCTGAGACTGTGCCCCCGTGTTTTAGATTCCTCAGCCACGGGAAACAAACCTGACATTCTATCCCATCATCTTAAATCGTTAATAAATACAGCAAATCTGAGACAAACACGGGATTTATACTTGCAGAAGGGTGTAGATCATTCCATCCTGGTGGTTTCTTAATTCCAGATTTATGTTTTATTTCCTTAGAAAAAAAAACAGAATTCAATTCAAGGAGGAGGGGTTTGAAATATTGGATGGTATAAACATATTGAGAAAAAATATTAGAGTGTTGAGCATCTTTGAAAGTTGTGAATTGTCCGGGCTCAGATGGTTAAGACGTGCAAGGAAGGCAGATGAAATATAATACAGGGAACTGTGAGGTGATTTATTTTGGTGGAAGGGATAGGGAGAGGCAATATTGACTTAATGGCATTGTTATAGTGAGTGTGCAGGGACAGTGGGACCTGGGAATACATGTGCATACATCTTTGATGGTGGCAGGACATATTGAGAAAGTAGTCAGCAAAGCATATGGGATCTTGGGCTTCATAAATAGAGCTGTTGAGTACAAAAGCAGGGAAGTTATGCTAAACCTTTATAAAGCTCTGGTCAGGCCTCGACTAGAATATAGGGAGAGACTGGACAAACCACTGACTCTGTAAGAGCTGACAAAGGCCGTCAGGACCTTTGCGATGGCTTACTGGTTGAGTTGTATTCATCTCTATGGGACTGGGTCGGCCCAGACCTGCTGGAAGTATACGAGAGTATGCTTCTGGCCGGCAGCATGTCAGAATCCATGAGGAAAGGCATTCTCACCCTCATCTACAAGCGGAAGGGGGAGAGGGCGGAAATCAGAAATTGGCGGCCAATCTCACTGCTTGATGCTGACGACAAGATTATGTCAAAAGTCATAGCCACTCGACTCAAGTCTGCTCTGGAGTTGGTGATTCACCCTGATCAGACCTGTACTATACCCGGCAGGAAGATCTCTGCCAGTCTCCAGGCTTTAGAAGCTTCAGGCGGGATAGACGGGGATGTAAAAGTAGTGGGGGAGTTGCATTACTGGTTAAGGAGAATATCACAGCTGTACTGCGGGAGGACACCTCAGAGAGTTCATGCAGCAAGGCAATATGGGTGGAGCTCAGGAATAGGAAGGGTGCAGTCACAATGTTGGGGGTTTGCTACAGGCCTCCCAACAGCCAGCGGGAGGTAGAGGAGCAGATATGTAGACAGATTTTGGAAAGATGTAAAGGTAACAGGGTTGTATTGGTGGGTGATTTTAACTTCCCCGATATTGACTGGGACTCACTTCGTGCTAGGGGCTTCGTTGGGGCACAATTTATGAGGAGCATCCAGGAGGGCTTCTTGAAACAGGATGTAGATTGGCCAACTAGGGATGGGGCCATTCTGGACCTGGTATTGGGGAATGAGCCCGGCCAGGTGGTCGAAATGTCAGTGAGGGAGCATTTCGGGAGCAGTGACCATAATTCCATAAGCTTTAATGTACTTGTGGATAAGGATAAGAGTAGTCCTCGGGTGAAGGTGCTAAATTGGGGGAAGGCTAATTATAACAATATGAGGCAGGAACTGAAGAATTTAGATTGGGGGCGGCTGTCTGAGGGTAAATCAACATCTGACATGTGGGAGTCTTTCAAACGTCAGCTAATTAGAATCCAGGACCAGCATGTTCCAGTGAGGAAGAAAGACAAGTTTGGCAAGTTTCGGGAAGCTTGGATAACACAGGATATTGTGAGCAGAGTCAAAAAGAAAAAGGAAGTATTTGTAAGGGCTGGAAGGCTAGGAACAGATGAAGCACTTGAGGAATATAAAGACAGTAGGAAGGAACCTAAGCAAGGAGTTAGGAGGGTTAAAAGGGGTCATGAAAAGTCATTGGCAAACAGGATTAAGGAAAATCCCAAGGATTTTTATACATATGTAAAGAGCAAGAAGGTAACCAGGGAAAGGGTTGGCCCACTCAAGGACAGAGATGGGAATCTATGCGAGGAGCCAGAGGAAATGGGTGAGGTGCTAAATGAGTACTTTGCATCAGTATTCACCAAGGAGAAGGGCTTGGTGGATGATGAGACTGGGAAAGGGAGTGCAGGTAGTCTCAGTCATCTCATTATCAAAAAGGAGGAAGTGTTGGGTGTCTTGCAAAGCATTAAGGTAGATAAGTCCCCAGGGCCTGATGGGATCGACCCCAGAATACTGAGGGAGGGAAGGGAAGAAATTGCTGGGGCCTTGACATAAATCTTTGCATCCTCATTGGCTACAGGTAAGGTCTCAGAGGACTGGAGAACAACCAATGTTGTTCCTTTGTTTAAGAAGGGTGGTAAGGATAATCCAGGAAGGTATAGGCCGTTGAGCCTTACGTCAGTGGTCGGGAAACTATTAGGGAGGATTCTTCGGGACAGGATTTACTCCCATTTGGAAACAAACGAACTTATTAGCGAGAGACAGCATGGTTTTGTGAAGGGGAGGTCGTGTATTACCAGTTTGATTGAGTTTTTTGAGGAAGTGACGAAGATGATTGATGAGGGAAGGGCGGTGGATGTTGTCTGTATGGACTTTAGTAAAACTTTTGACAAGGTCCCGCATGGCAGACTGGTGCAAAAGGTGAAGTCACACGGGATCAGTGGTGAGTTGGCAAGATGATAACAGAACTGGCTCAGTCACAGAAGACAGAGTTTAACAGTGGTTGGATGTTTTTCTGAATGGAGGGATGTGACTAGTGGTTTTCCGCAGGGATCAGTGCTGGGACCATTGCTGTTTGTAGTATATATAAATGATTTGGAGTAAAATGTAGCTGGTCTGATTAGTAAGTTTGCGGACGACACAAAGGTTGCTGGAGTTGCTGATAATGATGAGGATTGTCAGAGGATACAGCAGGATATAGATCGATTGGAGACTTGGGCGGAGAAATGGCAGATGGAGTTTAATCCGGACAAATGTGAGGTAATACATTTTGGAAGGTTTAATGCAGGTGGGAGGTATACAGTAAATGGCAGAACCCGTAGGAGTATTGACAGGCTGAGAGATCTGGGCGTATAGGTCCACAGGTCACTGAAAGTGGCAACGCAGGTGGATAAGGTAGTCAAGAAGGCATACGGCATGCTTGCCTTCATTGGTCGGGACATAGAGTATAAAAATTGGCAAGTCATGTTGCAGCTGTACAGAACCTTAGTTAGGCCACACTTAGAATATTGCGTGCAATTCTGTTCGTCACACTACCAGAAGGATGTGGAGGCTTTGGAGAGAGTGCAGAGGAGGTTTCCCAGGATGTTGCCTGGTCTGAAGGGCATTAGCTTTGAAGAGAGGTTGGAAAATCTCGGATTGTTTTCACTGGAACGACGGAGGTAGAGGGCCGCATGATTGAGGTTTTCAACGTTATGAGCGGCATGGGCAGAGTGGAAAGTCAGAAGCTTTTCCCAGGGTGGAAGAGTCAGTTACTAGGGGACATAGGTTTAAGTTGCAAGGGGCAAAGTTTAGAGGGTATGTGCGAGGCAAGTTTTTTACACAGAGGGTGGTGAGTGCCTGGAACTTGCTGCCAGCGGAGGTGGTGGAAGCAGAAACGATCGCGACGTTTAAGAGACATCTTGACAAATATATGAATAGGAAGCGAATAGAGGGATATGAGCCCCGGAAGTGCAGAAGATGTTAGTTTAGGCAGGCATCAAGATCGTCGCAGGCTTGGAGGTCCGAATGGCCTGTTCCTGTGCTGTACTGTTCTTTGTTCTTTGTGTCGCACTACTCAGGGATACGATCGCCTATATACGGCACAGGAGGGTGGACACCTGCCTCATCAGCCTGGACCAGGAAAAGGCTTTTGACAGGATATCATACACCTACATGATGGACGTGCTTTCCAAAATGGGGTTTGGGGAGGGAATCTGCAATAGGATCAAACTGCTCGACACAAACATCATTACTGCAGTCTCAATCAATGGGTGGGAATCAGAAAGTCTCCCGATCCAATCTGGAGTCAGACAGGGATGTCCTCTCTCACCTGTCTTGTTTTTTTGCTGTATTGAACCCTTGACTGAGTCTATTAAGAAGGATGCGAGCATGAGAAGGGTGAAAATCCCAGGCAGTGGAGGCACCCAATTTAAAACCTCTATGTACATGGATGACGTCGCCGTCTTCTGCTCGGATCCGCTGCCTGTGCGCAGACTGATGAGCATTTGCGACCAGTTCGAACTGGCCTCGGGAGCCAAAGTTAACCACAGCAAGAGCGAGGCCATGTTCTTTGAGAACTGGACTGACCGATCCTTTGTCCCCTTCACCGTCAGGTCAGACTACCTGAAGGTGTTGGGGATGTGGTTCGGAAGGGCCAGGGCATGTGCCAAAACCTGGAAGCAGTGAGTCGCCAGGGTACACCATAAACTGAGCATGTGGGAGCAGCGAACTCTCTCCATTATGGGTAAGAACCTGGTCATCAGTTGCGAGGCACTCCTGTTGCTGTTGCTGTACATGGCGCAGGTCTGGCCCATACCCCACTCCTGCGCTGTGACGGTCACCTGAGCCATTTCCCGCTTCATCTGGGGATCCAAAATGGATCGTGTCCGGAGGGACACGATGTTCAAACTTCTTGGTAAGGGCTGGAAAAATGTACCCAAAGTGTCCCTCATCCTGATGACTACCTTCGTGTGCGGCTGCATCAAGCTGTTTGTAGAGCCCCAGTATGCAAACTCCAAGTGTCACCACATGCTGAGGTTCTATCTGTCCCCGGTGTTGCGAAGGATGGGTCTAGTCACTTTGCCGTGGAACGCTCCATCCAGTTGGACCGTGTCGTAACACCTATCCTTAGCGGAACAGTTTCTGCGGGAAAACACCTTTGACCACCAATTCATCTGGCAGTGGTCTGCACGGTATGTCCTCAAGCCCCTATGGGAAAAGGAGATGGTGGATCCTGTCGGATGGTTCCCCGAGCACACTGCCAAAGTCGTTTGGCAGAATGCCTCATCACCAGAACTTACAAACAAACACCAAAACGTAGCTTGGCTGGTGGTGAGAAGGGCCCTCCCCGTCAGATCCTTCCTGCACGCCCGGAGTCTCACCACTTCTGCACGCTGCCCTCGATGTGGCTGTGGTGGGGAAGAAACTGTTGCAAACCTCCTTCTGGAAGGCAGGTGTGGAAAGAGATGCAGTGTTTTTTTGTCGCAGTTCATCCCAAGCAGCTCTGTAACAAAGGAGTCTGTGCTCTCCGTACTGTTCCCAGGGACACACACCGAGATAAACATCAACTGATGCTGGAGGACCATCAATTCGGTCATATATGTTAATGACTTGGATGTGAATGTCGGGGGCATGATTAGTAAGTTTCAAGATGACACCAAAATTGGTGGGATAATGGACAGTGAAGAAGGTTGTTTTAGGATATAACAGGATATAAATCAACTGGAAAAGTGGGCAAGGGATTGGCAAATTAAATTTAACGCAGACAAGTGTGAAGTGATGCATTATGGGAAGTTAAACCAGGGCAGGACATATACAGTGAATGCATGGCCCTGGGGAGTGTTGTTGAGCAGAGAATCTGGGGTGCAAGTACATAGTTCCCTGAAAGTGCAACACAGGGAGTAAGGGTGGTGAAGAAGGCATATGGCTTGCTTGCCTTCATCGGCCGAGGCACTGAGTACAAGAGTTGGGACGTCATACTACAGTTGTACAGAACCGTTGGTTAGGCTGCATTTGGGGTACTGTGTGCAGTACTGGTCGCCACACTACAGAAAAGATCTGATGAAGCTACAGAGGGTGCAGAAATGATTCACCAGGATGTTGCCTGGTTTGGAGGGCTTGAGTTATAAAGAGAGATTGGATAGGCTGGGTCTGTTTTGCCTGGAGCGCAGGAGGCTGAGTGGGGACATGATAGAGGTATATAAAATTATGAGAGGCACAGATAGGGTAGATAGCCGGAGTCTGTTTCCCATGGTAGGGGGTGACTGAAACTGGAGGGCATAGATTTAAGGTGAGATGGAGGAAGTTTAAAGGGGATCAAAGGGGTAATCTTTTCACACAAAGAATGATGGGTATCTGGAATGTGCTGCCTGAGGAGGTGGTGGAGGCAGGAACAGTCGCAACATTTAAGAGGCATCTGGACAGGTACTTGAATGAGCAAGGCAAAGAGGGATTTGGAATTAATGCAGGCAGGTGGGATTAGTATAGATAGGTATTAGGGTCAGCATGTACGCAGTGGGCCGAAGAGCCTGTTTGTATACTGGACAAATCTCTATGACTCTTTGACTCTCTTTGGTCTGCCTGAAACCTGCTGGTCTTCCAGCGCAAAGGGTAGCCCAGGAACGAGTTTTGTAGACTGGCACATACCATGGTCCAGGACTACGTGCTGAGGGACACACTAAAGCTTGGGCAGCCGCTGCAAAGGCTCAATGGGGAAAGACCGCTGTAAGATCTTCCAACCAAGGTGAACCAAGGGGCTGGACCCGTGTGAAATCCCTAGGGCTGATTACACCAAATATGGGTTTGCTGTAAAATGTACATAACATGTGTAAAGGAAGGGAAGGGTTGTGAGGCAACTCACTCCAGTATTGAAGAAAATTGATTTCCTTTGCACCTTTTAAAATGTCACCTAGGTGCCGTTTTGAACTGTGCTGTTATGTAATTATTTTTACAGATTTTTATGAATGAAGTATATTTTGGAGAAAACTTTGACACATTCCCCACTCTGGTTCAGTGTGTGTGTATATGTGAGTTTGTGTGTATGTATGTGTGTGGGGGGGGGGTGTGTTTATGTGTGTGGGTATGTGTGTGTGTGTGTGTGTGTGGGTATGTGTGTGTGTGTGTATGTGTGTGTGTGTATGTGTGTGTGCGTGTGTGTGTGTTTATGTGTTTATGTGTGTATGTGTGTGTGTGCCATGTTATCTGTGTGTGTGTGTGTGTGTTTATGTGTGTATGTGTGTGTGTGTCTGTGTATCTCTGTGTGTGTGTATGTGTGTGGCTGTGTATCTGTGTGTGTGTGTGTGCTCCCTCTGTCTCAGTCTGGTTTCTAACTTTGATTTGATTACATTTGAATATTGCTGATTGTCTGTAACTGAGAGAGGAAACCCTGGGCTCTTGCTGTGCTGTTTGTTTAAAAAATGCTTTGTACTTTATTGCAATTTGTTTCTCTTTCTTTCCCCCGAGGATATTGTTTTTATTCTGAAAACTGCATCGTGAAAATGAAAAGAGGGAAAATCTTGGACGAGAAATCCCTGGACAGGAGCTTCCTCCAGAGAGGACGGACTGAGCCTTGTCCACAGGCTGCACCCAAAGGGCCGAAGTGAGTTGTGTCCGTTTATTAGCCCGAGGTTTAATTTTCTCTCTGGGGACCTGTGTTAACTATCTCCTGTCGGATTAGGGCCCTGGAATATTATACAGGTTGAAAGCCTGGGGTTAAAGGAGCAGCCCAGCCTTGCAATTTGACATAGACAAGATAACCCCTGGTGCCTGACAAACAGTCAGCACCCCCCTCTCCACCTCACAATATTAAATTAAACATCCGACAGTTGTATCTGTCGAAAGACGTGTTATAATTCCCGAATAATGCTGGTGTTTTGGTCAGTGCCATGAACTTGAGGGTTAAATGAAATGTGCAGCAGCCATTTGAATAGAGAGTGAGGTTCTGAGAGTGGATTTCTCTGCCTGTCTGCCTGTCTGTCTCTCTCTCTCCGTCTGTCTCTCTGAATGAGTGTAACAAGAGGGAGAGATGCAGGAGAGTGAGGGAAACAGGGAGGGAATGAGAGGGAGATTGGAGGGGCATAAGGATGTTATAACACTGATGCTTGTGGGATCTTGCTGTGCACAAATGTCCTACAGCATTTCCAACATTGCAACAGTGACGACCACTTTAAAAATTCATTCATTGATCATCAAATGCTTTTGTGAATCAGCAATTAAATGGTCGAAATGCGATGGCTTGGAAAGGCTTGTTCTCATTCCCGAATATTAGGGCGGCACAGTGGCACAGTGGTTAGCACCGCAGCCTCACAGCTCCAGCGACCCGGGTTCAATTCTGGGTACTGCCTGTGTGGAGTTTGCAAGTTCTCCCTGTGTCTGCGTGGGTTTCCTCCCGGTGCTCTGGGTTCCTCCCACATGCCAAAGACTTGCAGGTTGATACTTTAATTGGCCATCATAAATTGCCCCTAGTATAGGTAGGTGGTAGGCAAATATAGGGACAGGTGAGGATGTGGTAGGGATATGGGGGGATTAGTGTAGGATTAGTATAAATGGGTGGTTGATGGTCGGCACAGACTCGGTGGACCAAAGGGCCTGTTTCAGTGCTGTATCTCTAAAAATTGCTGCTGGTTTAGACTGTTGGCTAAATTTGACAGTGAAATGAAACACCTGGGGATCATTTGAACTCAGATTTTCAGGGATGGGAATGTGGATTTCTCTCTCTATGCTTCTACGGGAGAGGGAATGGGTATCACCAGTGTTTGTGTGTTTTTACAATGAGGCAGAAACATATGTAGAGTTAAATACAGAGAAATAGAGGGAGTGATGGAGGGAGACAGCAGGAAATAACAGGTTAAACACAGAGGGAGACACACAGGCTCTGAGGGGTCTGCAATGTTTAGTCACTGGCCAGCTCTCAGCCCCTGTAGAGAAGCTCCCCCGCCATCCTGCCCCCTCCGCCGCAACGCCATCTCCAGCCCTCGAGGGTGTCTTGATTTTCAGTTAAATTAAATGCTGCGGCAGTGATTAAGTGTTCGCACATTCATCTCAGGTTAAAGAGAGAATTTCACAGTTTCTGGGAATAGAATGGAGCTGATTGCTGCAAATGTCTGTCTGTAAATTGCAGCAATGTTGTCAACAATGGGGTTTGGAATGAAAAGTTTGCAGATCATCAGGAATCAGCTCCTTGTCATGTCTCTGCTCAGAGCTGGCTGTGTTTTCTGGATTAACAGGACAATGGGCAGGTACTCAGCTCCGAAAACCCTGTCTCACATTTCCAATCACTTCCCAGTCTCTGGCTCTGTGTCAGGCGATGTGTTTGTAAGATGTGGAGTCACTGAGAGATTGTTTTATGTCACTGAGTGAGAGAAAGAGCCCTGGGCTCTTGCTGTGTTTGTTTTACGTTCAAAAATGCTTGGCTTTGTTTGAATCAATTTTATATCTCTTATTCCCAAGGAGAATCTTTTCGTAGTCTGCAGCTTTGATGATGCAAAGGGAGAATCTTTAGAAACGTGGAATTCTCAGAAAAGAACATTAACCCGAGAGGAAAATAATAAATGCATGTGTGTTATTGTCGAATTCATTTTAGATACAGAAAAGAAGACTGTATGTTTTCGAGGCTGCAATAAAAATAAAGTGCTGGAAATGCTCAGTATTTCTCGCATGTTTTTTTTAAATATCAGATTTTCAGCATCTGCCGTATTTTTATTGTGTTTTTGGGGGGAAGGGTGCTTTTTACCACAAGGGAGGGGCTGGAGGGGCCTCTGTAGCCAATCCTTTGGGATGCACTGCTCCAGAAATGTCAATGTAGTCCCATAGAGTTCCCTCTCTCCATCTCTTGCTGCAACTTTGTTCCCAATTGAGGTAAAACGGGGGATAAATGCTGAACAGGCGGCCGATTTACAACTGTCCCCCAACCCGACCACGGATTACACTATTGGTCCCAAGCAAGTCCAGCGCAGTGCTTTTCTGCCTCTCTGTTTATCTGCTACCCGACTGTCTCTTCCTGTCTTCTTGTGGCTCAATGGGGGAAGTGACAGATCAGCCATGATCTAATATTGGTGGGACAGGCTCAAAGGGTCGAATGGCCTCCTCTTGTACCTGTACCAAACAGTGTGTGTGTGGCTGTGTGTGTCAGTCTGATTTCCTGATGCTGCGGGGGGTGATGGAGAGAAAAGGTGAAACACCTTTCTGCAGTGCGGAGGTGTCTGGGACTGGGATCTTGCTGTTTGTTAATTGCTCAGAATGCCAGTTAGCCTCTGTGGGTACTTGCTGTCTGCCCGGCCCTGTGTTTGGCCGGACACGTGTTCAAGTTGACAGGGGTCTGAAAGCCATTTGATAGAATTCCAGCGGCTTGTCGGACCGGAATTAAAATGAATTAAAGACTGTCTGGAGATGGAGCCGCACACAGGAAAGTGATGGAGGTTGCAGTACACAGGGGTCTGTTCACTGGGGAGATGAAACAGAGTGCGAATTAGTAGAGGGGGCTTTTAGAGGACAGTGGGGTATTTAGAAAGGGGAGCGTGTTTACAGTGGGGGCAGGGGGAGGATTATAAGGCGACATTCATAGAGGAAATTAGGCCATGTATAAAATGGGAGGGGAGATTCTTCAGGTTTAAAATGGGAGGTGATATTCTTCAGAATTAAAATGGGAGGGGGCTTCCCCAGGTTTAAAATGGCAGGTGGATTCTCCAGGTTTAAAATGGAATAGAGATTCTCCAGGTTTAAAATAGGATGGAGATTCTCCAGGTTTAAAATGGGAGGGGGATTCTCCAGGTTAAAAATGGGATGGAGATTCTCCAGGTTTAAAATGGGAGGCGAGATTCTTCAGTTTTAAAATGGGAGGGGTATTTCTCCAGGTTTAAAATGGGAGGGGAGATTATCCAGGTTTAAAATGGTAGGGGGGCTTCTCCGGGTTTAAAATAGGAGGGGAGATACTCCATGTTTAAAATGTGAGGGGAGATTCTCCAGGTTTAAAATGGGAGAGGGGGTTCTGCTGGTTTAAAATGGGAGGGGAGATACTCCAGGTTTAATGTGGGAGGGGAGCTTCTCCAGGTTTAAAAAGGGAGAGGGGGTTCTCCAGGTTTAAAATGGGAGAGGAGGTTCTCCAGGTTTAAAATGGGAGGGGAGATTCTCCAGGTTTAAAATGGGATGGAGATTCTCCATGTTTAAAATGGGAGGGGGATTGTCCAGGTTAAAAATGGGATGGAGATTCTCCAGGTTTAAAATGGGAGGCGAGATTCTTCAGTTTTAAAATGGGAGGGATGTTTCTCCAGGTTTAAAATGGGAGAGGGGCTTCTCCAAGTTTTTAAATGGGTGGGGGGCTTCTCCAGGTTTACAATGGGAGGGGAGATTATCCAGGTTTAAAATGGTAGGGGGGCTTCTCCGGGTTTAAAATAGGAGGGGAGATACTCCATGTTTAAAATGTGAGGGGAGATTCTCCAGGTTTAAAATGGGAGAGGGGGTTCTGCTGGTTTAAAATGGGAGGGGAGATACTCCAGGTTTAATGTGGGAGGGGAGTTTCTCCACGTTTAAAAAGGGAGAGGGGGTTCTCCAGGTTTAAAATGGGAGAGGAGGTTCTCCAGGTTTAAAATGGGAGGGGAGATTCTCCAGGTTTAATATGGGAGGGGAGTTTCTCCAGGTTTAAAAAGGGAGAGGGGGTTCTCCAGGTTTAAAAAGGGAGGGGAGATTCTCCAGGTTTACAATGGGAGGGGAGATTCTCCAGATTTAAAATGGGAGGGGAGTTTCTCCAGGCCTAAAATGGGAGGGGAGTTTCTCCAGGTTTAAAATGTGAGGGGAGATTCTCCAGATTTAAAATGGGAGGGGTGTCTCTCCAGGTTTAAAATGGGAGGGGAGATTCTTCAGGTTTAAAATGGGAGAGGGGCTTCTCCAGGTTTAAAATGGGAGAGGGGCTTCTCCAGGTTTAAAATGGGAGGGGAGTTTCTCCAGGTTTAAAATGGGAGGGGAGTTTCTCCAGGTTTAAAATGGGAGAGGGACTTCTCCAGGTTTGAAGTGGGAGAGGTGGTTCTGTGGTTTAAAATGGGAGGGGAGATTCTCCAGGTTTAATATGGGAGGGGAGATTCTCCAGGTTTAAAATGGGAGAGAGACTTTTCCAGGTTTAAAGTGGTAGAGGGGGTTCTGCTGGTTTAAAATGGGAGGGGAGATTCTATAGGTTTAAAATGGGAGAGGGACTTCTCCAGGTTTAAAATGGGAGGGGGACTTCTCCAGGTTTAAAGTGGGAGACTGGGTTCTGCTGGTTTAAAATGGGAGGGGAAATTCTCCAGGTTTAATATGGGAGGGGAGTTTCTCCAGGTTTAACAAGGGAGAGGGGGTTCTCCAGGTTTAAAGTGGGAGAGGGGCTTCTCCAGGTTTAAAATGGGAGGGGAGATTCTCCAGGTTTAAAATGGGAGGGGGATTCTCCAGGTTTAAAAAGGGAGAGGGGGTTTTCCAGGTTTAAAATGGGAGAGGGGCTTCACCAGGTTTAAAATGGGAGGGGAGATTCTCCAGGTTTAAAATGGGAGGGGAGATTCTCCAGGTTTAAAATGGGAGGGGAGTTTCTTCAAATTTAAAATGGGAGGGGAGTTTCTCCAAGTTTAAAATCGGAGGGGAGTTTCTCCAGGTTTAAAATGGGAGGGGGATTCTCCAGGTTTAAAATGGGAGGGGGGATTCTCCAGGTGTAAAATGGGAGGGGAGATACTTCAGATTTAAAATGGGAGGGGTATTCCCCAGGTTTAGAATGGGAGTGGGGCTTCTCCGGGATTAAAATGGAGGGGATTTCTCCAGGTTTAAAATGGGAGCGGGACTTCTCCAGGTTTAAAATGGGATGAGGATTTCTCCAGTTTTAAAATGGGAGGGGGGTTCTTCAGGTTTAAAATGGGAGGGTTATTCTCCAGGTTTAAAATGGGAGGGGAGTTTCTCCAGGTTTAAAATGGGATGTGGAGTGTCATTTAGGACTGAAGTGAATAAAAATTACTTCACTCAGAGGGTTGTGAATCTTTGGAATTCTCTACCCCAGTGGCTTCTGAATGCTCCATCATTCAATACACTTAAGGCTTGAATAGACATATTTTTGGTTTCTCAGGGAATCAAGGCATAT
Source organism: Heterodontus francisci (assembly GCF_036365525.1). NCBI lineage: Eukaryota > Metazoa > Chordata > Chondrichthyes > Heterodontiformes > Heterodontidae > Heterodontus > Heterodontus francisci. The sequence goes on from NW_027140919.1 coordinate 8,387,968, forward strand.
GTAGAGCAGGTGGGAAAGTGGAGTTGAATCCGAACATCAGCCATGATGGTATTGAATGGCGGAGTAGGCTCGATGGGCCATATTGTTGACTCCTGCACCTATTTCTCATCTTATTGTGTTTTCCCTTTGTCTCTTCCTCTCTCTCTCTGACTCTACCTCTCTCTGTGTCGTTCTTTCTCTCCCTGTCGCTCCTTCTCTCTCAATCGCTCTGTCTCTTTATTTCTCTACCCCTCTCCCTCTCTGTTTGTCTGTCTCTCTCGCTCTCTCTCTCTGTGAGTCTCTGTCTGTGCCTTTGTCTGTGTGTGTGCCTGTGTCTGTGCGTCTGTATGTTTTTGTGTGCTTGTCTTTGTGTGAACTTGTGTGCCCAGCCAGATACATCCACATCCCATGAATGAATAAAAACAAAACAAAACAAAAAATCTTTACGCTCATCTACACATCTAGTCACCACCTCGAAAAATTCAATCAATTCCGTTAGGCACGATCTCCCCCTGACAAAGCCATGCTGACTATCCCTGATGAATCCCTGTCTCTCCAAGTGGACAGCAATCTTGTCCCTCAGAATTTTTCCAATAGTTTCCCAACCACTGATGTTAGACTCACCGGCCTGTAATTACATGGTTTATCCCTGCTACCCTTCTTGAATAACCGTACCAAAGTCGCTGACTTCCAGTTCTCTGGTACCTCTCCTGTGGCCAGAGAGGATATGAAAGTTTGTGTCAGAGCCCCTGCTAACTCCTCCCGTGCCTCACAAAACAGCCTGGGATATATATCATCTGGGTCTGGTGATTTATCCACCTTTAAGCCCACTTAAACCACTAATACCTACTCCCATTCAATGCTAATAGGTACGCATATATCACAATCCCCCTCCCTGATCTCGACACCAACATCATCCTTCTCCATAGTGAACACCTATATCCTCCGGTTTCCACACACAGATAGCCACCTTGTTCCCTAATGGGCCCTATTCTTTCCCCTTTATCCTCTTGTCCTTAATATACTTATAAAACGCCTTCGGATTTTCCTTTCCCTTGCCCACCCGTGTTTTAATGTCCCCTTTTCGGTCTCCTAATTACTTTTTTTAAGTACCCCTCTACACATTCTATACTCCTGTAGTGCCTCCGCTGATTTCAACATTCTGAATCTGCCATAAGCCTCCTTTTTTTCCCTGATCCAATCATCTATATTCCATGACATCCAGAGTTGTCTGGACGTGTTGCTCCGACCCTTCACCTTTCCGGGTACATGTTGGCTCTGAACCCTCACTATTTCCTCCTTGAATAACTCCCATTGGTCTGATGTAGACTTTCCTGCAAGTAGCTGCTCCCAGTCCACTATGGCCAGATGCTGTTTTACCATAATGAAATCGAGGGGAGTAACTGGACTGAGCCAGGGACGCCATCCGATGGAGATGGTGAGAGGGTGCAGTAACTGCAGTGAGTCAGGGACACCAGCAGATGGAGATGGTGAGAGGGGGCAGTAAGGAAGTAAGGGCGGTGACATACGGACACCAGCAGATGGAGATTGTGAGGGTGTGGGGCCAGTAACTTCAGTGTGTCAGGGACACCAGCAGATGGAAATGGTGAGAGGGTGAAGTAACTGCAGTGTGGCAGGGACACCAGCAGATGGAGATAGTGAGAGTGGGAAGTAACTGCAGTGAGGCATGGACCCCAGTCGAAACAGAAGGTGAGAAGGAGCAGTAACTCCAGTGAGTCAGGAACACCAGCAGATGGAGATGGTGAGAGGGTGAAGTAACTGCAGTGAGGCAAGGACACCAGTAGATACAGAAGGTGAGAAGGAGCAGTAACTCCAGTGAGGCAGGGACACCAGTAAATGGAGATAGTGAGAGGGCGGCAGGAACAGCAGTGAGAAAGGCACACCAGCAGATGGAGAGGTGAGGGTGGGGCTAGTAACTGCAGTGAGACAGGGATACCAGCAGATGGAGATGGTGAGAGGGACAGAACCTGCAGTGAGACAGGGACACCAGCAGATGAAGATGGTGAGAGAGGACAGGAACTGCAGTGAGTCAGTTACACAAGCAGATGGAGATGGTGAGAGGGGGACAGTAACTGCAGTGATAAAGGGAAACCAGCAGATGGAGATAGTGAGAACGGGACAGTGACTGCAGTGAGACAGGGACACCAGCAGATGGCGATGGTGAGAGGGGACAGTAAATGCAGTGATACAGGGGCATCAGCAGACAGAGGTGGTGAGAGGGGGCAGAAACTGCAGTGAGACAGGGACACCAGCAGATGGAGATGGTGAGAGGGGTAGAAACTGCAGTGAGAAAGGGTCACCAGCAGATGGTGATGTTGAGAGGGGGACAGTAATTGCAGCGAGACAGGGACACCAACAGATGGAGATGGTGAGAGGGGATGTAACTGCAGTGAGACAGAGACACCAGCAGATGGAGATGGCGAGAGGGGGCAGTAACTGCAGTGAGATAGGGAGAGCAGCAGATGGAGATGGTGAGTGGGGACAGTAACTGCAGTGAGACAGGGGCACCAGCAGATAGAGATGGTGAGATGGAAAGTAGCTGCAGTGAGATAGGAACACCAGCAGATGGAGATGGGGTGAGAGGACTCTAACTGCAGTGAGAAAAGGACACCAGCAGATGGAGATGGTGAGCGGGGAGGCAGTAACTGCAGTGTGACATGGAAACCAGCAGATGGAGATGGTGAGATGGGGACAGTAACTGCAGTGAGACAGGGACACCAGCAGATGAAGATGGTGAGAGGGGGCACTAACTGCAGTAAGACAGGGACACCAGCTGATGGAGATGATGCGAGGGGGGCAGTAATTGCAGTAAGACAGGGACACCAGCAGATGCAGATGGTGAGAGGGGGGCAGTACCTGCAGTGAGACAGGGACACCAGCAGATGAAGGTGGTACGGGGGGCATTAACTGCAGTAAGAGAGGGACACCAGCAGATGGAGATGGTGTGACGGGGCATTAACTGCAGTGAGACAGGGAGACCAGCAGATGGAGATGTTGAGAGGGGGCAGTAACTGCAGTGTATAATCTGAGAATCAGATTTAAAATCATTTCAGGGCTCAGTGCTGTGAATATAAAATGAACTTTCTGTACTGTGGGCAGTGCAGGTAGGGAATATGAATATGATTTAGTTCCAGGTTTTGAAACCCTCAACTCTTTCTATGATTTCACTAATTTAACAATGATAGTGAGAGGGTATTTCACCGCCTTCTTCAGCTCCTGTCTGAATTTAGTCTGAGTCACAGTGTAAATAAACGTGTTGGTGCAGGAACTGAGAATCTGCAGCATTCTTGATGTGTGATCTGTGATATAGACAGGGTCAGTGTAGGAAGAATAATACTGAATATCTGCAATTCGTGCATAAATGATAAACACAACCAGTGTCACCCACAACAATATAAAACTGCCGGATATACTGAAGAGTAAAATAATTGATTTTCTCCTATTCTCCATCTCTGGGTCCTTGTGATTCTCTCCATTGCTGTGACCCCGGAATCCCCTGCGGACTTTACTTGAGAATAAAATCCGTCTGACAGTCAGAACATTGAGCAGAAAAATCAGAAAGACCGGGACACAAGGGGTTAAAATGTAGTTCAACAATTCAAATGCCCCCCACGTGGGAGAAGTATAGAAGCTCAGTTTATAAACACAACCCATTGGAACATTATCAATAAAGTAATCTTGTTTATATGAAAAGTACCAGGGGAGAGACTGTAAACAGCCCAGCACACTCAGTGTTCCTGCAACCACAACCGCTGTTTTCTCGCTGCAATATTTGGTTTTCAGCTTCTCACAACAAATGGCCACAAATCGATCAAAGGTGAAAGTCACTGTGAGCCAGACAGAAATAACTGTGGCTGCATTAAACAGAACGTTAATGAGAGAACACATAGGAGTAATTCTCAGGAATGAACGTGGGAAATAAATTAAAACAATCCTGTTCAATATGGGACTAGTGATAACGACCAGGAGATCAGACACTGCCATTCCCACCAGGTAGACAGTGATACATTTGGAGAGACTGCACTTTCCTCTGGACAGGATCACAATCGCCACCAAGTTAACTGGAAGAGAGAGAAAAGGAAGCAGAGAAATTACTGATCAGACCTGGAGATAAAGCAGCAGTTTGACAGGATCTGGGCTGAAATTTCCAGCTTTGATGCTGCATCGAGCAGTGAAAACTGATTCACTGACACGGGCAGTGCTTTGTCACAGTGAAATGTTTGAACACACAATTATTAATAATGAATTGGGAAATTCAAACAGAAAGTGAATAAAGTCAGCACCGGATCTACTGTAAGTACTGAGTGAGGATGCAGTACCGGTTGGGAAATGAGAAGGGGTTTTACCTTTCTCCTGTTGCAATCTCTCAATGCAACTGTCTCTGTTAACTCAATACTTTTCTTATAAGAGCAGAGATTCATTAACGAATAAAACCGTTCTTTTAAATTGTCATACAATTGGTATGAATTGCCAGTGTGCAAAGGGATTCATCTCAGGAATGGTTGGTATCGCTCAGACCAGCTTGTTCCCATTATATTGTTCAGTCAAAATTCATGGCTGTTACATCCGGCTGATCGGTTGGAAAACAAAGCAAAGGAGCGTTGGTTTTGGCTTTCAACTGACCGAAATTGAGCTGCGTTCTGCAGGACGGAATCTGGAGGATTAATTTGAGTCATATGCACAGTGACGTGCAACTTTGCAAGGCCTTATTTGGAAATGTAGTGTGGTACTTACAACATTGTTGAAACTGTTGCTGCATCTTTTTGCCTCTGCTTTCCAACGTGTCGGAGTTTGGAAGAAAAAGCCAACCGTAACGTCAGACGAGAGCTGCAAGGTGATTGCTTGGTGAGTAGCAGCTTTTAGTGCATTTAAATATCTTAAAAAGAGGAAAGTCTTTTTGTTGATAAAAACCCTCTAGTGATAAGGTGAGTCCTACTAAAGTGTGTTTTTTTAAAAATTCAGTGTAACTTTATAAGGACTTTAGATTAAAGTGGGTAGAACAAGGCCCCTAGTGTAATTAGTATTTTTTAATTAAGGGAGTAACTAATTAATCGAAGGGTAAGTCATGACAGGAGAGCTCAGCCCCATGATCTGCTCCTCCTGCGCTATGTGGGAAATCCGGGACGCTTCCAGTGTCCCTGACGACCATGTGTGAAGGAAGTGTATCCATCTGCAGCTACTGGCTACCCGCATTACGGAGCTAGAGCTGCGGGTGGATTCACTGTGGAGCATCCGTGATGCTGAGGACGTCATGGATAGCACTTTTAGTGAGGTGGTCACACCGCAGGTAATGGCTGCACAGGCAGAAAAGAGATGGGTGACCACCAGACGGAATAGTAGGTACAGGCAGGTAGTGCAGGAATCCCCTGTGGCCAATTCCCTCTCAAACGGATATACCGCTTTGGATACTGTTGAGGGGATGACCTCCCAGGGGAAAACAGCAACAGCCAAGTTCGTGGCACCACGGAGGGCTCTGCTGCACAGCAGGGGAGGAAAGGGGGTTTAAGAGCTATAGTGATAGGGGATTCTATCGTAAGGCGTGCAGATAGACATGTCTGTGGCCACAAACGAAACTCCAGGATGGTATGTTGCCTCCCTGGTGCTAGGGTCAAGGATGTCTCGGAGTGGCTGCAGGACATTCTGAAAGGGGAGGGTGAGCAGCCAGAGGTCGTGGTCCATATTGGTACTAATGACATAGGCAGGAAGAGAGATGAGGTCCTGCAAAGTGAATATAGGGAGTTCGACAGTAGGTTAAAAAGCAGGACTTCTAGGGTTGTAATCTCAGGATTACTCCCTGTGCCACCAGCTAGTGAGGGTAGGAATAGGAGGATTAGGTAAATGAATGCATGGCTGAAGAACTCGTGTAGGCGGGAGGGCTTCAGCTACTTGGACCATTGGGATCACGTCTGGTGCAGAGGTGACCTGTACAAGAAGGATTTGTTGCATCTGAACTGGAAGGGGACCAATATCTTTGTGGGGAGGTTTACTATTACTACTCGGGAGGGTTTAAACTAGTCTGGCAAGGAGGTGGGACACAAAGTAGTAGTGTCTCCGATGAGATAGTTGAGACAAATGTAAAGGTTAAAGCGAGCAAGTCCAGTAGGCAGGCTGGGCAGGGGAAGGACATGGAGCGTGGAAGATCTGGTAGCCTAAACTGAATTTACTTTAATACAAGAAGCCTTACAGGTAAGGCAGATGAACTCAGAGCATGGATTGGTAAATGGTATTGTGATATTATAGCTTTTAGGGAAACATGGTTGAGGGATGGGCAGGACTGGCAGCTCAATGTTCCGGGGTGGTAGAGGTGGAGGTAAGAGAGGAGGGGGAGTTGCACTATTGATTAGGGAGGATATCATGGCAATACTTAGAGAGGATATCCTGGCGGGGAATATCCAACGAGGCCACATGGGTAGAACGTAGAAATAAGAAAGGGGTGATCACTTTGAAAGGATTATACTATGGGCCCACCAATAGTCAGAGGGAATTGGAGGAGTATTTATGGAGGGAAATCACAGATAGGTGTGGGAGTTATAGGGTTGTAATAGTAGGTACTTTTAACTTCCCTAATATTGATTGGGACTGCCTTAGTGCTGAGGGATCAGATGGGAAGAATTTGTTAAGTGTGTCCAGGATCGTTTTCTGAAGCAGTATGTGGATGGCCCTACTAGACAAGGGGCTGCACTTGACCTCCTGTTAGGAAATGAGGATGGGCAGGCAGTTGCTGTTGTCTGTGGGGGAGCACTTTGGGACCAGTGACCCATAACTCTATTAGCTACAAGATAGTTTTGGAAAAGGATAGGACTGTTCCTCGAATTGAGGGCCTGAATTGGGGGAAGACTAATTCCAATGGCATCAGACAGGAACTCTCAAAAATTGAAGGGGAGAGGCTGTTTACAGGTAAAGGGACGTCTGGCAAGTGGGAGGCTTTTAAAAGTGTGATAGGAAGGGTTCAGGGCCGGCATGTTCCTGTTCGATTGAAGGTCAAGGTTGGCAGGTTTAGGGAACCTTGGTTGACAAGGGATATTGAGGGCCTGGTCAGGACAAAGAAGGAGGCATATGTCAGGTATAGGCAGCTGGGATCAAGCGAGTACCTCGAGGAGTATAAGGGATGCAGGAGGACATTTAAGAAGGAAGTTAGGAGGGCAAAAATGAGCCATGATATATCCCTGGCAGATACGATAAAGGAGAATCCTAAAAGATTCTATAAGTATATTAAGAGTAAAAGGGTAGCTGGGGAAAGAGTAGGTCCAATTAAGGAACAGTGTGCTAATCTGTGTGTGGAGCCACGGGAAATGGGAAAGGTCTTAAATGAATATTTCTCGTCTTTATTTACATTGGAAAAGGTCATGGAAACTAATGAGTTCAAGGGAGGGAGCAGCGATATCCTGGAGCATATCAACATTACAAAGGAGGAGGTGTTCGAGGTTTTCAAGCACATTAAAGTGGATAAATCCCCAGGGCCTGACCATGTATATACTAGGATGCTATGGGAAGCAAGGGAGGAGATTGCTGGGGCCCTGGCAGAGACTTTTGTATCATTGTTAGCCACTGGTGAGGTACTGGAAGACTGGAGGATAGCTAATGTTGTGCCTTTATTGAAGGGCAGCAGAGACACGCCAGGGAACAACAGGCTGGTGAGCATTACACCACTGGTAGGAATGTTATTGGAAGGGATTCTGAGAGACTGGATTTATATTAATCTGGAAAGGCATGGTCTGATTAGGGATCGTCAGCATAGTTTTGTGCGTGGGAAATCATGTCTCACGAATTTGATTGAGTTTTCGAGGAGGTGACCAAGAGGATTGACGAGGGCAGGGCGATGGGCGTTGCATAATGGACTTTAGCATGGCCTTTGACAAGGTCCCGCATGGTAGGCTGGTCCAGAAGTTTCAAACACATGGGATCCAGGGTGAGCTAGCAAATTGGACACAAAATTGGCTTGCTGATAGGAGGCCGAGGGTGGTTGTGGAGGGTTGTTTTCCAGATTGTAGGCCGGTGACCAGTGGTGTGCTGCAGGGATCGGTGCTGGGCGCTCTGTTGCTTGTCCTATATATTAATGACTTCAATGTGAATTCAGGGGGCATGATTAGTAAGTTTGCAGATGACACCAAAATTGGTGGTATCGTGGGCAGTGAAGAAGGTTGTCTAAGGTTACAACAGGATATAGATCACCTGGGAAAGTGGGCAAGGGAGTGGCAAATGGAATTTAACGCAGACAAGTGCGAAGTGATGCATTTTTGGAAGTTAAACAAGGGCAGGACATATACAGTGAATGGCAGGGCCCTGGGGATTGTTCTTGAGCAGAGAGAACTTGGCGTGCAAGTACATAGTTCCCTGAAAGTGGCAACACTGGTAGACCAGGTGGTGAAGATGGCGTATGGCATGCTTGCCTTCATCGGCCCAGACACTGAGTACAAGAGTTGGGACGTCATATTGCAGTTGTACAGAACGTTGCTTAGGCCGCATTTGGAGTACTGTGTGCAGTTCTGGTCGCCGCACTGCAGGAAAGATGTGATTAAGCTAGAGAGGGTGCAGCAAAGATTCACAAGGATTTGGAGGGCTTAGGTTATAAAGAGAGATTGGATAGGCTGGGTCTGTTTTCCCTGGAGCGAAGGAGGCTGAGAGCGGATGTGACAGAGGTATATAAAATTATGAGAGGCAGAGATAGGGTAGACAGCCAGAGTCTGTTTCCCATGGTAGGGGTGACTAAACCTAGAGGGAATAGATTTAGGGTGAGAGGGAGGAGGTTTAAAGGGGATCAAAAGGGTACATTTTTCACACAAAGAATAGTGGGTATCGGGAATGAGCTGCCTGAGGATGTGGTGGAGGCAGGAAAAGCAGTGACATTTAAGAGGCATCTGGACAGGTACTTGAATGAGCAAGGCATTGAGGGATATGTAATTAATGCAGGCAGGTGGGATTAGTATAGATAGGCATTATGGTCGGCATGGACGCGCTGGGCCGAAGGACCTGTTTCTATGTTGTACGACTTTATGACTATGACTTTACAGAGATGGCATACAACGGGTTAAATGGAATTTGTCTCCAGACTGTTGGTCGGGAATCTTTGGGGACAGCGGAATGTGCGGCTGCTTTGTTGTTCTGGGTTCAGGGAGCCAACAGGTGCTGTTACCAAATGAAAAAAGGCTGAAAACTGCACCACTGAGTTTGAGTGCTCATATCAGCCATGATCAAGAATAGCAGAACAGGCTCGAAGGGCTGAATGGCCTACTCCTGCTCCTATGTTCCTATATTCCTATCAGGTTGGACGAGGCAACTTGAGGCAGAGCCAATGCGTGACATTGGGAGGGAGAGAAGGAATAGGACATGTTGGAGTTGGAGGAGAGACAGGAGCAGATGGTTTGGGAAAGTGGATAAACTAACACAATGGATGAGGAGACTGAGGATTCAATACAGTGAGAGGAGAGGCTGAGAGTCACAGGGAGAGACTGCAGCAGTGTGTTAGAGGAAATCTAATCTGTAGATCCCAGTAAAACAACTCAATTAATACATTCAAACAATAACACCTGCGGTTATTTGTGTTGGAGAGCAGTTCATTGGTTATACAATGTCGTCAATACGTTTAGTTTTCACAGGCAATCTATTATATGTCAAAACAAATTTATGATATTAGCCTTGGTCTTTATTGAATTTAGCAGTCACAGAGATTTTAAAGCGCAGTACTTAAATAATGAATTACCATCAGTGAAGTACTGATTCGATTCTGTTTATTCAGTCAGTAAGTAAGGAATAGGAACTTTCGACAGAACAAAATGAGGAGCTGACAGAAATCAACACAGAGGATCAAGACCGACAGGAAAATGAGCACAATCTGACAACAGACAACTTCAACTCCGAGTTTCTCTCACTAATTCATTCGGATATTCCAGCACTTTATGATGGTGAATTATTCACACCGCTGTTTCTTTCTCTTTCTCTTTCATTCGGGTTGTCTTTTTTCCCTCGATTTCATTCTCCCTGCTCCTTTTCTCCTCCCGTCTCTCAGTCGCCCTTTCTATCTCTCTGGAGGACTCACACCCTGCAAACTGTTACTTAATCCCACTGTTCTCATATGATTTATTCCTAACATTCTGCGCCTATGTTCTGTTCATCAGCCCCGTATTCAATGATTCTATTCTCAGAGTCAGTTTGTTCAATGGTGAAACCTCTGTGAATAATTTAATGTATCTACAGAGCACCCAAGTCTCCATTTGTTCACCTTATCTACAATGCATGGAATAAGCAGGATCGAAGGCTTCTTCCAGGCAAACCTCACAATCATTGAAATTCCTTCTCCTGGAATTAGAAGTAAACCGTTAGAATGTGGGATTGTTTAATTAATAAAACACCAACATCAGCTCTGCAGCTGATAATCTACAGATAAATGGAAAGATTCTTGATTCCAACAGATAGAGTGTAAACCAATAAAACATTACATCAATACTTTCTATTTTACAATGTCGTCCAGTGGCAGTGAAGGCTACACAGTGAAGTAGATAAGGAGATGTGAAAGAGGCAGCAGCAAACTCAGTTCAGTAGCCAGACCTCTGAAGCAGTGTCAGACACACACAGAATGAAATAATATTTTATAACAGTGATATCCAATAGATACATTGAAATACCAGCTAAATTGAGAAATGTTATTGGCGAGGGAGCATATTGTGCTGTCCCCTTGTAACACTGTGACTGTGAGATGTCTCACTGTCAACCACTAAAAATAAATTCATAAATATATTCCAGGAACGGTTCGTTCCACATCATGAAACTGTTGAAAGCTCCTGATAGTCTGATGCTTGATCCGAACCGAGACACCTGATTCAAATATCTTCAAAGCACAGAGCAATCTAGTAACTGTGCCAGGGTTACTAAAATCAATACCATTAAAAGCATAATGCAGCTCCTACAAGACTGAAGGAGTAGACAATGAGGAGATTCCATCAGTAAATTGCTGGGATAGAAGAGGCAGCAGTGTAACGCACACATTTAGAACTAATACCGACTACAGCACCACAGTTGAAACCGGTTTACATCATTGACAGCTGAGATACAGGCTTACCAGGAACTCCAATTGTAGCAAGTACTGGATAATAAATGGATAAGATCTGAAGAATTACTGGATATCCCATTTCTGTGAGAAGCAGAGACTTCTGATCGCCTGGAACCCACAGCTCCAGCAGGCACTCTGAGCTGATCCATGCCAACGGGTCCTGATTTATACAGGGGATAAGTTTCCACTGATAAGGTTATACCCCTGATCATTGCTATTAGTTACACTCATCTGAACAAACATATTACATCATCAGCTTTGACTCTGATGTAAATAATGTGGTCGATAAAACACAATCATTTCAATGTCAATGACATTTCTTTTCAGCCTAAGTGAATACCTGACTTTTCTCCACAGTATTTTCCATCAGGCACTTTCTTTTTCACTCACTGAACCTCTCCATACTCTATATCCCATATCCTCTCTGTGTCCTCCTCACAGCTTACCATCTCAGAGTAAAGCTCAGTTTAAACTGTCCCTGGAGTATTGCATTAACCTGGGTCACTCACTGTGACCATTTCAGACTTAAGACTCATCGAAAGACTTCTTAAATGTTATGAGCGCTCCTGCTTCTATCACCTCTTCAGGCAGTGCGTTCCAGATTACAAACACCTTCTGGGTGATTTTCTTTCCTCAAATCGCCTCTGAACCTCCTTCCACTTACCTTAAATCTATGGCCCTTGGTTATTGACCCCCCTGCGAAGGGAAAATGTTTCTTTTTATCTATCCTATCAATGCCCCTCATAATTTTGTTTACCTCAATCATGTTCCCCCTCAGCCTTCTCTGTTTTAAGGAAAACAACACTAGCCTTTTCATTGTCTCTTCATAGCTGAAGTGCTCCAGCCCAGGCAACATCCTGGTGAATCTCCTTTGCATCCTCTCCAGTGCAATCACATCCTTCCAATAGTGTGGTGCCCAGAACTGTACATAGTACTCCAGCTGTGGCTTAACTAGCATTTTATACAGCTCCATCTTAACCTCCCTGCTATTATATTATATGTCTCGGCTAATAAAGGCCAGTCTCCCATATGCCTTCCGAACCACCTTATCTACCTGTACTGCTGCCTTCAGTGATCTATGGACAAGTACACCAAGATCACTCTGACCCTCTGTACTTCAAAGGGTCCTATCATCCATTTATATTCCCTTGCCTTGTTAGTCCTCCCAAAATGCATTACCTCAAACTTCTCAGGATTAAATTCCATTTGCCGCAGCTCCACCCATCTTAAAATGGCAGTTTAATAGCCGACTTAAAATGGCAAACAGATATATGTGTAGTTTTACTGAGGTTCTGAGAGAAGAGTCAGAAACAGACACACACACACAGAAACACACAGGAACACACACATAAACACACACACAGACACACACACACAGAAACACACACACACAGAAACACACACACAGAAACACATAGACAGAAACACACACAGACTGACAGAAACATGCACAAACACAGACAGAAACACATACACACACAGAAACACACACAGAGAAACACACACACACAGAGAAACACACACACACAGAAACATACACACACAGAAACACGCACACAGAAACAGAAACACACACACACACACACACACACAGAAACAGACTGCCCAAGGGACAGACAATGACAGAAGTATATTGCAATATCCAAAAGGCATTCGATGAGGTCAATCTTCGATTTAAAAATGAACAATTGATTTAACATCAATGTGCATTTGCAGAAGACAGTTCCAAACTATTACCGCCTTTTGCGTGCAGCAGTGTGTCCTAACTTCATTCCTGAAATGTCTGCCTCTATTTTTTAGACTGTGCTCACTAGTCCCAGACTCCCTAACCTGCCGAAATAGTTTCTCCCAAACTACCCCATCAGTTCCCCTTAATATCCTAACAGCTTTGATCAAATCACCTTGATCCTCCTAAATTCCAGGCAATGAATCCCGGGTTTGTGTAATATCACCTCGTAATTGAACCCTTGGAGTCCAGTTATCATTCTGGTAAATCTATGCTGCACTCAAATGGACATGAACCAGTCCCCTCAAGTCTCTTTGCACCTCCAGCGTTTCCAATATTTCACCATTTATAAAATATTCTGTTCTGTTCTTTTTTGCTGACATTGAAATCCTTCCACCACTGTTTTGTCCATTCACTTAAGATATTAATATCTCTTTGTAATTTGATGCTTCCAGCTACACTGCTTACAATGCTGCCTATTTTTGTGTCATTAACAAACTTGGGTATGTGGCATTCTCCCCCATCATCTTAAATCGTTGATAAGTACAGCAAAACGGAGACACACAGGGGCTTTGCACTCGGAGACGGGAGTGAATCATTCCATCCTGGAGGTTTTTTAATTCCAGATTCATGTTTTATTTTTTTAGAAAAAACAGAACTCAAATTGACAACAGCCCAGTGTCGGATTTGAACTCCTGCTTTTTCAATCATCAGCTCAGACCTTCAAATTAAAACCATTAAAGAGATTCACTTTCCTACTGCTGTTGTCTGACTGTCTTAGGTTTTGTGTATTGTTCCCTTCATGTCTGTCGTGTAAGTACCTTCCATTCTGTGTATCAGCAAGGGACACAAATCAAATTCACACCTTATTGCATCAACCAAAACCTTTCAAGTCCATTCACACGCCCCTATTTCCTGTCTCTGCAAAGATAGCTCACACTTCCACAATGCAGGAATGTCAGAATGGAAAGAGCTTTCCACACATTTTCCAAAACGTTTGCTATAATTTTACAGGATGAAAAGTGCAATGCACTGATAGCTTCCAAGCTCCAAATTGAATTTGTAAGAGTTGAAAAGTAATACAGGAATGAAATCGCAGATCTCTCTCTCCCTGCACCCATTCTAACTTTGTACCATTTAGTTTATATCGCTTCTCTTCAGCCTTCCTTCCAAAATGCATCATTTCACATTCCACGGCATTGAAGTTAACCTGCCATGTGTCTGTCCAAATATAGGTTGGAAGGTAAGCTGTCACGAGGACATAAAAAGTCGACAAAGAGATTTCAATAAGTTAAGTGAGGGGGCGAAAATTTGGCAGACGGAGAATAATGTGGGAAAATGTTGCTACAGCTGTTCAGGTCCTTAGTTAGGCCACATCTGCAGTACTGTGGACAGTTTTAGTCTCTTTGCTTAAGCAAGGATATACCTACATTAGAAATAGTTCAGAGAAGGTTCACTCACCTGATTCCTGGGATGAAGGGGTTATCTTATGAGGACAGGTTGAACAGGTTGGGCGGAAACCCACTGGTGTTATAAGAATGAGAAGTGATCTTCTTGAAACATCTCAGGTCCTGAGGCGTCTGGACAGGGTGGATGCTGAGAGGGTGTTTCGACTTGTTGGAGAGACTAGAAATAGGGGACACTGTCTAAAAATTAGGGACGTCCCATTTAAAAATGAGATGAGGAGAAATGTTTTTCTCTCAGAGGGTGGTTAGTCTGTGGAATTTTCTGCCCCAAAGAGCAGTGGAGGTTGGATCATTGATTATATTCATGGCTGAGTGAGATATTTTGATTAACAAGGGAATCAAGGGTTAGGGGGGTAGACGGGAAAGTGGAGTTGATCAGCCATCGAATGACGGAGCAGGCTTGAGGGGCTGAATGGCCTACTCCTGCTCCTAATTCATTTGTTCTTGTGTGTTCCATTTCACCAGACTGCCTCTAACCTCCTGAAGTCTGCTCCTATTACCTCCCCTGTTTATTACATTGCAAATGACACAGACATTGGCAAACATTGAAGTTGTGCCCTGTAAACCCAAGTCCAAGTCATTAGTATATATCAAAAAGAGCAGTGGTCCTAATATAAACCTCCACTGCATACCTCCCTCAATTCTGAACCAACCATTGACCACTCTCTCAGCCAGTGTCGTATCCAATCAGCCACTGATCCTTTTATCCATGGAGCATCAATATTGCCAACTGGTTGATTAGGAGGCACCATTAAGTCCTCCCCAGGAGAACCCTGGTCCCAGACCTCTCTGCTTGCACTCTCCAATCAAAATTCCCCAGAGAGATACAGCATGGATTAGATACGGAATAATGCTCCCTCTACACTGTCCCATCCAACACTCCCAGGGCAGGAACATCATGGGTTGGATACAGAGTGAATCTTGTTCTACACTGTCCGAAACAGACAGAGAGAGAGACAGAAAGAGAGAAATAGAGAGACACAGACAGGAAGGGTGACTGAGAGTAAAGTAAGAATATTTAACATCGGACATAGGAAGAGGAGGAGACAATTTCACAATTTAACCCCTCAACCCTGTTCCAGCATTCAATGAGATCAGGGCTGATCTGTGATCTAACTCCATATATCCGTCTTTGCCCCATATCTCTTCATACCTTCAACAACAAAAATCTATCAATCTTAGATTTAAAAATTCACAATGTTCTTAGCATCAATTGCTGTTTATGGAAGAGAGTTCCAAACTGATACCACAACTGGTGAGTTAAAGTGTTTCTTCATTTCACTCCTCAATGGTTTTAGACTATGTTTAGATTTTTAGACTATGCCCAGAAGTTTTAGATTCCCAGCCAGTGGGAATAGTTTCTCTATCTCTACCCTATCACCTTCCCTTATTATTCTGAAAACTTTGATCAAATCACACCTTATCCTTCTAAATTCCAGCGATACAGAGTAAAGCTCCATCGACACTGTCCCATTAAACACTCTGAAGCCACGCACAGTGTCGGGTTAGACATAAAACACATTTCCCTCTGCACTGTCCCATCACACACTCCCAGGGCAGGGGCAACATGGGGTTAGATACAGATTAAAGACAGGGCCTATTGTATGAGAAAACAGAGAAATGGTCTTGTGCAGTACCAACTGAGACCGGGTGAAACGCTGCAGAATCAGAGACGACTCCCACAGCAGGAACATCATGGGGAGGATACGGAGTGAATCTCACTTTACACTGCCCAAAACAGACAGAGAGAGACAGAAAGAGAGAAATAGAGATACACAGACAAACAGGGTGACTGAGAGTGAAGTAAGAACATATAACATTGGACATCGGAAGAGGAGGAGATAATTTCACAATTTAACCCCTCAACCCTGTTCCAGCATTGAATGAGATCAGGGCTGATCTGTGATCTATCTAACACCAGAGATCCCGCCTTTATCCCTTTGGTTAACAATAATCTATCAATTCCAGATTTAAAAATTAACAATTAAGCCAGCATGAATTCCTATTTGCAGGAGAGAGTTCCAAAATTACAAAGAAATCCAAAGGAATGATTGGAGAGGCTGAGGTTGTTTTCTTTGGAACAGAGGAGGCTGAAGGGAGATTGAGTAGAAGTGCATAAAATTGTGAGGGTCCTTGATAGAGTGGGTAGGAAGGACATATTTCCCTTAGCACAGAGGTCCATGAGCGGGGACCTCGATTTCAAAATGCCCACAACCAATATCATGATGGTGTGACGACTCCCACAGTGGAATAGCTTGCTGGATGTTTAAAATAGAAGATATTCCCTCTGGATCTCTCCCGATGTTTCCCTCTCCATACCTATCTCTTATACGTCTGTGCACACAGCAGTGAAGGATTACATCAAATTAATATATCTTACATTCTCCCTTTCAGTCGAACCCACAATCTCTCTCTCTCCAACCTTGTCCCTCTCTACAGCCCTCTCTCTGTCTGTATATCTAACCCTCTCTCCCTCTGTCACTCTGCTAGTGTCAGAGATAGCAGGAGGGAGAGACAGAGTGAGGAAGACAGAGAGAGAATGTACTCTGTTCCTAAGCTGTGCTGAACCTGCTCTCGGAGTGTTTGATGGGCCGTGTCCAGTCCTGTATCAGGCTGTGAAGAAGCAGAGCATGTTCAGTACACAACGGGTCAAAGGGAAAGAGTCACACCTGTCTGCGACTGGGAAGAGAGACTGACCTTACCATCAAGGCAGCGTTTGACCGATTATGGCATCGAGGAGCCCGAGTAAAGTTTAAGTCAGTGGGAATCCGCTGGTTGGAATCATACCGAGCGCAAAGGAAGATGGTTGTGGTTGTCGGAGGTCAATGATCTCAGTTCCAGGACATCACTGCAGCAGTTCCTCAGGGTAATGTCCGAGGCCAAACCATCTTCAGCTGCTTCCTCAATGACCGGCCCTCCATCGTAAGGTCAGAAGTGGGGCTGTTCACTGATAATTGCACAGTGTTCAGTTCCATTCGCACCTCCTCAGAGAATGAAATCCCAGCAGAAAATGCTGGAAATTCTGAGCAAATCAGGTAGCATCTGTGGAGAGAGAAACAGAGTTAATGATTCAGCTCGATGGTTTCCAGATTTCCAGCAACCACAGTATTTAGTCTCAGATAATGAAGCAATCCAAACCCGCATGCACCAAGACCCGGACAACATTCCGGCTTGGGCCCACCAGTGACAAGTAACATTCACGTCACACAAGTGCCAGGCAATGACCAACTGCAACAAGAGAGAATCCAACCACCTCCCCTTGGCATTCAAAGTATTATCCCATCGCTGAATCCACCAGCATCAAAATCCTGGGGAAACATTGACATCAAACTTAACTGACCAAAACACATCAATAGTTGTTTCACCATCTCTCTGAGACAGAGAGACACAGAAAGAATGTGAGGGGACCTTCATGGAACCTCAGTATATTGTTTCAACCGTTGTTAACGATAGAAATCAAGGATTATATTAGAGCAAAGGAAGAGGCAAATAACGTTAGCCCTTTTTTACCGTATTCTTTAATTTACTTTTTCTCTCCTCCTTCTTCCTATCTGTGGAGGTGGGAGATGTGTGCATGGTTCTTAATGAATACATTGTTTCGGTCTTCATAAAAGAGGGGTTCGATACAGACATTGTAGTTAAAGGGGAGGAGTGTGAAATACTGGATGGGCTAAACAGAGTAAGAGGGAAATATGAAGGTGTTTGGCTTCTTTGAAATTGGATAAATGGTCAGGCCTGGATGCATTGGAATCAGTTCAGAGAAGATTCACTGGGCTGACTCCTGGGATGAAGGGGTTATCTTCTGAGGGATGGTTGAACAGGTTGGGCCTGTACTCATTGGAATTTAGAAGAATGAGAGGTGATCTTATTGAAACATACAAGATTCTGAGGGGACTTTACAGGGCGAATGCTGGGAGGATGTTCCCCTTGTGGGGGTGTCTAGAACTAGGGGGCAGGTGCAGTGTGGGGTTAGGTACAGAGTAAATCTGCCTCTATATACTCCTCTCTTTCTCCTCCTCCATCCAGATGGAGGGAGTAACAGTGAGAAAGAACAGGGATAGATATAGAAAGAGAATAACAGAGAGAGGGAAGAATACAATGAGGAGAGAGTACCAGAGAGAAAGAGGAAGAGATTGGGATGGGGAATGTCGGTCAGCGTTCCTGCAAATCTGTGTGCAGCAGCCTCAAATGTCCCACGCAGATCCTGTTCCATGATAAATAACACATGTCTTCAAAGATTCTTAAAATTTTAAAGGGACTGTGCACGGGACAATAACACATGCCGATAACAACAACTAAATTTTCACGGGAACATTGGAGCCAGCTGAAGCTCAGTGGATAATAATCTTGCCTCTGAGTTATACGTTTGTGGGTTCAGGTCCAAACACAAAATCTAGGCTGATGCCACCCAACAGAAAATCAGAACAGACCAGTGAGACTCAGAAAAGGAAACTTGTATTAAATTTGCGAGCCTCGCTTTCTGGAATGTTTTAGTGTTTGGTCAGAATGTTGACCCAGTGAACCTCTACCCCTGTGGGATGAGAGTTATCTGAATAGAGATTATAACATCTTATTACAACGTGCATGCTGAGTATGACAACATTTGCAGCATCCATCATATAAAATACTTTGGAATCAGTGTTCGATATTTCCAAAACACTGAGGTAAACTCGAATTCTCAATCAGCCCTGGGAGGAAAGCAAACCTTGAGACTTTCAAACAGTAATCAATGTCAGATTTGATCAATTTTTTTTAGAGATACAGCACTGAAACAGGCACTTTGGCCCACCGAGTCTGTGCCGCCATCAACCACCCATTTATTCTAATCCTACACTAATCCCATATCCCAACTACATCCCCACCTGTCCCTATATTTCCCTACCACCTACCTATACTACGGGCAATTTATAATGGCCAATTAACTTATCAACCAGCAAGTCTTTGGCATGTGGGAGGAAACCGGAGCACCCGGAGAAAACCCATGCAGACACAGGGAGAACTTGCAAACTCCACACAGGCTGTACCCAGAATTGAACCCGGGTTGCTGGAGCTGTGAGGCTGCAGTGCTAACCACTGCGCCACTGTGCCGCCCATTTATTAGGGATTAATCAATTACGGTATACAAGTCATACAGAATATGCCGTTTTCTAGCAGGATACGAGTTTCTTACCAGCCTGAATAAGGAAGTGCAGCCCCTGCACTTGTGTTATCACCAAAAGAAGCAAACATGAAATGGCAAATTGATGTATGTGGAGTTTTCCTGAGGTTCTGAGAGAGGAGAGAGAAACAGACATATACACAGAAACACATACACACACAGAAACACATACACACACAGAAACACATACGCACACACAGAAACATACACAACAGAGAAACACACACAGTAACAAACATGCACTCAGACTCACAGAGAAACACACACGCACACAGAGAAACATTCACACACACACACACACACACACACACACACACACACACACACACACACACACACACACACACACACACACACACACACACACACACAGATTGCCCAAGGAACAGAGAGTAAGAGAAGAATGTGTCAATTTCCATAAGGCATTCGAGAAGGTCAATCTTAGATTTAAAAACAAACAATTGATTTAACATCAATGGTTATTTACAGAAGACAGTTCCAAACTAACACCTCCTTTAGTCCGTAGAGGTGTTTCCTAACTTCACTTCTGAAAGGTCTGCATCTAGATTTTAGACTATGCCCACTAGTCCCAGACTCCCCCAAACATAAAAACATAAAAATGGACTGTAAAAGTTTCAACAGGGACATAAAAAGGAATCGTTTGGCTGAGACAAATGTGGTTCCATTACATACAGAGTCAGGAGAATTTATAATGGGGAATAGAGAAATGGCAGTGAAGCTAAATGATGACTTTGTGTCTGTCTTCACTGAGGAAGATACAAGAAATCTCCCAGAATTAGACATTGAAGGGATTGGGGGAATGAGGAATTGAGCGCAATTAGTATTAGTAAGAAGGTTGTATTGGAGAAATTAATGGGGCTGAAGTTTGTTAAGTTCCCAGGACCTGATATTGTACATCCCAGAGTGTTGAAAGAGGTCGCTATGGAGATATTGGATGCATTGGTGATCATCTTCCAAAATGCTATAGTTTCTGGAACAGGTCCTGCAGATTGGAAGGTAGCAAATGTCAGCCCACTATTTAAGAAGGGAGGGAGAGAGAAAAGAGGGAATTACAGACCTGTTAATCTTACATCAGTCATTGGGAAAAGGCTAGAATCTCTTCTAAAAGATGTGATAAATGGAGAATTGGGTAATAATGATCTGATTGGGCATAGTCAACATGGATTTAGGAATGGTAAACCATGTTTGACCAACACATTGGAGTCTTCTGAGGATGTTACTAACAGAATTAATAAAGGTGGACGTGCTGTACTTGGACTTTCAGAAGGCTTTTTATCAAGTCTCCCACCGGAGATTGTTTAGCAATATTAAAGCACATGGGACAGGAGGGAATAGACTGGCATGGATTCAGGATTGGTTAACAGGGAGAAAACAGAGAGTAGGAATAAATGGGTCATGCTCGCATTGGCAGGCTATGACCACAAGGATCAGTACTTGGGCCCCAGCTCTTCACAATATACTTCAACGATTTGGATGTGGGGATCAAATGTAATTTTCCCAAGTTCCCAGATGACAAAACTTGAGAATGTGTTGTGAAGAAGATGCAAAGCGGCTTCAAGGGGATTTGGACAGACTTAGTGAGTGGGCAAGAACGTGGTGGATGGAATATAATGTGGAAAAATATGAGGTTATCCATTTTGGAAGGAAAAATAGATGTGCAAAGTATTTTTTTAAATGGCAAGAGATTAGAAAGTGTAGGTGTACAAAGTGACCTGGGTGGCCCCGTCAATAAGTCATTGAAAGCTAACATGCCGGTGCAGCAAGCAATTAAAAAGGTTAATGGTATGTTAGTCTTTATCACAAGAGGATTTGAGTACAGGAGTAGTGAAGCCTTGCTTGGATCATATAGAACCTTGGTTAGACCGCACCTGGAGTACTGTATGCAGTTTTGGTCCCCTTACCTGAGGAAGGATATTATTGCCATAGAGGCAGTGCAACGAAGGTTCACCAGACTTGTTTCCAGGATGACGGGACTGTCCTATGAAGAGAGATTGGGGAGACTAAGCTTGTATTCTCCAGAGTTTCGAAGAATGAGGTGTGTTCCCATTGAAACCAACACATACTGAAAGCGATAGACAGGGTAGATGCAGGTAAGATGTTTCTCCTGTTTGAGGATTCTAGAACCAGGGGTCACAATTTCAAAATAAGGGGGAAGCCACGTACTACAGATATGAGGAGAAATTTCTTTACACAGAAGGTTGTGAATCTTTGGAATTCTCTACTCCAGAAGGCTGTGGAAGCTCAGTCATTGAGTATGTATAAAGCAGAGATTGACAGATTACTAAATACCAATGACATAAAGGGATATGGGGATAGTGTGGGAAAAATACATTGAAGTGGATGATCAGCCATGATCTTATTGATGGTAAAGTAATCTGTTCCAGTCTTTTTTGCTGACATTGAAATCTATTGATCACAGTTTTGCCCATCCACTTCAGATATTAATATATCTTTGCAATGTGATGCGTCCAACTACACTGCTTACTATGCTGCCTATTTTTGTGTCATTGGCAACTTGGGTATGTTGCATTCTACTCCATCATCTTTAAATCATTAATAAATACAGCAAAACTGAGACACATACAAGCTTCGCACTAGTAGACAGGAGTGAATCATTCCATCCCGGAGGGTTTTTTAATTCCAGATTTATGTTTTTTTTGAAAAAACAGAATTCAAGTTCACAACATCCCAGTGTGGGATGTGAACTCCTGATTTTTCAATCATCAGATCTGGCCTGAGAATTAAAACACATAAAAACAGATTCACTTTCTTACTGCTGTTGTCTGACTGACTCAGGTTTTCGATATTGTTTCCTACTCGTCTTATTCCATGTGTCTGAAGTCTTTGAGGTTTGACAGACATTGGTAAACTACTTCATGTGGTGTTCTGTTCTGTGTATCTGCAAGGGACACACATCAAATTCTCAGCTTATTGCATCAATCAAAACCTGCAGGTCCACTCAAACGCTCGTATTTCCTATCTCTGCAAAGATAGCTCACACTTCCACAATGCAGGGATGTCTGAATGGAAACAGCTTTTGACACATTTCCCAACACGTTTGCTAACACTTTTCAGGTTGAAGCTAAATTCACCTTACAGACTGCAAGCCCCAAATTGACTCTTTAAGATATAAAAAGTAACACAAATGAAATACCAGATCTCTCTGTCCCTGCACCAATTGTAACATTGTACCAGTCAGTTTATATCGCTTCTCCTCAGCATTCCTTCCAAAATGCATCATTTTACATTTCGCAGCATTGAAGTTAACCTGCCATGTGTCTGACAATTTCACCACAGTGCCTCTATCCTCCTGAAGTCTACTACCATTCCCTTCCCTCTTTATTACATTGCAAATGGCACAATGTTGAAGTTATGCCCTGTAAACCCAAGGCCAAGTCATTAATATACATCAAAAAGATCAGAGGTCCTAATCCAAACCCCAGGGGAACACCACTGTACCACAAAGTACACTGTATACAGCGAGTACAAAAGCAGGGAAGCTGCACATTTATAAAGCTCTGGTTAGGTAACAGAGGGGGAGAGACTGTGATTCAGAGGGTAAAAGAGAGGGAGAGACTGGATTGTGACGGTACCAAAGAGGAAGGGACTGATATTCAGAGAGTAACAGAGAGGGAAAGACTGGGATTCAGAAGGGAAGAGAGAGGGAAAGACTGGGATTTAGAGGGTAACAGAGAGGGAGAGACTGGGATTCAGAGGGTAACAGAGAGGGATAGATTGGAATTCCGAGAGTAACAGAGAGGGAGAGACTGGGATTCAGCGGGTAACAGAGGGAGAAATATAGATGGAGAGAGAGTAACCAAGAATAGGAGTGATAGGGATGAAGAGAGTGCTGGAGATTTACTCTTGCTGATAATCTCTCCATCTCTATCTCTCCTTCCTCTGTCTTTTACTCTCTCAAGCCCTGTCTCACCTCTCTGTTCCTCTTTATCCATGTGTTACGAACACGGGACTTTGACTTTCTCCCGTCTTCTCTCTTCATCTCTATTTCTCCCTCATCCCGATGTTTCACAGGAAAGAGAGAGAGAGCAGGAGATAGAATGAGTGAGGGAGAGAGAGTGGGAGAGAGTGTGGAAGGAACTGTACTCTTCATAATACATGCTGAACCAGCTCTGGGAGTGTTTAATGGGACATGTTAATCTGTCATGCACAGTCCTGTACCAGGCTGTGAAGAGGATAACACAGCAGGTAAAACAGAACCATTCACTCTTGTCTGCTATTCTATGGCCCGTATGCATCTCATATGATGCAATAAATCAGAAAGTGAGGTGAGAGCCCTTAAGCTCATGGCAGCATTTGACTGATTGTGGCATCATAGAGCCTGAGTAGAGATGAAGTCAGTGGGAACCAGGGGGGAAAACTCACAACTGGTTGGAACCATACCGAGTACAAAGGAAGATGGTTCTGGTTGTTGGAGATCAATCATCTCAGTCCCAGGACATCACTGCACGAGTTCCTCAGGGTAATGTCCTCGGCCCAACCATCTTCAGCTGCTTCCAAAATGACCTGCCCTCCATCGTAAGGGCAGAAGTGGCGACGTTCACTGATGATTGCATAGTGTTCAGTTCCATTCACAGACCAGGCAGCATCTGTGGAGAGAGAAACAGAATCAGCCATTCGGCTCCATGGTTTCCAGATTTCCAGCATCTTGGCAAGACAAATAGTGAGGAATAGGCAGAGAGAGAGGGAGAGGGGCAGAGAGAGAGAGGGAGACAGAGAGGGAGAGAGATAGACAGCCAGTCAGAGGGAAATTGGGATGGGGAGTGTTAGTCAATGTTCCCACAAAGCTGTGTGCAGCATCATTGAATGTATGACATAGTGAGAGACTGGGATTGAGAGGGTACAGAGGGAGAGAGAGAGAGATAGAGAGTGAAGAGGAGAGAGATAAACATGAGGCGAGTAGCAGAGAGGGGAACAAGTGATTGAGTGAGTAAGAGAGAGGGGAAGACAGAGAGAGATTACGACTATGAGTAGCTGTCCACTTCTCTCTCCATGCCTATCTCTCCCTTTCTCACTGTTACCCTCTCTCCATCTATATTTCTGCCTCTCTCCTGATGTTTCACACTCTATGCCGATGTCTTGTACGTCTGTGTAGAGGATTACATCAAACTAAGATTATATTTGACATTTGCCCTTTCGATCTCACCTAACAACGTGACTGTCTCCAACATTGTCTCTGTGTCTGTGAACAGCGGGACATTGGAGTGAATGTTCACTGATTCCTGAGGCTGACAGGACAGGTGGATAAGCTGGTTAGGAAGGGATAAGGGGCACTTTCATTTCCCGACCAGCGGAAATAATCTCTCAGTGCCGTTTTTATCCAGTCCCTTTAGAATCTGATATGTTTCAATGCGACCGCCACTCATTCTTCTAAACTCCAGAGAATACATGTCCAATTTACTCAACCTCTCATCATAGGACAATGGCAGAGAAACGAAACAAATACTTTGTGTCTGTCTATATGTTCTCTGTCATGCTTTGTAATCTTCCTCAAATCATTGAACACTGCAGTTTATGGATCATTTCACTCTTTGCTGTTGAGCTGATGAAATTGTTTGATTGACAGTGATAATATTTTAGGACCATTGTATTGAGTCCAATGGGTTGCAACTAGGATTACTGGGCGATTTCTCTCTGCAACTTTGAATCTTTAATAAAGCTAATCTGGGCATTAACCTGCAGTCTCTTTCTATATGTCTGACTCCACTCATTCTCCTGAGGATAAAGTTACTTTTATCTGGTTGTATCCCCAATTAAATGACTGTTTGACACCGCAAGACTTTCTTTACTGTTAACCCCTCCCCCACCCAGGGGGGTCACATGTTGCCCAATCTGCGGCTGCGCTGAGGCTGGAGGAAGCTTTTGACCCCTCTGACCTCCAAGCACGTGGGGCGATCCAGCCAATCAGAGTTCAGTGACGAAAGGATGGGATTTGGCGTCATCAGCCACCATCATTGCGTGACGTCTCATGCCGGTCGCTTATTTCCGTAAAAACGAAGATAAAAGTAAAAGGAAAGCGGCTTCAGTTGTCGATCTCAATGGAGGAAACTTGAATGTCTGAGCCGCGGGAGTATGAAAAAAGCGGTGGTTAACGCGCTTGTGGAGATGCGCATGTGCGGAGCTTCCTCCCAGAGTGGGCGGCAGAGTGGCGTCACAGCTCCAGCGACCCAGGTTCAATTCTGGGTACTGCCTGTGTGGAGTTTGCAAGTTCTCCCTGTGTCTGCGTGGGTTTCCTCCGGGTGCTCCGGTTTCCTCCCACATGCCAAAAGACTTGCAGGTTGAAAGGTAAATTGGCCATTATAAATTGCCCTTAGTATAGGTAGGTGGCAGGGAAATATAGGGACTGGTGGGGATGTGGTAGGGATATGGAATTAGTGTCGGATTAGTATAAATGGGTGGTTGATGGTCGGCACAGACTCGGTGGGCCGAAGGGCCTGTTTCAGTGCTGTAGCTCTAAAACTAAAAAAGTGCTGCGCGGCCTGTACCACAGATTGGAGCCTTTCCCAGTCGCGCGGCATTATGGGAGCCGCAGGACGCCAGTGCCCCCTTATTAACTCAGTCAAAATTAAATCATTCCCTCTCAGCTCTCTGTCTCCTTTTCATATTGCAGGCTGAAATTGTCTTTGTTGGCAACAATTACACCATCCCGAGTGCAATCAGATACTCTGGCCCTTGAACGCTTTCCCATCCCTCCAACAGCTTGTGCCTTTGCCCTATTAATCGGTGTTTTTTCCCACTTCTGATGCTGTTGAATTTGTTAGTGGCTTTTCTCCGACTGAAATGATTGCTGAATTTGTTGGTCTTTTTCTCCAAGCTTCATAGCTAACCCTCTCTCCCTCTGTCTCTCTCCTCGCGCCAGAGATAGCTGGAGGGAGAGATAGAGAGAGGAAGACAGAGAGAGACAAAAGGATTCTCTGGGAAGCAAGGCAGGAGATTGCAGAGCCTTTGTCCTTACCCTTACCCTTCTAAATTCCAGGATACAGAGTAAAGCTCTGTCTACAATGTCCCATCAAATTCTGGCATGCCAAGTTATCTACAGAACAAATCTCTGTCTTCTCTGTTCTATCAGACACATCCAGGACAGGTACATTTTAGGATTAGATACAGAGTAAAGCTGCCGCTATAGATACCTCTCTTTCTCCTCCTCCTTCCAGATGGGGAGAGTGACAGTGAACAAGACAGGGATAGATATAGAGAGAGAATAGCAGAGAGAGGGAAGGATAGCAATGGGGAGAGAGTACCAGAGAGAAAGAGGAAGAGATTGGGATGTAGAGTGTCGGTGAATGTTTCTGCAAAGCTTTGTGCAGCAGCCTGGAAGGTACCACGCAGGTCCTGTTCCATGATAAATAACACATGCCTGCAAAGATTCTTCAAATTATATAATGGCAGTGGACAAAAAAATAATTGGCCCTGCACAGCAACTGAAATTTCTGGGAACATTGGAGCCAGCTGTGGCTCCATGGGTAATAATCCTACCTCTGAGTTATATGTTTGTGGGTTTAGGTCAGAACACAAAATCTAGGCAGATGCCACCCAACAGAAAATCAGAACAGACCAGCGAGACTCAGAAAAGGAAACTGTGTTAAATTTGTGAGCCTCGCGTTTTGGATTGTTTTAGTGTTTGAGTAAATTTTCAATATTTGCCGAAGATCCCAAACCTAGAGGAGATACAAACAGCGAGGATGATAGCAATCGACTGCAACAGGACATAGATAGGCGAGCAGAATGGGCAGTCAAGTGGCAGATGGAATTTAATGCTGGCAAATGTGAGGTGATGTATTTTGGCAGAAGGATAGGGAGAGGCGATATAGACTGAATGGTACTGTTCTAGAGCGTGTGGAGGGACATAGGGACATGGGGGTACATGTACATACATCGTTGAAGGTGGCAGGACATATTGAGAGAGCAGTCAGCAATGCATGTGGAATCTTAGGCTTCATAAATAGTTGTGAGTACAAATGCATGAAAGCTATGCTGAACCTTGACAAAGCTCTGGTTAGGCCACAACTAGAACATTGAATCCAGTTCTGGTCACCACACATTAGGAAGGATGTGAGTTTCCATCGGGGCATCAGAGGAGATGGTAGTCCCTGGGAGGGCAGAGTTTAGCAAAGTGGATTGGAACCAGCTACCTGAAGGTAAATGCGTGTCAGAGCAGTCAGAGTTAGTGAGGGTTGAGAACAAATATTTTCCCACAAAGAGAAACAGGATGAGACTCCCAAATCGAGAGCCCCTTAGATAACAAGGATCAAACCGGGTAGGATAAGGGACAAGAGGGAAGCTTATGTCATATACCAAGAGCTCAATAAGCCCAGAGGCGTGAAGAAAATGCAGGGGTGAAATTAAAAGCAAATTAGGAAAGCAAAGAGAGGGCCGGAAAATAATGTTACCAAGTAAAATCAAGGAATATACAAAGATGTTTATTGATACATGAAGAGCAAGAGGAAAACTAAGGATCGAGTATTAGGGACCAAAAAGGGAATGTGTGTGTACGGAGGTGGGAGATGTGGGCATGGTTCTTAATGAACACCTTGCGTCTGTCTTCATAAAAGAGGGGGAACGATGCAGACATTGTCGTTAAAGAGGAGGAGTCTGAAATACTGGATGGTCTAAACAGAGTGAGAGGGAAATATTAAGGTGTTTGGCATCTTTGAAAGTGGATAAATGGTCATGTCTGGATGCATTGGAATCAGTTCAGAGAATGTTCATTGGGCTGATTCCTGGGATGAAGGGGTTGTCTTATGAGGAATGGCTGAACAGGTTGGGCCTGTACTCATTGGAGTTTAGAAGACTGAGAGGTGATCTTATTAAAACATACAAGATTCTGAGGGTACTTTACAGGGCAGAAGCTGGGAAGATGTTCCCCTTGTGGGTGAGTCTAGAACTAGGGCGCACTGTTTAAAAATAAAGAGCCTGTCATTTAAGACTGAGCTAAGAAAGATCACTATCAGATCAGTTAAGGTCACTTTCAGATCAATTATGAGCGTATTGAACGGCAGAACATGCTCGAGGGGCTGGATGGCCTACTCCTGCTCAGATTTCTTTGAATCTTGTGCATAAATTGGAGGGTTTTCTCACCACTTTTTAATCTATTTTTTATCGCAGAGATAGGGCCATGTGTAATATAAACAGAGACGGGGTCCAGTATAGTCCTAACTAGTGCATTGATAACTGACAGTAGTGTAAAAGGTATGAAGGATACAGAATTCTAAACATGCATTCAGGGGAATATTTTAGGCCAGCACGGAGCAAGGCCAACAAGAGATGGGTCAGTCTGACACTTAGTTTTAGGGAATGAAGCTGGGCCGATGGAAGGCGATTTAGAAAACGTGGAGTGGAAAAAGCTACTTGAAGGTAAATCAGTGTCAGAGCAGTGAGAGTGAATAATTTCATCTTGGAGGATTTATTATTCCAGAGTTATTTTTTATTTTCAGAGAAACTCAAATTCACAAGAGCCCAATGTGGGATTTGAACTCCTGCTTTTTCAGTCATTAGCTCAGGCTTTTATTTTACAAACTGGAAAAGACATTCACCTTCCGACTGCTGTTGTCTGACTGTCTCAGCTTTTGTATATTCTCCCCAATCTTGTTCTTTCATGTGTCTAAAGACTTTGATGTTATTCACACATTGGTAAACAACTTCATTCTCTCAGGGCTTAAAGACCTTCAGGGATGCAATCCACAATCTAATTCACAAGCTATTGAAGCAACCAAAATCTTCAACTCCATTCAAACACCCCGATATCCTGTCTTTGCACAGACAACTGACAGTTTCACAATGCAGGAAAGTCCGAACGAGAAACCACATTTACCTGACAGAATCCAAGCTCCAAATTTAATCATTAAGAAATAGAAAATACCACAGAAATGTGACTTGTTCCTTGTAACAGTGAGACTGAAACATTTCAGGGCACTATTCAACCGAGAAGGATTCCGAAAAAAGTCAGGATCAGGATTGAAAGAGAGAGACAGCAAAAAGGGGGTAGAGAGAGAGACACACACACTGTCAGCTCCTGTATGTGTAAGGTCTCTCTGTTCCTGCACCCATTTAAACATTGTACCATTTAATTTAGATTGCCTCTCCCACAGTCTTCCTTCCAAAATCCATCACTTCACATTTCTCAGCATTGAAGTTAACCTGCCATGTGTCTGTCCAATTCACCAGACTGCCAACAGCTTCCTGAAGTCTGCTGCTATTCTTTTCTCTCTTTGCTGCATTTCCAACGATTTGTGTCATCTACAAACTTTGAAGTTCTGCTTTGTAAACCCAACTGAAGTCATGAATATGCAGAGTAAAGCTCCCTCTACACTGTCCCATCAAACACTCCCAGGACAGGAACATCATGGGGTGGATACAGAGTGAATCTCGCTCTACACTGTCTGAAACAGAGAAAGAGAGAGACAGAAAGAGAGAAATAGAGAGACACAGACAGACAGGGTGACTGAGAGTGAAAGACGGATATTTCACATCGGACATAGGAAGAGGAGGAGGCAATTTAACCCCTCCAACCTGTTCCAGCATTCAATGAGATCAGGGCTGATCTGTGATCAAACAAATACCATATATCCCACCTTTGCCCCTTATCTCCTAATACCTTTGGTTAACAATAATCTATCAATCCCAGATTTAAAAATTAGCAATTAAGCCAGCATGAATTCCTGTGTGCAGGAAAGAGTTCCAAAATTACAACGACATCCAAAGGAATGATTGGATCGGCTGGGGCTGTTTTCTTTGGAACAGAGGAGGCCTAGGAGAGATTGATTTGAGGTGTATAAAATTATGAGGGGCCTCATTAGAGTGGATAGGAAGGACTTATTTCACTTAGCACAGTGGTCCATTAGCGGGGACATAGATTTCAAAATGCCCACAACCAATATCATGAGGGTGTGATGGCTCCCACAGTGAAATATATTGCTGGCTTTTAAAATGGAGGATAATGCCTCTGGATCTCTCCTGATGTTTCTCTCTCCATACCTATCTCTTATATGTCTGTGCACACAGCAGTGAAGGATTACATCAAATTATTATGTCTTGCATAGAGAGGCAGAGATGATGTTAGAGAGAGACAAACACTGTCATGGACAAATAGAGAAAGAGCGATCAGGAGAA
Organism: Heterodontus francisci; assembly: GCF_036365525.1. Taxonomy (NCBI): domain Eukaryota; kingdom Metazoa; phylum Chordata; class Chondrichthyes; order Heterodontiformes; family Heterodontidae; genus Heterodontus; species Heterodontus francisci. Next base: position 8,418,513 of record NW_027140919.1, read on the forward strand.
ACTGAGTAAAAGAAGGAGAGAGAGAGAGAGGCAGAGAGTCAGAGAGACAGACATAGACAGAGAGAGATGGAGAGCCAGAGAGAGAAGGAAAGATGGTGTGCGAGAGACAGAGTCATGGACAGAGGCGAAGAAGGAGAGAGGAAGAGAGAGAAACAGAGAGGGAGGGAGAAAGACAGATAGGGAAGGAGAGACCACGGAGAATTAAAGAAGGAAAAGATTGGAGTACTGCTAACGTTGTACCATTGCTAAAAAGGAAGAAAGAGATAGACTGAGTAATTACAGGCCACTCAGTAAACCTCAGTGGAGGGCAAATGATTGAGAAAAATTCTGATAAACAGCAGTAATGGTCATTTAGAAAGGTGCAGATTAATCAAGCACAGTCAGCATGGATTTGTTCAGTGAAGATCGTGTCAGACTAGCTTGAGTGAATTTTCTGTAGGGGTAACTGGGAGGGTCGATGAGTGGAGCAGCTCATCACCACCTTCTCAGGGAAATCGGACAATAAATTCTGCTCTTGTCAGTGATGTCCAGATCCCGGGAATTAATTTAATACAGTGTCAGCTCCTGTACACACAGTACACAATGGAGGTTTACTCAAGGCTAACAGATTATTATTCACAGATAGCACGTTTATTCAGCGTTTCAAAATGTTATCTTCAACAGAGATTATACTCACGCGTCCACATAAGCTAGGTTACTTAGTTTCGTCCGAGAGTCACAACGGAGCAGATGATCATCCCTCCCCTTTTGATTCTCCGAGTAGTTGATCAGACTACTTAGTCCTGAACTAGCTCGCCAGCACTTTGCACCAAACCTTCTCATACCCTGTTTCGTGCATGCTACCTGCGTGATTGGCGAAACCTGACTACCCGATGCACAATATTGGTCAGTCAGCTGTTACTAATGCTGCAGGTGCGCTACGTTAGCCACAGTCGGTCAATCTGTCACCGGTATTGACATCTACTTATTTTTGGTAGCCTCATCACTCAAGTTTCCACCACATTGCCTAGCTGTTTTTATTTATTTTATTTTAAGATACAGCATTGAAACAGGCCCTTCGGCCCACAGAGTCTGTGCTGACCAACAACCACCCGTTTATACTAACCCTACAGTAATCCCATATTCCCTACCACCTACCTGCACTAGGAGCAACTTACAATGGCCAATTTACCTATCACCTGCATGTCTTCTCTCAGAGGGTGGCGAATCTCTGGAATTCTCTGACTCTGAGAGTTGTGCAGGCTAAGTCACTAAATGTATTTAAGAAGGAGGTCGATAGATTATTGAAATCTCGGGGAGTCGCGGGTTATGCAGAGCAGGCCTGCAAGAGGAGTTGCGGCCTGGGACAGATCAGCCATGTTTTACTGTTTAGTTTAGTTTCGAGATACAGCACTGAAACAGGCCCTTCGGCCACCGAGTCTGTGCCGACCATCAACCACCCATTTATACCTATCCTACACTAATCCACTAAACCCATATTCCTACCACATCCCCACCTGTCCCTATATATTTCCCTACCACCTACCTATACTGGGGCAATTTAGAATGGCCAATTAACCTACCAACCTGCAAGTCTTTGGCATGTGGGAGGAAACCGGAGCACCCGGAGGAAACCCACGCAGAAAAAGGGAGAGCTTGCAAACTCCGCACAGGCAGTACCCAGAATCGAACCCGGGTCCCTGGAGCTCTGAGGCTGCGGTGCTAACCACTGCGCCACCGTGCCGCCCTGAATGGTGGGCTAGGTTTGAGGGACTGAATGGCCTACTCCTGCTCCTATTTCTTATGTTCTTATGTTCTTAGCACTATTAGCCACACACACTACTTTCTCCACATACCAGGTTACATAGAGTTCACAAGTTCGATGGTCCCCTGCGTATAATTGTTCGGGTAGATGTCGAGAAAATGTTTTCACCTGCGAGCTAGACCCAAACTAGGGGCCATAAATAGATGAGAGTCAATAATAAATCCAATGGGGGAATTCAGAATAACCTTTTTTTACCCAGAGATTGGTAAGAATGCCGAACATCTTCCCACCGGGAGAGATTGAGGAGAACAGTTTAGATGCATTTAAGGAGCAGTTCGATATTCATGAGTGAGTCAGCAGGAGAAGAATATACAGATAGGATGAGATGAAGTACAGTGGGATGAGGATCGATTCGAGAATTAACACCAGCGCCCAGCAGTTGGGTCGAATGATCTGTTTCTTTGCAGTAAATTCTGTGTAATTATTTGTGGACCAACACTTTTCGCTTTCAACATAAGAGATGAACATGTGCTCCATTGTTACAGAGACAGTCAGAAGCTGAGTACGCAGACACACTCTGCGATATCGAAACAATGTCACATTGAAACATATATGAATTTCTGTAAATACCAAAGAGTGTTGAACAGACATATTAACAATATTTGTTCCCCTTTACTCACCTGCTATAGTGACCACCACAGATTCACTGAACTGGGGGATTGTAACTGCCTTCCACGGAGCAAGGTTGTATATGTGCATTTTTACTACCCTCATTGGTTCGTACTGGTCTCTGGGAATGTTCCAATGATGCCGTTTGTGACGGATTGAGGATAGTACTGTCTTTGGCTCTCTGTAAAAGTGCAAGGTTTTCCCATGATCATCTTCCGTCATGGTGCAGGTAATGGTGACTTTCTCCCCTTCACCAGTCGATTGATCAATAGATGCCCCTGTCGCTGTTGGCCGATCTGCTGTAGAATAATTGTACAGGACAGATAGAAATGGATCTGTGGAATCTGTGCTGCCTTTCTCCTGGGGTTTCCGAACCTTCACATGTTCTGTTATTTCTGCATGCACTCTCAATAAATTCAACGCATGGTTAAATGGAGTGGGGTGTGAAATGGGTGGTGGACCTGTACCTAAACCAGTCCCATTACATCAGGGCGGGTTTACTTCCAAACTGCCCTCTAACTTGCTCTGAATTTGACCACGGGAGCTTTAAATAACCACGACTGAGTCTCTTTCTCCAGATCACAGAGGTTGAAACCAGGAAGCTTTGAATGGGAGTGGATACAGAGGCTGGGAGTAAATGAGGCGGTAACCACAACTAAAGCCACAACACTGAGTTCTGTGCAACAGTGTGTGAAATTCTGATGAGAACATTGCAATATCCAAAATGACAGCCTATGGATATAAAGCAATGATGACAGAATGAAGGAGCTGGAATAGACTCCACACTCAGTACAACACAGAAGCAGATTGTGTTTGGTTGGGACCCTTTCCTCTCATCGTGGTTCAGAGTCCAATGTTGGGAAGAGTCCTTTCCCCAATTAATTTCAACATCAAACACTCAAAAGTCATGAGCAGGACAGCAAAATCCAACAAGACAGCAAAATCACAAATAGGCGGCCCGTCTTGTATCAATCATTGTTTTGCTGCAGTCAAAGTACATGGGAATGTTTAACATAGTTCCCATATGGACCCGGATTACAGTTGTTATCAATTATTTGAGCTCTATAATCTTCTTCCAACGCTATCACATCCATCAAATGTTACAGATTTTGTCATAGTTTAGACATGCCATAATGACCACCTTGCAGGTTTTACCACATTCACATTCCCTTTATCAGTTCAGTTACACCGCATTGCTCCTTCAGCATATCCTACATCCCTGCTGTGGACTTATTTACCACTATTAGCCACCCACAGTACTTTCCTCACATCCCATGTTACATACAATTCACGGGTTGGATGGTGCTCGCCGACAATTGATAGGGTAGATGTAGAGATGTTTCCACTTGCGAGCCGACCCCAAACTTGGGGCCATCAATCGAAGATAGTTACTAATAGAAGGATATACAGACAGGATGAAATGCATTAGAGTGGGATGAGGCTCGTTTGGAGCATAAACACCAGCGCCCAGCAGTTTGGTCGAATGACATGTTTCTGTGCTGTACATTCCAAGTAATTATTTGTCGGCCAACACTTACCTCTTTCAACATAACAGATGAGCATTGTTACAGAGACAGTCAGAAGCTGAGTGCACAGACACACTCTGCGATATCCAAAAATTGTTATTTTACAACAAATGTGAATTTCTGTAAGTACCAAAGGGTGTTGAACAGACATATTAGCAATCTCTGTTCCCCTTCACTCACCTGCTATAGTGACCATCACAGATTCACTGAACTGGGATTCTAACTATCTTCCATGAATGGAGATTGTATATTTGCATTTGTACCGCCCTCTTTGCTTTGTACTGGTCTCTGGGAATGTTTCAATTTTGAACTTTGTGATGAATTGAGGATAGTACTGTCTTTGGCTCTCTCTGTAAAAGTGGAAGGTTTTCCCGCGATCATCTCCACTTATGGTACAGGTAATGGTGACATTCTCTCCTACTACATATATGCTAGTTGATTGATCAAGGGATATCCCTGGCGCTGATGGCGGATCAGTTAGAGAATAATTGTTCAGGACAGTGAGAAATGGATCTGCGGAATCCATGATGCCTTTCTCCAGGAGTTTCTGGACCTTCACATGTTATGCTCTTTTTGCATATGCTCTCAATAAATGCACGCATGTTTAAATGGAGTGGGGTATGAAATGGGTGTTGGACCTTTACCTAAACCAGTCCCATTCCATCAGGGCGGGTTTACTTCCATAAATGCCCTCTGACTGGCTTTGTATTTGAGCATGATTGAAGCCACAACATTGTGAGACAACAATCCCCTTGGGCGGCCTTATAGTTTGGCATCTCCTTTTCCAAATTGGGAATAACATGTCCACTGAAGCTTATACCAGGATAATGGGGCGGGGTGTGTGATGGTGTGGAATTCAATACCTCCTGTTTTATCCCCCAGAATATAAAATCCATATGCTGGATTGGATACTAATGCACCGAAAATGTAGCTGAAAAAACATGCTTCCACCAGAATATGCGGGGTGATATTTGCCTTGGACCGGAGTGGAAAATGGAAGGTAGTGTATTTGTTGTCTAATTTACACCAGGTGGAAAGGAAGATTTGACAGTGAATAAAACGGGTGGACGATTCATCTGCACCGAATTTCCACTGCCGAAGATTGGTTTCGCTCCATGGAGAGCCCACATGGACGCTATGGACCGAATGGCCAACTTCTCTGCTATTAATGACTCCATGACTATATGACTCACTCCCACATTATTCATGGCATGTGTAGACTTCGATCAGTATTGGATGTTCTTAGAGTGAGAGGTATTGAAGCTTACCCACGACTGTTACCTTCACAGTATCACTTCTCTCTGAGATGATCTCCCTCTCCGACACTGTCTTTCTGTACACACAGCAATAATCTGCTGACCCAGTGCCCAATAGCTTTGTGACAGTAAAGGTGACTGTATATTGCCTTGAACTGGCAGTCTTGGTTTTGATTAGTTCATCCTGGTCTCTTCTCTACAAATAGAAACAGCTGCCTGAATACGAATATGCTGCTTCACAGGTAATCATGACCAGTTCTTCCCTCAGAAATACAGAATCCTGACGGTTAACAGGCATTGATGGTTTGCTGGGGTAATCTATAATGATAGAAAGATAGCATATTCAAGTTAAAACAAAGGCACATACTGGGATATATTTCACCGAACGCAGCATTGGGGAAAAGGGTGAGATAGGATCTGCCACATGTTTTATGCCCGACCCAATTTTGCCTCTCAAGGAACTGAATATCAGGTACTGCCTACAATGGGCGGCTGAGGATATACTGACCGGGATGGATTTCGAGTCCAGAAGCGTCTCTCATTACATTAGTACCGAGTGGGTTTCTCAGCTCTGGAATGCAGCATTCCCTCAGCACTGAGTTAAGATAGCAGTTGTAACAAACACAAGTTTGCACTCTATGCAAGTCAATGGAGGGTAAAATCAGACAGAAAATTCAACTGGACCCAGACCAGAACGCAACTATATCCTGCTTGAAGGATTTGATCAAAGCTTATGTTTCTCTACACGGGTGAATTGACAAAATTCTGATGCAAGCAACCCCACCTGGTCCTCTCTGACTACCCTGCGCTGCTCCTCTATATGGAGCCCGCCGAGATCATCGCTGCGAGTCCCGGCGATGATTCACCTTTGTTGGTGCTATGCCTGGAGGTAACCATTCATTGAAATGCTGGCCTGGGGTGAAACATCCATTGCACTGTTGGTCTAGAGGTAAACATCCATTCCAATGCTGGCCTTGGCAGAAACTTCCATTGCAATGCTGGTCTGGAGGAAAACATCCATTGCAATGCTGGCCTTGGCATAAACATCCATTACAAAGCTGGTCTGGAGGTAACCGTACCTTGCAATGCTGGCCGAGAGACAAACGACCATTGGATTGCTGTTCTGGAGGTAAACATCCATTGCAATGCTGGCCTGGAGTCAAACGACCATTAGGTTGCTGTTCTGGAGGTAAACATCCATTGCAATGCTGGCCTAGAGTCAAACGACCATTAGATTGCTGGTCTGGAGGTAAACATCCATTGCGATGCTGGCCTGGAGTCAAACGACCATTGGATTGCTGGTCTGGAAGAAAACACCCATTCCAATGCTGGCCTGGCATAAACATCTATTGCAATGCGGCTTTGGAGATAAACATCTTTTGCAATGCTGGTCTGGAGGTATACTTCAATTGCAATGCTGGTGTGCGTGTAAGCATCCATTGCAATGCTGGCCTGAGCAACAACATGCATTGCAATTCTGGCCTAGGGGTAAACATCCAATGCAATGCTGGTCTGGATTTTAACATCCATTTCAATGCTGGCCTGGAGGTAAATATTCATTGGAATGCTGGCGGTGGTAAACATCCATTGTAATGCTTGTCTAGAGGTAAAAATCCATTGCAATGCTGGTCTGGGTTTAAACATCCATTTCAATGCTGGTCTGGAGGTAAATATTCATTGGAATGCTGGTGTGGTGGTAAACATCCATTGTAATGCTTGTCTGGAGGTAAAAATCCATTGCAATGCTGGTCTGGGTTTAAACATCCATTTCAATGCTGGCCTGGAGGTAAATATTCATTGGAATGCTGGTGTGGTGGAAAACATCCATTGTAATGCTTGTCTGGAGTTAAAAATCCATTGCAATGCTGGCCTGGGTTTAAACATCTATTTTAAGTGCTGGCCTGGAGGTAAACATCCATTGCAATGCTGTTCTGGATTTTAACATCCATTCTAATGCTGTTCTGAAGGTAAGCATTCACTGCTCTGCTGGCTGGGTTTAAACATCTATTGCAATGCTGGCCTGGGGTTAACATCCATTGTAATGCTGGCCCGAGGTTAAACATCCATTGGAATGCGGCCGAGGGTAAAGCATTGATTGCAATCCTTGAATTAATGCAAAATACTGCGGATGCTGGTAATCTGAAATAAAAACAAGGGATGCTGGAAGTACTCGGCAGGGCAGGCAGCATCTGTGGAGAAAGAAGCAGAGCTAACGTTTCAGGTCAGTGACCCTTCTTCAGAACTGGCAAATATTAGAAATGTGAAAGATTTCAAGCAAGTGAAGCCGGGGTGGGGCAATATATAACAAAGGAGAAGTTGTAGATAGAACAAGGTCACATAATAACAGTCAAGAATGTCATGAAACAACGGCAAACAATATGATTAATGGTGTGTTGAAAGACAAAACTTTAGTACAGATCGGGGGTTAGGCACTGAAAACTGAACAGGTGAAGCAGCGATTTACTTGTAATTCTTTCAATGTAGTACACTGTATTCCCTGCTCACAAGGTGGTCTTCTCCACATTGGGGATACCAAAAGCAGACTGGGTGACTGCTCTGTGGAACACCTCCACTCAGTCCGGAAGCATGACCCCGAGCTTCCGGTTGCTTGCCATTTCAACACTCCCCACTGCTCTCATCTCTGTCCTGGGATTGCTGCAGTGTTCCAGTGAACTTCAACGCAAGCTTGAGGAACATCATCTCATTTACTGATGAGTAAATCAGGCACAATTAGATTAGGCATAATACAGCCTGCCGGACTGAGCAATGAGTTCAATAATTTCAGAGCATAACGGGCCACCCAATTTACTTTTATTTATTTATGTAGAGATACAGCACTGAAACAAGCCCTTCGGCCTACCGAGTCTATGCCGACCATCAACCACCCATTTATACTAATCCTACATGAATCCCATTACCCTCTCACATCCCCACCTTCCCTCAGTTCCCCCACCACCTACCTATACTATGTATATAATGGCCAATTTATCTATCAACCTGCAAGTTTTTAAGCTATGGGAGGAAACCGGGGCACCCAGCGAAAACCCACACGCTCACAGGGAGAACTTGCAAACTCCTCACACTCAGTATCCAGAATCGAAACCAGGTCGCTGGAGTTGTGAGGCTGTGGTGCTTACCATTGCGTCACTGTGCCGCCCTTTTACTTTTAGTTACTTTCTTTAATTTTTTCTTTTTTATATATTTAGATTTGTTTATTTTATTTATTTCGTCTTAGTTTGTTCAGTTTGCCTTCCCACTGTTTTGTTTTTCACGTTTGCACTGGTGGCTGTTCAGTGTTCAGTCCGTTAACATCCTATCTGTACTAATGCTTTGTCTTTCAACACACCATCAACATATTGTTTGCCTTTGCTCCATGACATTCTGGTCTGTTATTCTCTGCAAACTTGTCCTATCTAAACCTTCTCCTTTGTTACCTTTTGCCCCATCCCAGCTTTACTTGCTTAAAACCTTTCACATTTCTAATATTTGCCAGTTCTGAAGAAGTGTCACTAACCTGAAACGTTAACTCTGCTTCTCTCTCCACAGAAGCTACCAGTTCTGCTGAACATTTCCAGCATTTCTTGTTTTCATTGCAATGCTAGACTGGGGTTGAACATCTACTGCAATGCTGGCTTGGGGTTAAACATCGATTGCAATGCTGATCTGGGGTTAAATATACATTGCAGTGCTGGTCTGGACGTGCACTTAAGGAGCAGGTAGATATTCCTGAGTGAATGAGCAATCGAAGGATATACAGACAGGATAAGATGAATTAGAGTGGGATGGAGCTCGTTTGGAAAATAAACACCAGCGCCAAGCAGATTGGTCGAATGACATGTTTCTCTGCTGTACATTCCAAATAATTATTTGTCGGCCAACACTTACCTCTTTTAACATAACAGATGAGCATGTGCTCCATTGTTACAGAGACAGTCAGAATCTGAGTGCACAGACACACTCTTCGATATCCAAACGCTGTTACATTGAAACAAATAGGAATTTCTGTAAATGCCAAAGGGTTTTGGACAGATTTATTAACAATCTCTGTTCACCTTCACTCACCTGCCATGGTGACCACCACAGATTCACTGAACTTGGACTCTAACCATCTTCCATGGATGGAGATTGCATATGTGCATTTGTACCGCCCCTCTTGGTTTGGACTGGTCAGTGGGAATGTTCCAATGTTATCCTTTGTGATGAATTGAGTATAGTATTGTCTTTGCTTTCTCTGTAAAAGTGGAAGATTTTCCCGCGATCTTCTCCAGTCACGGGCAGGTAATGGTGACCTTCTCCCCTGCTACATTCACACCAGTCGATAAATCAATAGATACCCCTGACGCTGTTGGCCGATCTGTTATAGAAAACAATTGGACAGGACAGTTAGAAATGGATCTATGGAATCTGTGCTGCCTTTCTCCAGGAATTTCCGAACTTTCACATTTTATGCTCGTTTTGCATGTACTCTCAATGAATTCACGGATGTTTAAGTGGAGTGGGATGTGAAATGGCTGGTGGACCTTTACCTAAACCAATTCCATTTCATCAGGGTGGATGTACTTCCAAAATGCCCTTTGACTTGCTCTGAATGCGACCATGGTTGAAGTCACAATATTGTGAGACAACAATCCCCTTGTGTGGTCTAATAGTTTGGCATCTCCTTTTCCAGATTGGGAATAACATTTCCACTGAAGCTTATCCCATGATAATGGGGCAGGGAGTGACATTGGGTGGAGTCCATTACCTCCTGTTTTACCCTCCAGAATATTTACCACAATGCACCGTATTGGATATTAATACACAGAAAATGTAGCTGAAAAAAAAATGCTTCCACCAGAATATACGGGGTGATATTTGCCTTGGACTGGAGTGGAAAATGGGAGGTAGTGTATTTGTTATCGACTTTCCAGTGGAAAGGAAGATTTGGCAGGGCCTGAAATGGGCAGACAAGTCATCAGCACTGAATTTCCACTACCAAAGATTTGTTACGCTCCACTGAGAGCCCACATAGACTCGATGGGCCGAATTGCCACCTTCGCTGTCATTATTGACTCCATGACTGCCTGATTACCCCAAATTATTCATGGCATGCATGGACTTCGATCGGTTTTGGATGGTCTTAGATGAAGGTTATTGAAACTTACCCTCGATTGTTCCCTTCACAGTATAACTTCTCTCTGAGGTGATCTCCCACTCTGATACTGCCTTTCAGTACACACAGGAATAATCTGCAGACCCAGTCCCCAATAGCTTTGTGACATTAGAGGTAACTGTGCATTGCCATGATCTGGCAGTCTGGGTTTTGACTGGTTCATCTTGGCCTCCTATGTATAAATAGAAACTGCTGCCTGAATATGGATACGGTGCTTCACAGGTAATCATGACCAGTTCGTCACTCAAAAATACATGTTCCTCACGGTTAACAGGCATTAATGATTTTCTGGGATGATCTATAAGGGTAGGAAGGAAGCACATTCATGTTAAAACAAAGGCAAACACTGGGATACATTTCACAGATTGCAGCATTGGGAAAAGGGTGAGATTGGAACGGCCGCACGTTTTACGCCCAACCCAATTTCCCATCTCAAGCAACTGAATATCAGGTGCTGCCTACAATGGGCGGCTGAGGTTAAAATGCCCTTGATGGATTTCGAGCCCAGAAGTGTCTGTCATTACATTAGTACTAATTGGGTCACTCAGCTCTGGAATGCAGCATTCCCTCCATTCCACTGAGTTAAAATAGCAGTTGTAATAAACACAAGTTTGCACTCTATTCAAGTCAATAGAGTGTAAAATCAGATAGGAAATTCAACTGGACCCAGAGCAGAACTCACATCTTTCCAGCTTGAAGGATTTGATCAAAGCAGTCCTGTGAGCTCATATTTCTCTACACGGGTTAATTGACAAAATTCTGATGCAAGCAACTCTACCTGGTCCTCCATGACGACACTGCCCTGCTCCTCCATTTGGAGCACGCCCAAACCATCGCTGCCAGTCACGGAGCTGATTCAAACTTTGCGGATAATATGGAACAATGAAGCATTGTGAACTGTGAGGAACAGAGTGTGGAACTTCAAAAGGACATCGACAAGTTGGTGGAATGGGGGAGATGTTGCAAATGATGTTCAATGCAGAGAAATGTTCATTTTCTACATTTTCATAGAAAGAACATGGAGGGAGAATGGCAAAGTAAAGGGTACAGTTTTAAAAGGGTTGTTGGTGCTAAGCCTGGAGGTAAACATTCAGTGAAATGCTGGCCCGGGGTTAAACTCACTGTGCTTTATAACCACAATCTCTATCTGTCCCGCCAACTTCAATGACGGATGTCCGCATGCACCCAGAGCTCTCTGCTCCTGAACCCCTTTAGAATTGTACCCTTTACTTTGCCATTCTCTCTCCATGTTCTTTCTATGAAAATGTAGAAAATGAACATTTCTCTGCATTGAACATCATTTGCAACATCTCCCCCATTCCACCAACTTGTCTATGTCCTTTTGAAGTTCCACACTCTGTTCCTCACAGTTCACAATGCTTCCATGTTCCATATTATCCGCAAAGTTTGAAGCTCTACCCTGTAAACCAAGCTCTGGGTCATTAACATATATCAGGGATATCTGAAATGGAGGAATGTGCAGGACTACGGAAAGAAGGCAGGGATGCGGATCGAGGTGAATTGTTCCTCCGGAGATGCAGCACAGACACAACGGGTGAAATGGCCCCGTCCATTCTCTAACATTTCTCTGCATCTGTACAAATTGTGCTTGTGGCGGCACAATCGGGACATGTGCAATTGTTAGCTTCCTTGTCCAACATTGCTGGGATTCAAAAAGGACATGTGACGGCTTCAGTGCTCAAGCCGAGGTGCCCGAGTGATGAAACCAATGGACTGCAAATCTACCGTGCTCTGCAATGCACGGGTTTGAATCCCGTTCTGTTTCTTTATTTGTGTGACATGCATGTATTAATATCTGTGCTTGAATACATTTTGCAATATCTCACTGCAGCTTCCCGAAGTGCCAGCGGCATTTTCAAATTAACAGTAGCGAATGGAATTCTTCATCCAAGTTAAACTGGAATGAATATCAAACAGAGATCCCAAACGGAAATCCATATTTTTCCATTCACCCCTTCCATGCCTCTTTACACTTCCTGGATTCACATCGAATGAAAGAGTAATGAGAAAACTTGTTGAAGGAGCAGAAGTGGAACGTTAACCTTTGGGAATGAATGTATTGTCAAACCGTCCTGATAGATCAATTATGTCAGATATACTTCGGGCAGATGGAGTTAAAGTGAGGGGACACCTAAGCAACAACAACAACTTATATTTATATAACTAATGTAATGTAATAAAACGTCTCAAGGAGCTTCACTGGAGAATTATAATACAAAGTATGACACCGAGCCACAGGAAGAAATAATAGGAAATATAAACCAAAGCTTGGTTAAAGAGGTAGATTGCTCTTCAATACAGTGTTTGAAATTCTGGTGGAACTCTATCTCGGACACACCAGTTCATTCATTTTAATTTTCTTGCTGTCCAGGTAAGAAATGACTGGAAGGGACCTGCACAATAGTACGTGAAATATATTTAATATAAAAGCAAAATACTGCGGATGCTGGAAATCTGAAACAAAAACAAGAAATGCTGGAATCACTCAGCAGGTCTGGCAGTATCCGTGGAAAGAGAAGCAGAGTTAACGTTTCAGGTCAGTGACCCTTCTTCGGAACTGACAAATATTAGAAAAGTCACAGATTATAAACAAGTGAGGTGGGGGTGGGGCAAGAGATAACAAAGGAGAAGGTGCAGATTGGACCAGGCCACATAGCTGACCAAAAGGTCACGGAGCAAAGGCAAACAATATGTTGATGGTATGTTGAAAGACAAAGCATTAGTACAGATTAGGTGTGAATACACTGAATATTGAACAGCAGCAAGTGCAAACCTGAAGAAAAACAACCTGAAAAAAACAGTGGGTAAGCAAACTGAACAAACTAAGATGAAATGAAATAAATGCAAAAAAAGATTGTAAGTAATGTAAAAAGGAATGTAAAAAAAAGGAAGAAGAAATAACTAAAAATGAAAGTAAAATGGGGGGCTGTCATGCTCTGAAATTATTGAACTCAATGTTCAGTCCGGCAGGCTGTAGTGTGCCTAATCGGTAGATGAGATGCTGTTCCTCGAGCTTGCGTTGATGTTCACTGGAACACTGCAGCAATCCCAGGACAGAGATGTGAGCATGAGAGCAGGGGGGAGTGTTGAAATGGCAAGCAACCGGAAGCTCAGGGTCCTGCTTGCAGACTGAGCGGAGATGTTCCGCAAAGTGGTCACCCAGTCTGCGCTTGTTCTCCCCAATGTAGAGGAGACCACACTGTGAGCAGCGAATACAGTATACTACATTGAAAGAAGTACAAGTAAATCGCTGCTTCACCTGAAAGGAGTGTTTGGGGCCTGGGATAGTGAGGAGAGAGGAGGTAAATGGGCAGGTATTACACCTCACATTGGCCATCACAATCACACCAGTGATGCACCAATGGATTTCTCCACCTATTCTGGATTTCGTTAACCCCAGTAGATTTTTGTAACACCAGCAGAATTTTTTGCCTCAACCGATTCCTCCAGCACAATGTATTTCTTAAACACAACGGATTTCTCCTGATCCAATTGAGTTATGTAAATCTAATTGGTTTCACCCATCCAAACGGATTTCTGGAAACCCTTTTTTATCTGTCCAATATTTATGGATCCCAATCGATTTTTTACTTTCCAATGGACACATAGAAGCTCAGTGTTATTTTCCCAGTATATATCTGGAAACTCAGTGATAGTTTTCCCTGATCGATTTGATTTCTGCATATGCAAATGATTTCTACCATTCCAATCAACACTTAGAATCCCGATAGGTCTAGTCCTTTCCTCATGGGTTCTATAATCTGAATGCATTTCTCACATTGCAGTCGATTGCTGCATCACCAATTCATTTTTCCCGTCCCAAGTTATTTCTCCAGAATGCTTCCAAGGGATGGCAGACATAGAACTTTGGCCATCAAATTCTCATATGGGCGTGTCACTGATTATTCCACTTCATTGTACGATATAATGTGCGAGGTAGAACGGGCTGTTAAGCGTCCTTGAAGCATTCATATGTACCCGAGGACACAGGGGATAGACATCGAAAAACGTAATAGGTTCCTCATTTTAAATCAATGTTTGCAATAAATGAACAGGTTTAATACAATCAGACCTGCAAAATGTGTTTAAAAAATCACACGATGGGAATTAACGCAAGGTATGTAGTGGATTGAATGGATTAATCCTTACAATGTGAGTTTCTGTGGAGAGAATGTTGTGTTGATTTTTTAATACTAATATTTTTAACACCGAGAACGCAGTGCATTGAATGAAATAATGACATATGTTTAAAGTAAATGGACTAAAGTTTATTATGTTGAAAAAAACTCACAGGAAGTGGGCATTTTGTGTCGAATATGTAATTCGAGCTGTTATTTCAAAGGTATGACATTAAACTGGGCTGAGACAGAGAGTGCGTCTAATCCAGTGTTTAGTTGATATCCCGTCGATCATCATCTTTAATATGCAATGCGAATCAAAAATAAAATATGGTGTGAAAACAGAGAAAAGTATAGTGCAGTGGGACCAAGTTCAGTAACATAGAAGAATGGTTAAGAATACTTTCTGATTGATTACACAAGACTGAAGCTCATTAGGAAAGTAACGCATTGTATACAGCAGCAGGTTAAACTGCTGTAGCAAATGCGAGCAGGGTCATTTAAAAAAAAACTCATTCCAAACGTATTACCTTTTGAATTGCCATAAAACTCAGAAGGGTATTACCCCAGAACAAACATTGACCTGACTGCTTGTATCATCTGTTGATTCCCAGACAGCCAGAACAACTTTCTCCATTATAAGGTGTAGTCTGAAAAGGACATATATTCATTGCACTCTGTGGGTTAAATTCACTTCCTGGTACTGCCTTTATCTTCTCTTGTTATCTCTGTCTGTCTCTCATTGTCTCTGTTGCTCTGAGCATTCATTGACTGCTCGGTCTTTTTTTCTGCACGTTCTTCTGTCCATCACTAGGGGCATTATGCAAATAAGACACAGAAGGTTCCATGGATAGAATATTGCTGGATACCAGGCATAACGTTGCGGGAACAGGAAGAGAAGCCTTTGCAAGTGATACGCTGGCTATGATTAGCTGATAAGAATGGAAACAGGCGACAGAAGCCCAAGCCAGCTGTATGACAGTGGAGAGGCATTGGAGGAGGCTGCCGTGGTTAACAGTGCCAAAGTGCATAAAAGCCTCCACATTTCTGGCAGGATTTTACTCAGCCCCCGCCTACCAGGAGATGGGGTCGGATTCAGGGAGAAGATGGCCCCTCGACAAGCCATTTTGCTTGGGGTGGGATTGGCCGACAATCACCCTCCCAAGTGGAGGCCAATTAGGAACCTGATGTTGCCTATTAGCATGGCCTCCATCAGCCGTGACATCACCTAAGGATATGAGGCACCCTCCTCTGTGGGATATCTGTGGCAAAAACTCAGTATTCCTGCACTTCCCTCCCTTGAACTTCATTTCCACCCCACCACTCCCTGCAGCCCCCCTCACCCCCCACATTGAGGCAGGCAGATTTGCCCCGGAAACGTCACTTCACTTACCAGAGGTTCGGCTCTCAAATGCTGGGCCTTCTCGAAGGTCTCTGCATTATTAGCATTTTCCACTGATCCAAGTGCTCTATCAATAATGCTGGCCCTATGATCAGCTGCCACTAATTTGAAACGAGAAATCCCATCTTCAAAGCGATGAAGATTCCGCCGCCGGACACTGAACTGCTTCAACAGTGCAAGATTGAGGTGGGGGTGGGGTTGGCGGGGTGGGGGGGTGGAGGTTACGGTGGGCGATCGTGGAGGTCTTGGGTGGAGAGGCTAAGAAAGGCAAACTCGGTGTTCCCGCTGCCTTTTCCGACTGGCAATGGTGCCAACATATTCCAGCCCTTCATATGCCATTCTTTGTGTAAAGCATTCAGAGATATTTGCATGTAACAAGAGGCTGTGTACATGCAACTTAAAGAAATAAATAATTACTTTGTGCAGCAAACAATGCCCTCCTCTTTCTTGGCTTTGGGGTGTTAATATTTCTCTCCTTCATGCTCCTGTTCTGCTGAACTCCACTTCTCTTTGTTTGACTTGTTATTTTCACATTTCTCTGCTCTGTTCTCTCCCTTTGTAATTGTCCTTCGCTTGTCTCTGCTAGGCATTCTCACCTGTTGCCTATTTTCATGTTTGATTTTCACTCTCTTTACTCATTCATACCTTTACTTTCCTGGGTGTCTCACTCACCCTCCATCTTACATTATTCATTCTTTCATGGGACGTTTGTTGCCCATCCCTAATTGTCCTTGATAACTGAGTGGCTTGCTAGGCCATTTCAGAGTGCAGTTAAGTCAACCAGATTGCTGTCGGTCAGGATTCACATGTAATCCGGATCGGGTAAGGACCACAAATCTCCAAACTTGAAGGGCATTAGACAAACAAATGGTTTTGTTACGACAGTTGGCGATAGTTTCTTGGCACTATTACTAAGACCAACTTACAATTCCAGATTTTGTTTTTGAATTACTTGAATTTGTATTCCACCAGCAGCTTTAGGGTGATTTGAACCCGTGTTCCCAAGGCATTAGCATGGGCCTCCGGATTATTTACTCAGTGACATTACCAGTACACCACCCTGTCACTCTGTCATCAAGCTAACAGAACCCCCTTTTATTGAGAGCTGCTTCAGTTGATGTCCAGCTGTGCTCTTCAGCTCCGTCATTTTTGAGAAACAATTCATGTATTCTTTGTAAATATAACCAGCCTCATTAGGCCCGATTTTAAATCAAATATTACAAAATCAAATTTACAATCATTTCAGGGTTCGGTGCTGTGAATAGAAAATCTATCACCATGTCGTGAGTTTGGGCTGTGGAGTCGAATGGATTTTAGTACTAGAACACGGAAACCTTCACTAATTGATTTCACTAATTTAACAATAAAATTGAGTGGGTATTTCACGACATTCTTCAGCTCCTGTCTGAACATAGTCTGTGTCACAGCGTAAATACACATGTTGGTTCAGGAACTGAGAAGCTGCAGCATTGCTGCTGTGTGTTCTGTGATATGAAGACGGTCATTGGCGGAGGAAGGATATTGATTTGTAATTTGCTGATCGATGGAAAATACAACCTGCGTCATCCATAACAGTATAAAACTGCCAGATATACTGAACAGTAACATGACGGATTTCATTCGATTCTCCATCTCTGGGTCATTGCGATTCTCTCCACTGCTGAGGCCCCAGAGTCCCCTGCGGACTCTACTGGCCACTAAAATACGTCTGACCGTCAGAACATTGAGGAGAAAAATCAGAAAGAAGGGAAACAGGGAGTTAAAATACGATGGAACAACTCAAACGCGGTCCATGTGGGGGACGTTTTAAAGCTCTGTTTGTAGATACTGTACCAGGTAACACTATTAATTATCTATTCAGGTTCATATATAAAGTACAGGGAACACTTTCTAAAGAGCACAGCACACTCACTGTTAGGATAACCACAGCCACTGTTCTCTCAGTGCAATATTTTGTCTTCAGCTTCTCACAACAAATGGTTACAAATCGATCAAAGGTGAAAGCGACTGTCAGCCAGACAGAAACCATTGTGGTTGCAAAAATCAGGAATTGAACTGAACTGCAGATGGCAGTAATGGACAGGAATGAATCTGCGAAATAAATCACAGGAATCGACCTCAATATGGAATTAGTGCTAACGACGAGGAGATCGGCCACTGCCATTCCCACCAGGTAGCGAGTCATACATTTGGAGAGACCGCACTTTCCTCGGGACAGGATCAGAAACGCCAACAGGTTAACTGAAAGAGATAGAAAGGGAAGCAGAGAAATTACTGACCAGACCTCAAACTAAAACAACAGTTTGACAGGATCTGGTGTAAAATTTACAGCTTTGTTGCAGCATCCAGCATTGTGGTCTTGGTTCGTCCTTGAAATTCTCTCCTTCTTCTGCAGCAAACTTGAGTTTTGTCTCCTTCCAGAAGGTATCACACTGTGACTGACAACCAGAATTCTCGGCAGCTTTTTGCCCACCCAGATGCTCTCTGTTGATACTGGGCTTGCCCAATAAAAGAAGTGATTACTTTTCTGCCCCTATTGCCATGGCTTCTGCTTGCATTTAACCCAAGCCATGTGACAAACAGCAACACTGTTGCCAATCCGGCTCCCTTAGTCCTCATGTATAATAATAAAAAAATATGACACATTTTTTTAGCTTAACTATACATTCTTTAAAAAATAATTTTTCAACAATATAGAGGAACGTTCATAACACCATGTGTCACGCTGCAACAGTTATCCCCTCCTTCCACATCTTGGTTCAACTCTTGTCTCAGTCCATTAGATATTGAAATGTACATCCATGACTTTGTCTCATCCAGACTCGAACATACCAATTGTCACCTGGCTGACGGCCCATTCCCCACCGTCCATTCACTTGTGCATCCAACACTCTGCTGCCTTTATCCTATGCCATACCAGGTTCATCTCAAGAAACACTGTTCTGTTTGATGACCTGCATTACATGGAGTACCCCAACACATCCAGTTCATTTTTTTTTCCCATCCAAGCATTTCAAACCATCATAAACGCATTTATTCCTATTAAATCCATCCATTGCGCTGTATCCTTAATTCTTAATCTGGTTGCCTCAAAAAATCTATTAAGCTCAGTTCTGAAATTTTCATTTGTCCCCTGGTGATATATGTATTTGAACTACAAACCTCTCAGTTTGTCCCCAGCTCCTAGCTTCTCACAATTAAGAATCTATTGCCATGCAGACTTCCAGCTGCCAAGAATGAGGCATAGTAATTTTGTCATATGAGCATTGATTTAAAAACTGTTACTGGAGTGAAGAATGGACTTGATAAAAAAATCAGCAGACACGTGGCTGGAAAGTCATTTGCATAGTAACAGACTGTGCTTGGAGGGACAAAAGGGTTACTTCCCGTATGCATCTTTCCTAAAATGGACTTTGAGCACCCGGGTATGATGTGTAAGAAGATATATTCCAGGTTGATTGCCAAGATGGCCGAATATTCAAACAAACGTGGCCAAACCAGCTGGTCACATGACTTACCTGGTTGGCAAACTGGGTTTTCTGAATTGTACAAACAGTTTGAATTCAGAGAGAATGACTTCTCCTGGACTGAAAAGACCTCTCCTGACTGGCTCGCCACAACTTCTACTGTATGGCTTTCCCTCTTTTTCTTATGGATCTCCAACTCCATTGAAGACACATGAATCCCAAGAGCTAAAATTCTCCTACATCGAGCAAGGTTTACAGAGAATACTGGGCCCCAACGAGAAGCACTGTCTACCTACAATCAGCGACTCTGCAGCGAGCTTGAGGAACCATAACAAAAACAAATCTTCGGATGTTCCTCAAACTTTTCCACTTTATCACTTTTGCTCTTTTCTGCCTCGGATGCATGTGTGCATCGTGTATGCATGCTAATGTGGGCACAACTACTATCCATATGCGTTAAGTATAATAAAATTTCAACCTTTCTGCCTGAAACCTAAGAAAACCTGTTTTGGAATTGTTTATTTGCCTTATTATTTGAAAACAGTGAACAAGGATTCACCAAGGGGGAGCTTTAAACACGAAGTGTTTAGAACTGAAACCTGTTACAGTAAGGACAGGTGAAGGCTGAGAGGGAACCCTAGACCACTTTCTCGCCTGATGGTAACGCTACTTTGATTTATCATTATTTGGTGAACAGTGAATGACCTCACACGTTCCACATTAAACCCCATATCCCACAGTTTAACAAATCATTTAAACTATCGACAACCCTTTGCACATTTGTCTTTTTATCTACACTATTTACTGAGTCACGTGACTTACCGCCATCAGCAGATTTAGAACTATGGTCCTCGAATCCATAATTCAAGTTATGTGGAAATACAGTGAAAGCTGCGCCCCCAGTCATGATCACTGGGAGAGACCAGTAATTACATCCTGTATTGGATTATTTGCTTACTTTAATTCAAACACTTACCTTAAAGGCATACGGCATGCTTGCCTTCATCGGTCCCGGCATACAGTATAAAGATTGGCAAGTCATGCTGCATCTGTACAGAACTTTAGTTAGGCCACACTTAGAATATTGTGTGCAATTCTGGTCACCACGCTACCAGAAGGACGTGGAGGCTTTGGGGAGGGTACAGAAGAGGTTTACCAGGATGTTGCCTGTTCTGGAGGGCATTAGCTATGAGGAGAGGTTGAATAGAGTCGGATTGTTTTCCTTGGAACGACGGAGGTGGAGGGGCGACATGATAGAGGTTTACAAAGTTATAAGCGGCATAGACAGATTGGATAGTCAGAAGCTTTTTCCCAGGGTGGAAGGGTCAGTTATTGGGGGACATAGGTTTAAGGTGAGAGGGGCAAAGTTTAGAGGGGATGTGCGAGGCAAATTCTTGACTTCCAGGCAATTGAGTGCCTGGAACTTGTTGCCGGAGAAGATGGTGGAACCAGGTACCACAGAGACGTTTAAGAGATCTCTTGACAAATACATGAATAGGATGGGAATAGAGGGGTACGGACCCCGGAAGTGCATAAGGTTTTAGTTTATTCAGGCATCAAGATCGGCGCAGGCATGGAGGTCCAAATGGCCTGTTCCTGTGCTGTACTGTTCTTTGTTTAATGTTCTTTGTAAACACCAAAGTCCACAAGTATCTTATGGAACCAGATAGAATCTGATCTTTAATTAAACATCGTATGAAATGATTCCACTATGTGCATCTTTCATGTATTATTGCTTAGTGATGGTATACGTAGAATGCAGAGATCAAAGGTATAATTAGTTTAAGCGTTGTGAATAAACAATTGTATGTACAGATACTGACAGTTGTTTGAGCTCATCCCACAAATAACCCAGGACATTGACATCCGCAGGTAGGACGGACCCTCATTCCTACACTGGCACTGTTAAATCTATCTACAATACATAGAATGTATAAAATTCTGTGCCCCTGACAGACAGAACCCACGCTATTTGAAATTTCTTCTGTAATTTCAAAACTCAGAGTTAGATTTTGGGTTTGCTCAATCCACAAAACTGCACCATCAACACTGCTATTTATAATCTGCAATGAAACAGAATGGCTCGTGATTCCAACAACTCCAGTCCAAACTGATACAACATAAAATCAACACATTTACAAAGAATTACTCAGACAGTAAATGAATTGATCCGCAGTGAATCAGAGAAGGAGATGTTAAAGGGTGAGCAGCAAACTCAGCTCAGTTGCCAGACCTCTGAAGCAGCGTCAGATTCCCACAAAGAAACACTTCACAACAGTGATTAGCAATAGAATATTGAAATCCAGTGAAATCCACTCTTGAGGTTGCATTTTAAAAGACTGACGCCGAAATTGGTGGCGGCTGGAAACTGTTAACAGGCCCTGATATTCTGATAACTGCTCTTAGAATGTGGCGAGAACACACCGAGACTACTGTGTACAGCTTTTGTTCTCCTTATTGAAGGACGAATGTACATGCATTGAGGGAGGTTCAGCGAAGCTTGACTCCGATGATTCCTGGTGTTAAAAGGGGCTGTCTTGCGCGGGAAATTTGAATAGTTTCGGCCTATCTTCTTCAGAGCCAGAAGTATGGGAGAAATATTGAAATATGAAATTCTGAGGAATCTTCACAGGCACATGGTGAGAGGATGTTTCCAGTCGAGAGGGAATCGAGAAGTAGGGGGCAAAAGGTGCACATTTCAGGCAGAGCTGAGGAGGGATTTATTTTCTGTGATAGTCATGCATCTTTGTAATTCACGATCCCAGAGAGCTGCGGAGGATGAGTCATTGATTATATTCAAGACTAAAATAGAGAAATTTTAGGACTATAGCCGAGTCAAGAGTTAGGCAGGACAAGCGAAAAATAATGGTTTTGAGGTCGAGAACAAATGACAAATTATCTAAAAGTATAGTGGAGCAGGATCGAGGGGTCAAATGGCCTACGCTTGTTCCTGTTGCTTATATTCTTACCTAGTTAGCCAGAGTACCATATCCCAATACATTCATTTGAGATATTGATCTGATCACATTCTCAGGGATGAATGAACACCAATCATTGCAGATAAGGAAACACATACAAACCCGAGCATTTAGAATCTGAGGGCTTTTTATCAACGGACAATACATTCTGTACAGTGAATTGTCCAACACTTGTGCAAGGTTTTGATGAGCAAAGATCATCACAGTCATTATGCTTCTGCTACAACACCAAATCAGCAGAGCCTTTAGACAGCCCATCATTAAACTGACCGAACTGAACAGACAACTGCATAAAACATTCAAAAAGTAAAACATTATCAAGTTCAACAGTCGCTCTTATACTGGTTTACAACATTAAGAGCTGGTGATAGCAACTTACCAGGAACTCCAGTGGTATCAAGAATAGGATAGTAAATATCTTCAATCTGATATATTACTGGGTATCCCATTTCTGTCAGCAGCAGCAACTGGTGTTATTCTGAAACAGTGGTCACACTGAGCTGATATATACTAATAGGCCCTGATTTATTGATGGGAGAAGTATCCACTGACATGGTTATACCCCTGATCATTGCTATTAGTGACAGGCACTTGAACAAAAACAATGCATCAACAGCTTTGTCTGCGATGTAAATAAAATGGTACATACAACATAAATATCCAGCAAACTATCTTATTTATTTTATTTCGAGATACAGCACTGAAACAGGCCCTTCAGCCCACGAGTCTGTGACGACCGTCAACCACCCATTTATACTAATCCGACATTAATCCCATTACCCTCTCACATCCCCACCTTTCCTCAATTCCCCTACCAGCTACCTATACTAGGGGCAATTTATAATGGCCAATTTACCTATCAACCTGCAAGTCTTTGGCTGTGGGAGAAAACCGGAGCACCCGGCGAAAACCCACGTGGTCACAGGGAAAACTTGCAAACTCCACACAGGCAGTACCCAGAATCGAACCCGGGTTGCTAACCACTGCGCCAGTGTGCCGCCCTCTGTTGGGAATAAGGCTGAAACATGTCAGCATCCAGGGTAGATCCCATAATAGTGAGCGGCTTCACAGGTCGACTCCATGTAATTGAAATGACAATGTTCACTCCTAATGATTTATGTATAAATACAATCAGTTAAATGTGAACTTTGACACGAGGATAGTTAAATCCATGTTCAGGATTACAGCTGAGAACTTACTATGGGTGATATTGGCGGACAGAGTCTGTGCATGCTCCATTGACATTTCTCTCTGTTATTTTATTGCAATTGGTTATTAGTTCATTCCACAGTGACTAAGGTCTCCAGCAAAATTAGAACTGGGCCACATCCTGACATTGTTCCTCCCGTTCATGCTCGTTGGCACCACTAACTCCACCTTCCTTCTAACCAATACTCAACCATACATCTCCATCCGGTAAAGCGTCCGGCAGCTAGCACAAGGCAATGGTTTTCACTGACCGGCAAGCAATCCGCTCAATGGCTTAAATTTTAAATTCTCGTCATCAGCTTTAAGTCTCGTCGTGTCTCAACATTCAGCATCTCCACTCATTTCCCCAAACCTGCATCAAACCTCGCCCATGATCTCTCCATCCTTCTGAAATTGGGCACTTTTGGTGGGACTGCCCTTTCTTGTTTCTTGTCTTACCAAGGCGATAATAGTCACAGGTTCTCCCACAATGCATTATCTTCACCTACCAGCACTATTACTTAACCTGTGCCTGAACTTTCATTCCCTCAACGATGTGGCACATAGCTTTGCGGGAACATTCGCCGACAGTCTCCATCCCACTCTCTTCCACTTTCTGTCTGGTACCCTTTGCCTATTGCTACCTTTTCTCTCTCTCTATCTCTCTCTGTTATTCTCTCCCCATCTCTGTCCCTGTTCTTTCTCACTGTTACTCTCTCCATCTGGATAGAGGAGGAGAAAGAGAGGCATATAAAAAGGCAGATTTACTTTGTATCTAACCCCACACTGTACCTGCCCTGGGAATGTTTGATAGAACAGAGAAGACAGAGATTTACTCTGTAGCCGTCTCCGGGCTGTACTCGGCTTGGTAGCATTTGATGGGACAGTGCAGACGGAGCTTTATTTTGTATCCCTGGAATTTAGAAGGTTAAGGAGTGAATTGATCAAAGTTTACAAGATAATAATGGAAAATGATGGAGTAGATAGAGAGAAACTCTTCTCACAGGTTGGGGGAATCTCGGATGAGTGGCGCAGTCGAAAAATCGAACATTAGTCGAAAACCCTTTGAAGATTGAGATTAAGAAGCAATTCTGCGCACAAATGGTGGTAGAAGTTTGGAACTGTCTCCCACAAATGACCCCTCCCTATCTCTGCACTCTGCTCCAGCTCCACAATCCTCCAATATCTGCAATCCTCTAATTCTGGCCTCTTGAGCATCCCCAATTTGAATCGTTCCACCATAGTTGTCCGGGCATTCAAGCTGCCAAGGGCGTAACTCTGGAATTCCTTTTCTAAACCTCTCCGCCTCACGAACCCTCTTTCCTCTTTAAAGATGCTCCCTCAAACCAAACTCTTTGACCAAGTTTTTGGTCGTCTAGTCTAATATCTCCTTACGTGACTCGGCGCCAATTTTTTATTTGCTTTATTCATTTGTTGTCTATGTGTATTACTGGCTAGGCCAGCATTTATTGCCCATTCCTAATTGCCCTTGGGAAGGTGGTGGTGAGCCTCCTTCTTGAACCACTGCACTCCATGTGGGGTAGGTACACCCACAATGCTGTTAGGAAGCGAGTTCCAGGATTTTGACCCAGTGACAATGAAGGAACGGCGATATAGTTCCGAGTCAGGATTGTGTGCGAATTGAGCGGAAACTTGCAGGTGGTGGTGTTCCCGTACGTGTTTCCTGTGTGTTCGCTCTCTCTCCTTCCTTTGTAGACCTCCCTGCCCTCCTGTCCCTCTCTGTCATGAGAACCTAAGAACAGAAGAACGTGGGTGCAGGAACAGAGAGACCTGGGGATATCAGTGCACAAATTGAAGGTGGCAGGGCTAGTTGAGTAAGTGGGTAAAAGGCATATGGGATCCCAGGCTTTATTAATAGAGGCTTCCAGTATAAAAGCAAGGAGGCTATGATGAAGCTTTATTAGACACTGGTTCATCCTCAACTGGTATTGTGTCAAATTCTGGACAAGATACTTTGGGAAGGATGTGGGGGCATGAGAGAGGGTACAGAAAAGACTCACGAGAATGGTTCCAGGAATGATGAACTTCAGTTACGTGGGTAGATTGGAGAAGTTGGAGTTGTACTCCATAGAGAACAGGAACTGAGATTAGATTTGATTGAGGGGTTCAAAATCATGAGTGGTCTGGACAGAGTAGACGTCGGAATAGGACTGCAACACACAGGACATTCAGACCCATTTGTGTTGAGAGGTACTCGTGCAAGCGAACTGACCATTTAATATTTTTAACTTATTTAAACAACCTTGTGTTTACACAAAGATCAAGCCAGCAAATTCAACAGTGACTTCATCCCATCCTGTCTATTGTGCATTCTCACAGGATAACAGGTATAATTGCAGTCAAAGTATGCAGGTGAAAATTGATCAGTTACATTGTTATTTCAGTCATTTCAGTCCATATTTACAGTTCAAACGGTACCATACTGTTGTAATAAAGTCATATACAATCTATTCATCCCACTGAGGCAAAATTTCCCCATACCCTGTGTCTCCCTCGCTGTCTCCCTCGCCCTGTCTCTCTCTCTCTCTCCCTCGTCCTGTTTCTATCGGTCTAGCTCCATCGCCCTGTCTCTCTCATCTCTTCTGCTTCCTCGCCGATATCTCTCACTCATGAATATCGAACTGCTCCTTAAATGCATCTAAACTGTTCTCCTCAATCTCTCCCTGTGGGAAGATGTTCGGCATTCTTACCAATCTCTGGGTAAAAAAAGGTTATTCTGAATTCCCCCATTGGATTTATTATTGACTCTCATCTATTTATGGCCCCTAGTTTGGGTCTAGCTCGCAGGTGAAAACATTTTCTCGACATCTACCCGATCAATTATACGCAGGGGACCATCGAACTTGTGAACTCTATGTAACCTGGTATGTGGAGAAAGTAGTGTGTGTGGCTAATAGTGCTAAGAACATAAGGACATAAGAAATAGGAGCAGGAGTAGGCCATTCAGCCCCTCAAACCTAGCCCACCATTCAGGGTGGCACAGTGGCGCAGTGGTTAGCACCGCGGCCTCAGAGCTCGAGGAACCCTGGTTCGATTCTGGGTACTGCCTGTGCGGAGTTTGCAAGCTCTCCCTGCGTCTGCGTGGGTTTCCTCCGGGTGCTCCGGTTTCCTCCCACATGCCAAAGACCTGCAGGTTGGTAGGTTAATTGGCCATTATAAATTGCCCCAGTATAGGTAGGTGGTAGGGAAATATATAGGGACAGGTGGGGATGTGGTAGGAATATGGGATTAGTGGATTAGTGTAGGATAGGTATAAATGGGTGGTTGATGGTCGGCACAGACTCGGTGGCCGAAGGGCCTGTTTCAGTGCTGTATCTTAAAATAAAATAAATAAAAACAGCTAGGCAATAAGGTGGAAACTTGAGTGATGAGGCTACCAAAAATAAGTAGATGTCAATACCGGTGACAGATTGACCGACTGTGGCTAACGTAGCGCACCTGCAGCATTAGTAACAGCTGACTGACCAATATTGTGCATCGGGTAGTCAGGTTTCGCCAATCACGCAGGTAGCATGCACGAAACAGGGTATGAGAAAGTTTGGTGCAAAGTGCTGGCGAGCTAGTTCAGGACTAAGTAGTCTGATCAACTACTCGGAGAATCAAAAGGGGAGGGATGATCATCTGCTCCGTTGCGACTCTCGGACGAACCTAAGTAACCTAGCTTATGTGGACGCGTGAGTATAATCTCTGTTGAAGATAACATTTTGAAACGCTGAATAAACGTGCTATCTGTGAATAATAATCTGTTAGCCTTGAGTAAACCTCCATTGTGTACTGTGTGTACAGGAGCTGACACTGTATTAAATTAATTCCCGGGATCTGGACATCACTGACAAGAGCAGAATTTATTGTCCAATTTCCCTGAGAAGGTGGTGATGAGCTGCTCCACTCATCGACCCTCCCAGTTACCCCTACAAAAAATTCACTCAAGCTAGTCTGACACGATCTTCACTGAACAAATCCATGCTGACTGTGCTTGATTAATCTGCACCTTTCTAAATGACCATTACTGCTGTTTATCAGAATTTTTCTCAATCATTTGCCCTCCACTGAGGTTGGGCTGAGTGGCCTGTAATTACTCAGTCTATCTCTTTCTTCCTTTTTAGCAATGGTACAACGTTAGCAGTACTCCAATCTTTTCCTTCTTGAATTCTCCGTGGTCTCTCCATCTCTCTCACAATTCCCTCTTTGTCTCTCTCTCCTTCCCTATCTTTCTCCCTCCCTCTCTGTTTCTCTCTCCCCCTCTCTCCTTCTTCGCCTCTGTCCATGACTCTGTCTCTCTCACACCATCTCTCCTTCTCTCTCTGGCTCTCCATCTCTCTCTGTCTATGTCTCTCTCTCTCTGACTCTCTGCCTCTCTCTCTCTCTCCTTCTTTTACTCAGTTTCTCCTGATCGCTCTTTCTCTATTTGTCCATGACAGTGTTTGTCTCTCTCTAACATCATCTCTGCCTCTCTATGCAAGACATAATAATTTGATGTAATCCTTCACTGCTGTGTGCACAGACATATAAGAGATAGGTATGGAGAGAGAAACATCAGGAGAGATCCAGAGGCATTATCCTCCATTTTAAAAGCCAGCAATATATTTCACTGTGGGAGCCATCACACCCTCATGATATTGGTTGTGGGCATTTTGAAATCTATGTCCCCGCTAATGGACCACTGTGCTAAGGGAAATAAGTCCTTCCTATCCACTCTAACGAGGCCCCTCATAATTTTATACACCTCAAATCAATCTCTCCTCGGCCTCGTCTGTTCCAAAGAAAACAGCCCCAGCCGATCTAATCATTCCTTTGGATGTCGTTGTAATTTTGGAACTCTTTCCTGCAAACAGGAATTCATGCTGGCTTAATTGCTAATTTTTAAAACTGGGATTGATAGATTATTGTTAACCAAAGGTATTAGGAGATAAGGGGCAAAGGTGGGATATATGGTATTTGTTTGATCACAGATCAGCCCTGATCTCATTGAATGCTGGAACAGGTTGGAGGGGTTAAATTGCCTCCTCCTCTTCCTATGTCCGATGTGAAATATCCGTCTTTCACTCTCAGTCACCCTGTCTGTCTGTGTCTCTCTATTTCTCTCTTTCTGTCTCTCTCTGTCTCTGTTTCAGACAGTGTAGAGCGAGATTCACTCTGTATCCACCCCATGATGTTCCTGTCCTGGGAGTGTTTGATGGGACAGTGTAGAGGGAGCTTTTCTCTGCATATTCATGACTTCAGTTGGGTTTACAAAGCAGAACTTCAAAGTTTGTAGATGACACAAATCGTTGGAAATGCAGCAAAGAGAGAAAAGAATAGCAGCAGACTTCAGGAAGCTGTTGGCAGTCTGGTGAATTGGACAGACACATGGCAGGTTAACTTCAATGCTGAGAAATGTGAAGTGATGGATTTTGGAAGGAAGACTGTGGGAGAGGCAATCTAAATTAAATGGTACAATGTTTAAATGGGTGCAGCAGCAGAGAGACCTTACACAGACAGGAGCTGACAGTGTGTGTGTCTCTCTCTCTACCCCCTTTTTGCTGTCTCTCTCTTTCAATCCTGATCCTGACTTTTTTCGGAATCCTTCTCGGTTGAATAGTGCCCTGAAATGTTTCAGTCTCACTGTTACAAGGAACAAGTCACATTTCTGTGGTATTTTCTATTTCTTAATGATTCAATTTGGAGCTTGGATTCTGTCAGGTAAATGTGGTTTCTCGTTCGGACTTTCCTGCATTGTGAAACTGTCAGTTGTCTGTGCAAAGACAGGATATCGGGGTGTTTGAATGGAGTTGAAGATTTTGGTTGCTTCAATAGGTTGTGAATTAGATTGTGGATTGCATCCCTGAAGGTCTTTAAGCCCTGAGAGAATGAAGTTGTTTACCAATGTGTGAATAACATCAAAGTCTTTAGACACATGAAAGAACAAGATTGGGGAGAATATACAAAAGCTGAGACAGTCAGACAACAGCAGTCGGAAGGTGAATGTCTTTTCCAGTTTGTAAAATAAAAGCCTGAGCTAATGACTGAAAAAGCAGGAGTTCAAATCCCACATTGGGCTCTTGTGAATTTGAGTTTCTCTGAAAATAAAAAATAACTCTGGAATAATAAATCCTCCAAGATGAAATTATTCACCCTCACTGCTCTGACACTGATTTACCTTCAAGTAGCTTTTTCCACTCCACGTTTTCTAAATCGCCTTCCATCGGCCCAGCTTCATTCCCTAAAACTAAGTGTCAGACTGACCCATCTCTTGTTGGCCTTGCTACGTACTGGCCTAAAATATTCCCCTGAATGCATGTTTAGAATTCTGTATCCTTCATACCTTTTACACTACTGTCAGTTATCAATGCACTAGTTAGGACTATACTAGACCCCGTCTCTGTTTATATTACACATGGCCCTATCTCTGCGATAAAAATAGATTAAAAAGTGGCGAGAAAACCCTCCAATTTATGCACAAGATTCTAAGAAATCTGAGCAGGAGTAGGCCATCCAGACCCTCGAGCATGTTCTGCCGTTCAATACGCTCATAATTGATCTGAAAGTGACCTTAACTGATCTGATAGTGATCTTTCTTAGCTCAGTCTTAAATGACAGGCTCTTTATTTTTAAACAGTGCGCCCTAGTTCTAGACTCACCCACAAGGGGAACATCTTCCCAGCTTCTGCCCTGTAAAGTACCCTCAGAATCTTGTATGTTTTAATAAGATCACCTCTCAGTCTTCTAAACTCCAATGAGTACAGGCCCAACCTGTTCAGCCATTCCTCATAAGACAACCCCTTCATCCCAGGAATCAGCCCAATGAACATTCTCTGAACTGATTCCAATGCATCCAGACATGACCATTTATCCACTTTCAAAGATGCCAAACACCTTAATATTTCCCTCTCACTCTGTTTAGACCATCCAGTATTTCAGACTCCTCCTCTTTAACGACAATGTCTGCATCGTTCCCCCTCTTTTATGAAGACAGACGCAAGGTGTTCATTAAGAACCATGCCCACATCTCCCACCTCCGTACACACACATTCCCTTTTTGGTCCCTAATACTCGATCCTTAGTTTTCCTCTTGCTCTTCATGTATCAATAAACATCTTTGTATTTTCCTTGATTTTACTTGGTAACATTATTTTCCGGCCCTCTCTTTGCTTTCCTAATTTGCTTTTTAATTTCACCCCTGCATTTTCTTCACGCCTCTGGGCTTATTGAGCTCTTGGTATATGACATAAGCTTCCCTCTTGTCCCTTATCCTACCCGGTTTGATCCTTGTTATCTAAGGGGCTCTCGATTTGGGAGTCTCATCCTGTTTCTCTTTGTGGGAAAATATTTGTTCTCAACCCTCACTAACTCTGACTGCTCTGACACGCATTTACCTTCAGGTAGCTGGTTCCAATCCACTTTGCTAAACTCTGCCCTCCCAGGGACTACCATCTCCTCTGATGCCCCGATGGAAACTCACATCCTTCCTAATGTGTGGTGACCAGAACTGGATTCAATATTCTAGTTGTGGCCTAACCAGACCTTTGTCAAGGTTCAGCATAGCTTTCATGCATTTGTACTCACAACTATTTATGAAGCCTAAGATTCCACATGCATTGCTGACTGCTCTCTCAATATGTCCTGCCATCTTCAACGATGTATGTACATGTAACCCCATGTCCCTCTGTCCCTCCACACGCTCTAGAACAGTACCATTCAGTCTATATCGCCTCTCCCTCTCCTTCTGCCAAAATACATCACCTCACATTTGCCAGCATTAAATTCCATCTGCCACTTGACTGCCCATTCTGCTCGCCTATCTATGTCCTGTTGCAGTCGATTGCTATCACCCTCGCTGTTTGTATCTCCTCTAGGTTTGGGATCTTCGGCAAATATTGAAAATTTACTCAAACACTAAAACAATCCAAAACGCGAGGCTCACAAATTTAACACAAGTTTCCTTTTCTGAGTCTCGCTGGTCTGTTCTGATTTTCTGTTGGGTGGCATCTGCCTAGATTTTATGTTCTGACCTAAACCCACAAACATATAACTCAGAGGTAGGATTATTACCCATGGAGCCACAGCTGGCTCCAATGTTCCCAGAAATTTCAGTTGTTGTGCAGGGCCAATTATTTTTTTGTCCACTGCCATTATATTATTTGAAAAATCTTTGCAGGCATGTGTTATTTATCATGGAACAGGACCTGCGTGGTACCTTCCAGGCTGCTGCACAAAGCTTTGCAGAAACATTCACCGACACTCTACATCCCAATCTCTTCCTCTTTCTCTCTGGTACTCTCTCCCCATTGCTATCCTTCCCTCTCTCTGCTATTCTCTCTCTATATCTATCCCTGTCTTGTTCAATGTCACTCTCACCATCTGGAAGGAGGAGGAGAAAGAGAGGTATCTATAGCGGCAGCTTTACTCTGTATCTATCCCTAAAATGTACCTGTCCTGGATGTGTCTGACAGAACAGAGAAGACAGAGATTTGTTCTGTATATAACTTGGCATGCCAGAATTTGATGGGACAGTGTCGACAGAGCTTTACTCTGTATCCTGGAATTTAGAAGGGTAAGGGTTGATTTGAACAAAGTTTGCAAGATAATATTGGGAACTGATGGGGTAGATAGAGACAAACTCTTCTCACTAGTTGGCGGAATCTCGGACGAGGGGGGCAGTCTAAAAATTGAACATATGTTGAAAAGCTTTTCAAGGGTGAAATTTATTAACACTTCAACACACAAAGGGTGGTGGAATTTTGGAATTGTCTTCCACAAATAACCTCTCCCGATATCTACAAACTCCTCCAGCTCCACAATCCCCCAATATCTGCGATCCTCTAATTCTGGCATCTTGAGCATCCCCAAATTGAATCGTTCCACCATTGGTGGCCGTGCCGTAAAGCCACCAAGGCTCTAACTCTGGAATTACTATCCTAAACCTCTCCGTCTCACTAATGCTCTTTCCTATTTGATGACTCTCCCTAAATCCAAGCTCTTTGACCAAGTTTTTGCTGTTGAAATCTGGAATTCTCTACCTTACAGATTTGTGGAGGCTAGGTCACTAATTGAATTTCAGGAATGATATGGAGGCATCAGAAAGGGTGCAGAAAAGATTCACGAGCAAGACTCCGGGGATGAGAGTCTTAGTTACGTGGATAGATTGGAGAAGCTGGGGTTAGAATTAGAATTGGAATTAGAACATTACAGCGCAGTACAGGCCATTCGGCCCTCGATGTTGCGCCGACCTGTGAAACCATCTGACCTACAGTATTCCATTTTCATCCATATGTCTATCCAATGACCACTTAAATGCCCTTAAAGTTTACGAGTCTACTACTGTTACAGGCAGGGCATTCCACGCCCCTACTACTCTCTGAGTAAAGAAACTACCTCTGACATCTGTCCTATATCTATCACCCCTCAACTTAAAGCTATGTCCCCTCGTGTTTGCCATCACCATCCGAGGAAAAAGACTCTCACTATCCACCCTATCAAACCCTCTGATTATCTTATATGTCTCTATTAAGTCACCTCTCCTCATTCTTCTCTATAACGAAAACAACCTCAAGTCCCTCATCCTTTCCTTGTAAGACCTTCCCTCCATACGAGGCAACATCCGAGCGAATCTCCTCTGCACCCTTTCCAAGGCTTCCACATCCTTCCTATAATGCGGTGACCAGAACTGCACGCAATACTCTAGGTGCGGTCTCACCAGAGTTTTGTACAGCTGCAGCATGACCTCGTGGCTCCGAAACTGGATCCCCCTACTAATAAAAGCTAACACACCATATGCCTTCTTAACATCCCTATTAACAAATCTCTCTCTCTCTCTCTCTCTCTCTCTCTCTCTCTCTCTCTCTCTCTCTCTCTCTCTCCTCTCTCTCTCTCTCTGTCTCTCTCTCTCTCTCTCTCTCTCTCTCCTTAATACGTATGGAGGGTGCTCCCTCCACTTTATGCATAGAGACGGTGCTCCCTCCACTTTCTACGTAGAGTGGGAGCTCCCTCTATTTTATACAGCTGCCATAGTGGGATTTGAGCCCCTGTCACCAGGCCATTAGATTCGGCCTCTGGATTACTAGCCCAGTGATATTAACACTATGCGACTGCTTCCCAATGGACGTTGCCAGTGTCTGTCCCCTAATAGCACCCGCCGTAGTTTTTATGCTGTAACCCTGAACATGTTCTCGAATCAGAGACTCAACCTACACATTTTAACAGTCAAAAGACAGTAACAGAGTGAAACTGGAATGTTTTTGTCCGCAGATTCAGTGTCCACTGCAGACAGATCAGTTGCAATTACAACAGAAATGCCAAGAATGAACAAGGTCAATACAATAATATGGAAAATGTAAATGATGCCACTGATAACTATAGCCTCCACCCAGTATGAGTACAGATTTCAGGTTTGTTCCAGAGTGAGGTCTTACTCAGAAAAAGTCATTGACATTGAAATGAATGTGTTTTATCCAACACATTGTTTACATCGTAGTCAAAGCTGCTGATATAATGTGTTTGTTCAGGTGAGTGTAACTGATCGCAATTAGAATTAGAATTAGAATTAGAATTAGAATATTACAGCGCAGTACAGGCCCTTCGGCCCTCGATGTTGCGCCGATCATCTGACCTACACTATTCCATTTACATCCATATGTCTATCGAATGACCACTTAAATGCCCTTAAAGTTGGCGAGTCTACTACTGTTGCAGGCAGGGCGTTCCACGCCCCTACTACTCTCTGCGTAAAGAAACTACCTCTGACATCTGTCCTATATCTTTCACCCCTCAACTTAAAGCTATGTCCCCTCGTGTTTGCCATCCTCATCCGAGGAAAAAGACTCTCACTATCCACCCTATCTAACCCTCTGATTATCTTGTATGTCTCTATTAAGTCACCTCTCCTCCTCCTTCTCTCTGACGAAAACAACCCCAAGTCCCTCAGCCTTTCCTCGTAAGACCTTCCTTCCATACCAGGCAACATCCTAGTAAATCTCCTCTGCACCCTTTCCAAAGCTTCGACATCCTTCCTATAATGCGGTGACCAGAATAACACGCAATACTCCAGGTGCGGCCTCACCAGAGTTTTGTATAGCTGCAGCATGACCCCGTGGCTCCGAAACTCGATCCCCCTACTAATAAAGGCTAACACACCATATGCCTTCTTAACAGCCCTATTAACCTGGGTAGCAACTTTCAGGGATTTATGTACCTGGATACCAAGATCTCTCTGCTCATCTACACTACCAAGAATCTTCCCATTAGCCCAGTACTCTGCATTGCTGTTACTCCTTCCAAAGTGAATCACCTCACACTTCTCCGCATTAAACTCCATTTGCCATCTCTCAGCCCAGCTCTGCAGCCTATCTATGTCCCTCTGTACCCTACAACACCCTTCGACACTATCCACAACTCCACCGACCTTCGTGTCATCCGCAAATTTACTAACCCACCCTTCTACACCCTCATCCAGGTCGTTTATAAAAATGACAAACAGCAGTGGCCCCAAAACAGAACCTTGCGGTACACCACTAGTAACTAAACTCCAGGATGAACATTTGCCATCAACCACCACCCTCTGTCTTCTTTCAGCTAGCCAATTTCTGATCCAAAGCTCTAAATCACCTTCAACCCCATACTTCCGTATTTTCTGCAATAGCCTACCGTGGGGAACCTTATCAAACGCCTTACTGAAATCCATATACACCACATCCACGGCTTTACCCTCATCCACCTGTTTGGTCACCTTCTCGAAAAACTCAATAAGGTTTGTGAGGCACGACCTACCTTTCACAAAACCGTGCTGACTATCGCAAATGAACTTATTCTTTTCAAGATGATTATAAATCCTGTCTCTTATAACCTTTTCCAACATTTTACCCACAACCGAAGTAAGGCTCACAGGTCTATAATTACCAGAATGATCAGGGGTATAAGCGTGTCAGTGGAGAATTATCCCCTGCATAAATCAGGACCCATTGGAATGGATCAGCTCAGAATGCCTGGTGGAGCTGTGGATTCCAGGCTAACAGAACTGTCTACTCCTCAGAGAAATGGGATATCCTCTAATGTATCATATAGAACGCATATATTATCCTACACTTGCAGCATTTGGAGTTCCTGGGAAGCCAGTATCTCAGCTGATGATGGTGTAAATCGATGTTAACTGTGCTGCTGTACTCGGTATTATTTCTCACTGTGGGTATCGCACAGCTACTTGCTCTTTTCCAACAGTTTACTGATGGAATTTCTTCATTGTCTACTCTTTCAGTCTTGCAGTCGTCGAATTATGTCTTTAATTGTATTGTTTTAAGCAACTGTGACATTGTGACTGGAAAATTCTGTGTATTGAATGTATTTCAATGCGTTGTTTCGGTTAGGATCAAGAATCAGGCCATCAGGATCTTTTAACAGTTTCATGATGTGATTCTAACTGGTCCTGGAATATATTTATGATTATTTTTCCGTGATAATGGGACATCTCACGGTCTCAATGCTACAAAGGAACAGCACAATGTCTTCCCTCCCCAAAAACATGGCTGTGTTTAACTCGGATTTAAATGTATTTACTGGTTATCACTGTTATCATATGTTATTTCATTATGTATGTGTGTGACGCTGCTTCAGAGGTCTGGCAACTGAACTGAGTTTGCTGCTGACAGTCACTGCTCCTCTGCTTCACTGTGGAACCTTCACTGTCACTGGACTACATTGTAAAATATAAAGTATTGATGTGATGTTCTATTGGTTTACAATCTATCAATTGTAATCAAGAGTCTTTCCACTTATCCGTAAATTATCAGCTGCAGCGCTGACGTTGGTGTTTTATTAATTAAATAATCCCACATTCTAGCGGATTACTTTATAATTCCAGGAGAAGGCATTTCAATGATTGCAAGATTTGTCTGGAAAAAGCTTTCGATCCTGTTTATTCCATTTATTGTAGATGAAGTGAAGAGTGTAGGCGAACAGGTTATGAATTGGGCGCCCTGTAGATACATTAAATTATTCACAGAGGTTTCACCATTGAATAAACTGACTCTGAAAACAGAATCATTGAATCTGGTGCTGGTTAAAAGAACACAGGCGCAGAAGGTTAGGAGTAAATCATATTTGAAAAGTAGCATTAAGTAACAGTTTCCAGGGTGTGAGTACTCCAGAGAGATAGGGAAGGGAAAAAAGTAGCAGGGAGAATGAAACCGATAGAAAGAGATAAGCAGATGTAATGAGAAAGAGAAAGAAGCAGCAGCGTGAATAATTCACCATCATAAAGTTCTGGAATGTCCAGAACAATTAATGAGAGAAACTGTGAGTTGAAGTTGCCTGCTGTAAGATTGTGTTCATTTTCCTGTTGGACTTGATCCTCTGTGTGGATTTTTGACAAGTCCCCCTTTTGTTTTGTAGAAAGGCCCTATTCCTTACTTAGTGACTGAATAAACAGAATAGAATCAGTTCTTCACTGATGGTAATTCATTATTTAAATACTGCACTTTAAAATCTCTGTGACTGCTGAATTCTGTAAAGAGCGAGGCTGATATCAGAAATATATTTACATTTATATTTAATTGTGCTGACTTTATTCCTTTCTCTATCAATCTTCCAATTCATTATTAATAATTGTGTTTTCAAACATTTCACTGTGGAAAAGCACTGCCCTGTTCAATGAATCAGTTTTCACTTCGCAATGCAGCAACCAACCTGGAATTTTCAGCCCAGATCCTATCAAACTGCTGCTTTGTCTCCAGGTCCGATCATAAATGTCTCTGCTTTCTTTTCTCTCTCTTCCAGTTAACTTGGTGGCGATTGTGAACTTGGTGGCGATTGTGATCCTGTCCCGAGGAAAGTGCGGTCTCTCCAAATGTATCACTGTCTACCTGGTGGAAATGGCAGTGGATGATCTCCTGGTCGTTATCACTGGTCCCATATTTAACTGGATGATTTCAATGTATTTCCCATATTCATTCCTGAGAATTACCCCTGTGTGTTCTCTCATTACTGCTGCGTTTTGCAGCCACAGTTGTTTCTGTCTGGCTCACAGTCACTTTCACCTTTGATCGATTTGTGGCCATTTGTTGTGAGAAGCTGAAAATAAAATGTTGCAGCGAGAAAACGGCGGCTGTGGTTGTGGGAACAGTGAGTGTGCTGGGTTGTTTAGAGTCTCTCCCCTGGTACTTTACACAGGAACAATATTACGGTATTGAGAATGTTCCCATGGATTGTGATTATAAATTGAGCATCTATACTTCCCCCACATGGGAGGCAATTGAATTGTTTAAGCTCAGTTTAACCCCTTGTGTTCCGGTCTTTCTCATTTTGCTGCTCAATGTTCTGACTGTCAGACGGATTTTATTCTCCAGTAAAGTCCGCAGGGGATTCCGGGGCTACAGCAATGGAGGGAATCACAAGGACCCAGAGATGGAGAATCGCAGCAAATCAATTATTTTACTCTTCAGTATATCCAGCAGTTTTATACTGTTATGGATGACACTGTTTGTCTTCATCATTTATGTGTGTATTGCAGATATTCAGTATCACTCCTCCTACACTGACCCTTTCTTTATCACAGATCGCGCATCAGTGATGCTGCAGCTTCTCAGTTCCTGCACCAACACATGCATTTACACTGTGTCCCAGACTAAATTCAGACAGGAGCTGAAGAAGGCGGTGAAATACCCTCTCAATCTCATTGTTAAATTAGTGAAATCATAGAAAGAGCTGAAGTGTTTCAAATACTGGAACTAAATCCCATTTCATATTCCATTCCCTGCACTCTCCTCGGGACCGAAAGTACATTTTATATTCGCAGCAATGTGCCCTGAAATGATTTTAAATCTGATTCTGAGACTATATATTATTGATAATCTGACCTATTGAGGCGGGACTTGCTCTACAGAAGATTCAGGAATTGTATCTCCAAAAGGGCGTATTTGCAAAACTCAGCTGGATGAAATTAAACCCACCAGAGTAAAATGGACAACGCTGCAAATCACAGTGATTGCGAGACAGTGGAAGAGCAGAACTTGCAGTGAAACAGGGACACCAGCAGATGGAGATGATAAGAGCGGGACTGTTTGGAGAATTATTTTCAGTGATTAAAGTAATGCATAAATAATGCAACAGCATCAAATTAAACTCAAACTACTAATTATAAATAAAATCTCTCTGAATAGGTTGCGTTGAGATCTTCATCACGAACGTTATGACATCTCTCTCTCTTTCACTTCTCTTTCTACGCTGATATCTTCTCGACTATAACAAGAGTAACCGAAGTTTTGAGCCAATTGTCTTTTGATAAGATTAGAAATACAGCACTGAAACAGGCCCTTCGGCCCACCGAGTCTATCAACCACCCATTTATACTAATCCGACACTAATCCCATATTCTCAACAAACATCCCCACCTGTCCCTATATTTCCCTGCCACCTACCTATACTGGTGACAATTTATAATGGCCAATTTACCTATCAACCTGCAAGTCTTTTGGAAACCGGAGCACCCGGAGAAAACACACGCAGGCACAGGGAGAACTTACAAACTCGACACAGGCAGTACCCGGAATCGAACCCGGGTCCCTGCAGCTGTGAGGCTGCGGTGCTAACCACTGCGCCACTGTGCCGCCCTAGTTTGTATTGAATCTGCTTTCAGAAACCTGTCAGACAGTGAATTCCAGACCAGAACAACTCCCTGTCTGTTTGTTTCACCCCTCTGCTCGTGGAAACATTCTCTCCTCATGTCTCCAAACTGAGGAAAAGATTTTGAATTCAATTACTTTCTCCAGGACAGCAGCTGCAGAGGAGCTGGAACATCCTGAATATGGACAAGTGATGAACAAAAATCATCTCTGAATCCCGCAGGAGAGCAGAGGAAGGAAACAGTCAGAAAGCAAATGGAAACAAGTGACACTTTATTACAGCAGCAAAAACGCTTTGTCAGAATGTGGAGGTCGTTATCGTTGAGTTTTATATAAACGGGAGGTGAAAAGTGGAAGATCTTTCATATAATTTGTCTTAAATGGCCATTTTCCAGTTACATTTTTAACGTCACATTAAAGTGGTAAATGTTAAGAAAGTTGTCTTCCAGCAAAAACAGGCTAATACATAAATAAAGCAGCATCAAATAAAGTACAAAGAATCATTGACAAATATAACTGTAAATATGGGTCAAAATCGTTGTGTGAAATGTTACCAGTTGTAAAAGTTCTCTTGGATGCATCATTAACCTGGCTCTAGTTTTCGGATTTGTCACATGGTGGAACTGAAAATCCGATTAAAAACTGCCTGTTTACACTACAGTCAAACAGGCCTCTCCAGTAAAAACTCATTGTCAGAATATTAAGGTAACTGAAGTGAGATATGTTCAGTAATTTTCTGAACTTTCTGCAAACTGCAGGTGAAAAGTGAAAGACATTTAATACAATTTGCATTCAACGGCCATTCTCCAAACCTGCCACTCCATGTTTTAAAATCACAGCAGCTTTTCTGCTCTGTTAAAGAGGTTTTGAGGGGAGGGAGAGAGAGACAGACAGACAGGTTTCTGTCTGGAATGGTCCATTTGGGATATGGTTGGAATATCCCTCCCTCCCCCATTCCCTGTTTGCACAAAGACTCACCTTGGACTGTCCCAGACCTGGGAGACTGTGTACAGATGGAGGAAGCTGAGAGCTGGTTGGATGAGCTGTACTTTGGGTGGACTGGCTGTTTGAGTGATAGGTTCTGGGATATGTTAGCTCAACATCAGCCACCATTCTTTCTTTCCAAACGGCTGATGGGTGAAAGGTGACTTTTTGTGCCTCAATCTCTAGTTCGCTGTGCCCAGGTGAATTGGAGCTGAATACAGTTTGTGTGTGTGTGAGAGAGAGAGAGAGAGAATCCTGTCTGAATACCTCTCTCACTGTCCCAGTCCTGACCCTTTCGTCCAATTCCCACCCCTATACCCCTGTCCAGGATCTTTTCCCCATGGCCGAGCTGATGGAGGGAAGTTGTCAGAGTCCAACGATGGAGCGCAGATGTTTAGTTTAGTGATACAGCCCCTTCGGCCCACCGAGTCTGTGCCGCCATCAACCACCCATTTATTCTAATCCTACACTAATCCCATATTCGTACAAGATCCCCACCTGTTCCTACATTTCCCTACCACCTACGTCTACTAGGGGCAATTTATAATGACCAAATTACCAATCAACTGCAAATCTTTTGGTGGTGGGAGGAAACCCGTCGAAAACCCAGACACAGGGAGAACTTGCAAACTCCACACAGGCAGTACCCAGAATTGAACCCGGGTCGCTAGAGCTGTGAGGCTGCGGTGCTAACCACTGCGCCACTGTGCCGCCCTAGATCATGTGGGATGGAGGGTATTGCATCTTTATTGTGTCTCCCTGACTTTCTCCCTCCTTCTGTCTCTCTCACTCTCGCTCTCTCTCTCTCTCTCTATCTCTTTCTCTCTCGCTCTTTCTCCCTTTGTTTGTCTGTGTGTGATTGTCTGTGTGACTTACTCTCTCACTTTCTCTGGTATTTTTCTCAGTCTCTCTGGTGCCTGCAATGTCTATGTGTCTCCATTTCTTTCCCTCCACTTTTTCCCTCCACGTTTTCTCATTTTTCTCTTTCTTTATCTT
This sequence comes from Heterodontus francisci, assembly GCF_036365525.1. Lineage (NCBI taxonomy): Eukaryota > Metazoa > Chordata > Chondrichthyes > Heterodontiformes > Heterodontidae > Heterodontus > Heterodontus francisci. The sequence continues at coordinate 8,459,625 of NW_027140919.1, forward strand.
TTTTCTGCCTTCTCTATTTCCTGCTTTCTTTTGTTTCTCTTGCTGTCTTTTCTCCATTTCCCTGAACTTTTCTGTCGTATTCTGCCTTTTCTCTGACTTTTTTTGCCTTTTCTCCATTTCTCTGACGTTTTCTCTCTTTTGGAACGCCCTGCCTGCAACAGTAGTAGACTCGCCAACTTTAAGGGCATTTAAGTGGTCATTGGATAGACATATGGATGTAAATGGAATAGTGTAGGTCAGATGATCGGCGCAACATCGAGGGCCGAAGGGCCTGTACTGCGCTGTAATATTCTAATTCTAATTCTAAAATTCTCTATTTCTCTCACCTTTTCTGCCTTTTCTCTATTTCTCTGAAATTTTCTGTCTTATTCTGCCTTTTCTCTGACTTTTTCCTGCCTTTTCTCTATTTCTCTGACTTTTTTCTGTCTTTTCTATATTTCTCTGACTTTTTTTGCATTTTCTCCATTTCTCTGACTTTTTCTGCATTTTCTCCATTTCTCTGACTTTTTCTGCCTTTTCTCTATTTGTTTGACCTTTTCAGCGTTTTCTCTATGTCTCTGACTTTTTCCGACTTTCCTCTATTTCTCTGCCTTTTTCTGTCTTTTCTCTATTTCTCTGACCTTTTCTGACTTTTCTCTGTTTCTTTCACATTTTCCATCTTTTCCCCATTTCTCTCTCTTTTTCTGTATTTTCTCTATTTCTCTGACTTTTTCTGACTTTTCTCTGTTTCTTTCACATTTTTTGTCATTTCTCTGTTTCTCTGACTTTTTATGACTTTTCTCCATTTCTCTCTCAATTTCTGCCTTTTCTCCATTTCTCTCTCTTTTTCTGCATTTTCTCCATTTCTCTGTCTTTTTCTGCCTTTTCTCTATTTCTCTCCTTATCTGCCTTTCTCTATTTCTCTGACTATTTCTGCCTTTCTCCGTTATCCCATGACCTTTTCTGCCTTTCCTCCATTTCTCTGACTTCTTTTGCCTTTTCGCTATTTCTCTGTCTTTTTCTGTGTCAGATCTGAAAAGTTGGTCAAGTAACGCTTCATACCCAGCATACTCTAACGCAGCTAAAGATAAGCACATAACTTGCTGATGTAAGCTAACAGACCGGTTGAAACTTGTGGTTCGGGATTTGTGATCGTTACACTAGACGATTGAACAAGAATAGATAAAAGAGGAACAGATATAGGGGAACGAATGTTGGTCATTGTCAACAAGTTTGGACTTCGGTCCAGGTGGCTAAATGGCTAATGCTTGCCAAAGATGCGATAATGCTAGAAGATTTGTGCAAACCATGATCATGTGAGTCATAAGTTGAGTAAGGAACCTTCAAACAATATATAAGGGTTAACAATGGAGGGTATTCTTGGCGAGAAGCCGGGAACAACTCTTGAAGGCAGTACCCTGAGTCTGGAGGCTCAGTGATCAACCATGACAAGAGAACGACCACTTCTGTGTTGACGGGTGGTATCTTGCACAAGAAGTGAGACCTGTACTTATTTGGTGTCTTAATAAATTTGTTGTAATTATTCGCATGCTTTACGTGATTTTAGTACTAATAAAATGAAGTTATCCGAGACTTTGGTTTTAGTGTATCTTTGTCTGTCACGACAGTCACGTCCATGCCTGCAGAGGAATCGGGTCAACATTTTAGCGTCCCTGGGTGGGCACGGTTAAGTGATTGCTTTAAATCACAGCATGTCCGGATCACAGACGTTACAGACAAAAATCATAACGGTAGGAAGTTAAAGTTAACCAGTTGATAGGTCACGGTAAACTCTGAAAATCAGCATTGAGGGGTGTTCTGCATACCTCCTGAGCATTGACTCGGAGGGAACAGACGGGAATTTAATGAACAACAGACCACCACGGAAGACTGAAGAGGCAGTCAACACACCTCCCTTCAGTGGGGCAATGTCACCGGACCCCAACCCCGAAAACCTCCCGTACCTTTTGACTAAACTGTGAGAGTAGGAAATGACAAATAACCGGCAGGAATGGGAAACAGCGCTCAGAGAATACTTAAACCGTTAGTGGTCCGAATGGGTCGAATATGCCGAAAAGGTGTTGGAGTTCTGGGACCCGTTGGACAGAAAAATTGGGAAGAAGCCCAGCTAAGCCAGGCAAAGCGCGCATCTAAACTTCAATTGGCCATTACAATAGGTATTTGCATGAGAGACCTATGTAATAGAGAGATAGAAACTGTTAGTCAAGGATTCAGGGAATCCGTGTGGGCCAGAGGGCTCCACGACTAAGTTTGTAGCAGAGTGACATAAAAAGACTATGTTTTAGTGAAATTTCAAGTGAGTACAAACAAGTTACTGTGCCTTTTGAGTCGAATGCGCGGATGTTGGAAGCTTCCACGAATGAAATGTATGTCCTTGGAATGTGCAGCTTGTGTTTTGTCGAACGGACAGTCGTTAACTCTTTGTTGTCTGGCCTTAATGATGAAAGCATGAGTCTGTTACTTGTTCTATTTTTACACGTGTATATTTTGTGGGAAACTTGAGAAATGCTTTTGTTGTGAACGAGTTGAACTTGTGTGTGCTCATTTCAATCGGGACAGGGAATTTGATGCAGATTTTGGTACTTTGAATTCATCATTAGGGATTCAATTTTCTCAGTTGTTTGGAATTGAATGAGTGTGAAATGTGATCGTTGAATGTGTCCATTTCAATTTAAGTTTGTGCACCCAGGAGTGGGGATAAAATTGAATAATAAATTTAAATTAAAGTTTTTTATATTTATTTTAAAAGTAGGTTTTGCAGCTGTGAAAAGGCAAAGAACAATTTTCTAAGAGATAAGCTTCCACCTTGAAGGTCTGAAGATGCCCGGCAGAAATCCAATTTGAAGTTTAAAGCACTGCTCTAATTGGAGTTCCAATTTAAAATCTATTCTTGTTCAATAGTCTAGTCGAAGGGTCACATATCCCTAACCACAAGCTTTGACATGTCTTTTGGCTTACTTCAGCAAGTTCTGCGCCCTAATTTAGCTACCTTCGATCATGCTGGGTATAAAGCATTACTTGACCAGAATTTCATGGCCTGCATCAGCCATTTCTCTATTTCTCTCACTGTTTCTGTCTTTTCCCTAGTTCTATGACTTTTCTGCCTTCTCTCTATTCTGCTAACTTTATTGTCTCTTTCTTTGGCTCTTTATGGTTTTCTCTCTCTGTGGCTTATCTCTCTCATTCTCTGTGGCTTTCTCTCTCTTTCTGGATTTCATCCCCCACCCCACCCCCCAGACACATTCCTCCCCTGCCCCTGCAAGGTTTGCCCTGCTGCAAATATCGCCTCCCCCACCCGCAAATCTCCCCAAACCCCAGGCAAATTTCCACCCACCACAAATCCCCCCACACAAAATTCCCCCAAACAAATTAACCCCAATCACAAATTCCCCTGCAAACTTCGCCTCCCACAAATTTCACTCCCGTAAATTCCACCAAAATCATAAATCCGCCAACCCCCTCAAATAAATTTCTGCCCTCCACAAATTTCTACCTCCCACAAATTTCCCTCTCCTCCCCTGGAAATACTCCCTCCACTCAAATTCCCAAACACAATTTCCACACCTCGCACATTTCGCCAAAGCAAAATCCACCCTCCTCGAAAATGCTCCCCCCTGCAAAATCCCCGCTGGCAATGCCCCTCCAGAATATCTTCAAGTCCTTCCTAAAGTACGGAGCCCAGAACGGGATGCAATACTCCAGCAGAGGCCGATCTTGTGTCTTATAAAAGTTCGACATAATTTCCTTGCTCTTGTACTCTATGTCCCTTAATAAAGCTCAAAAATACTGTGTGCTTTATTAACAACACTCTCAACCTGTCCCACCAACTTCACTGACTTATGCCCTCTGCTCCTGAACCCCCTAGAGAATTGTACCCTTTACTTTGTATTATCTCTCCATGTTCTTCCTACGAAAATGTGTCACTTCACAATTCTCCGTATTGAACATCATCTGCCACCTCTCCCCCATTCCACCAACTTGTCTATGTGCTTTTGATGTTCTACACTCTCCTCCTCACAGTTTACAATGCTTCGATGTTCCATATTATCCGCAAACTTTTAAACTATGCCCTGTAAACTAAGCTCTCGGTCATTAAAATATATCAGGAATATCTGAAATGGAGATATGTTCCCGTCAATGGAAAGAAGCGGGGGCGGAGGGTGGGGGCGGTGTGGATCGAGGTGAATTGTTCCCCCGGAGATGCAGCACAGACACCAAGTGCGAAATGGCCTCTTCTGTGCTTATATCAAACAGAGATCCCAAACGAAATCCAGATTTATCCCTCCATCCCTTCGATGCCTCTTTACTTTGCATAGAAACATCGAACATAGGATAATTCCCTGAGTCTGTACAAATTGAGCTTGTGGCTGCACAATCGGGACATGTGCAAATGTTAGCTTCCTTGTCCAACATTGCTGGGTTTCAAAGAGGACATGTGACGTCTCCAGTACTCAAGCTGAGGTGCGCGAGTGGTTAAGACAATGGAATGCTAATCTATCGTGCTCTGCAATGCACGGGTTTGAATCCCGTTCTGTTTGTTTATTTATGTAACATGCATGTATTAATATCTTTTCTTGAATGCATTTTGCAATATCTCACTGCAGTTTCCCAAAGGGCCGAGAGCATTTAGACATTTACAGTCCCAAATGGAATTCTTCACCCAAGTTACACAGCGATGAATATCAAACAGAGATCCCAAACGAAATCCAGATTTATCCCTCCATCCCTTCCATGCCTCTTTACTTTGCATAGAAACATAGAACATAGGAGCAGGAGTAGGCCATTTGGCCCTTCAAGCCTGCACCGCCATTCATTATGATCATGACTGATCATCCAACTCAGTAACCGGTTCTGGCTTTCGCCCCATACCCTTTGATTCCTTTATACCCAAGAGCTATATCTAACTCCTTTTTGAAAACATTCAATGTTTTGGCCACAACTGCTTTCTGTGAAAGCTACTTCTACAGGCTCACCACTCTCTGAGTCAAGAAATTTCTCCTCATCTCAGTCCTGAAAGGTTTACGCCGTATCCTTAGACTATGGCCCCTGGTTCTGGACACCCCGACCATAGGGAACATCCTTCCTGCATCTACCCTGTCAAGTACTGTTAGAATTTTATAGGTTTCTATGAGAACCCCCTCAATCTTCGGATCTCCGGTGAATATAATCCTAACCGTCTCAATCCCTCCTCATACATCAGACCCACCATCCCAGGAATCAGTCCGGTAAACCCTCTTTAGCATGAACATCCTTCCTCAGATAAGGCGACCAAAACTGCACACAATATTCCACGTGTGGCCTCGCCAAGATACTGTATAATTGTAGCAAGACATCCCTGCTTCTGTACCCGAATCATCTCGCTATGGAGGCCAAAATACCTTTTTCCTTTTTTTACCACCTGTTGCACCTGCATGCTTGCCTTTAGTGACTGTTTTGCGAGAATACCCAGATCTCGCTACTTATTCCCCTCTCTCAGTTTATAGCCATTCAGATAATAATCCTCCTTCCTGTTATTGCTACCAAAGTGGATAACCTCGCATTTATCCACATTATACTGCATCTGCCATGCATTAGCCCATTCACTCAACTTGTCCAAATCACCCTGAAGCCTCTCTGCATCCTCCTCACAACTCACCATCCCTCCCAAATTTGTGTCATCTGCAAATTTGGAGATATTACATTTAATTCCCACTAGTCACTGCCTGCCATTCGGAATCAGACCCATTTATCCCTACTATTTGTTTCCTGTTCGCCAACCAATTTTCTATCCACCGCAATGCACTACCCCAATCCCAGGCACTTTAATTTTACATGCTAATCTATTATGTGGGACTTTGTCGAAAGCCTTCTGAAAGCCCAAATAAACAACATCAATTGGCTCCCCCTCATCAACTCCACTAGGTACATCTTCGAATAATTCCAGTAGATTTGTCAACCATGATTTCCCTTTCGTAAATCCATGTTCACCCTGTCAAATTCTACCACTGTTCTCCAAGTGCTCTGCTATAAAATCTTTGATGATGGACGATTGAATTTTCCCTACTACCGACGTCAGGCTGACTGGTCTACAATTCCCTACTTTCTCTCCACCTCCCTTTTTAAATAGTGGGGTTACATTAGCTACCCTCCAATCTGCAGGAACTGTTCCAGAGTCTATCGAATCTCGGAAGATACCACCATCAATGCATCCACTTCCTTAACTACTCTGGGATGCATACCATTAGGCCCTGGGGATTTAACGGCCTTCAATCCCATCAATTTACCCAACACCATTTCTCTACTAATACTGATTTCCGTCAGTTTCTCTATTACACTAAGCCCTGTGTTGCCCAACATATCTGGTATTGCAGCCTTGGTTCAAACATGGACAAAAAGGCTGAAATCAAGAGGTGAGGTGAGAGTGACTGCCCTTGACATCAAGGCAGCATTTGACCGAGTATGGCATCAAGGAGCCCGAGCAAAACTGAGGTCAATGGGAATAAGTGGTAGAAAGCTCCGCTGGCTGGAGTCATACCTAGTGCAAAGGAAGATGGTTCTGGTTGTTGGAGGTCAATCATCTGTGCTCTTGGACATCACTGTAGGAGCTCCAACCATCTTCAGCTGCTTCATCAATGACCTTCCTTCAATCAGAAGGTCAGAAGTGGGGATGATCGCGGATGATTGCACAATGTTCAGCACGATTCGTGACTCCTCAAGATACTGATAAAGTCCATGTAGAAATGCAGCAAGACCTGGACAATATCCAGGCTTGGGCTGATAAGTGGCAACTAACATTTGCGTCACACATGTGCCAGGCAATGTCCACCTCCAACAAGAGAGAATCTCACCATCTCCCCTTGACATTCAATAGCATTACCATCAGTGAATCCCCCACTATCAACATCAGAGGGGCTACCATTGACCAGAAACTGAACTGCAGCAGCCATATAAATACCGTGGCTACAAGAGCAGGTCAGTGGCTAGGAATCCTGAGGCGAGTAACTCAATGCCTGACTCCCCAAAGCCTGTCCATCTGCAAGGCACAAGTCAGGAGTGTGATGGAATACTCTCCACTTGCCTGGATGGGTGCAGCTCCAACAACACTCAAGAAGCTCGACACCATCCAGGACAAAGCAGCCCGCTTGATGGGCACCCCATCTGCAAACATTCACACCCTCCACCACCGATGCACAGTGGCAGCAGTGTGTACCATCGACAAGATACACTGCAGCAATGCACCAAGGCTCCTTAGACAGCACCTTCCAAACCCGCGACCTCTGCCAACTAGAAGGACAAGGGCAGCAAATACATGGGAACACCACCACCTGCAAGTTCCCGTCCAAGTCACACACCATCCTGACTTGGAACTCTATCGCCGTTCTTCACTGTCACTGGGTCAAAATCCTGGAACTCCCTTCCTAAGAGCACTGTGGGTCTACCTACCCGAAATGGACTGCAACGGTTCAAGAAGGCAGCTCACCACCACCTTCTCAAGGGCAATTAGGGATGGGCAACAAATTCTGGCCTTTCCAGCGTCGCCCACATCCCATGAATGATTAAAAATATATGATATTTGTATCCTCCTTCCTGAAGACAGAACCGAAGTATGCATTTAGTCGGTCAGCCATTTCTTTATTTCACATAACATATTCTCCTGTTTCTGTCTGTGAGGGACCTACATTTGTCTTCACCAATCTTTTTCTCTTTACATACCTATAGAAACATATACAGTCAGTTTTTATGTTCCCCTGCAAGCTTGCTCTTATATTCTATTTTCTCCTTCTTAATCAATCCCTTGGTCCTCCTTTGCTGAATTCTAAACTGCTCCCAATCCTCAGGTCTGCTGTTTTCCCTGGCAAATTTATATGCCTCTTCCTTGGATCTAATGCAATCTCTAATTTCCCTTGTAAGTTTGGTTTGGCTACCTTTCCCATTTTACTTTTGTGCCAGACAGCGATAAACAATGGTTGCAGTTCGTGCAAACGCTCTTTAACTGTTTGCCATTGACTATCCACCGTTTCCCAATCCGTCATGGCCAACTCGCGCCTCATACCTTCCTAGTTTCCTTTATTTAGATTCAGGACCATGCCTCAGAATCAGCTACATCACTCTACATCTTGATGAAGAATTCTATCAGATTATGGTCACTCATTCCCAAGGGGTCTCACACCATTGGATTTTCAATTATTCCTCTCTCATTGCACAATACCTAGTCTAGGATGGCCAGTTCTGTGGTTAGTTACTCAACGTATTGGTCCAGCAAACCATCCCGTATACATTGCAAGAATTCCTCATCTACGGTACTGTGACTAATTTGATTTGCCCAATCTATATGCAAATTAAAATCACCCATAATTACTGATGTTCCTTTACCGCATGCATCTCTAATTTCCTGTTTAATGCCATTCCCCACATCACCACTACAGTTTGGGAGTCTATATACAACCCACAATAACGTTTTTTTCCCCTTAGTCTTTCTCGGCTCCACCCATACAGATCCCAAATCGGCAGAGCAAATATCTTTCCTCACTATTGCGTTAATTTCCTCTTTAACCAGCAATGTTACTCCACTGCCATTTGCTTTTTGCCTGCCCTTCCTAAATACTGAATATCCCTGAATGTTAATTTCCCATCCCTGGTCACTTTGCAGCCATGTCTCCGTAATCCCGAGTCTATAATACCCGTTTGCATCTATTTGCGTGATTAATGCATCCACTTTATTGCGAATGCTCCGCGCATTAAGGTACAAACCCTGAAGGCTTGTCTTTTTAACATTACATGTCCTCTTCCCAACATTTTTCACTGTGACTCTGGTTGACTCTGCCCTTGATTTCTCTGCCTATCACTTTTCTTATTCCCCTTACTGCCTTTTCCCGGATTCACATCGAATGAAAGAGTAATGAGAAAACTTGGTGATGGAGCAGAAGCAGAACGTTAACCTTTGGGAATGAATGTATTGTCAAACCTTCCTGATAGATTAGTTAAGTGACACATAGTTCGGGAAGATGGAGTTTATAGTGAGGGATCATCTAAGTAACAACAACAACTTATATTCATAGAATGCCTTTAACGTATCAAAACGTCACACGGTGCTTCAATGGAGAATTATAACACAAAGTATGACACCGAGCTACATAAATAAATAATAGGTCAGATGACCAAAGGCTTGGTCAAAGAGGTAGGTTGTAAGGAGTCTCGTTGAGGTAGAAATCAAGGTAGGGAAGCAGACAGGTGTAGGGAGGGTATTCCAGAGATTGGAGCCTGGGCAACTGAAGGTGCGGCCGCCAATGGTGGAGCGATAAAAATCAGGGATGGACAAGATACCAGAATAAGAATGTGCAGATATCTCTGAGGTTTGCAGAGCTGGAGGAGATTACAGAGACAGGGAGCGGCGAGGCAATGGTGGAATTTGACAACAAGGAGGCTTTCAAAATCAAGACAATGCTTGACCGGGAGCCACTGTCGGCAAGCGAGCACAGGGGTGATAGGGAAAAAAAGGACTTTCTGAAAAGTTAAGACATGGGCAGCAGAATTTTGGATCATTTCAAGTTTATGGAGTAGAGAATGTGGCAGAGGAGCCAGGAGTGTGTTTGTATATTATGGCCATGTCGCTGCCATTACCTATTAGTTTAAAGTGAGCATGTCTGAATGTTCATATTCCTGCCCTCAGACCCTGCATTATTCATGTGTCTATAGAGTATTTTATTATTTCTCGTTATGACCTCTTGTTCAAATAGTTTCACTCGATCAATCCACTCAATCCATCAAACATCTTAAATGCCTCAATCTTATCACAGTTGAAGCTTCCATGCCAAAGTGTCTGAGCAAAGCACTTGAGGTGTATAAGTGTCTTTTACATTCTCTGAAATAGCCTGAGCCTAACTTACCCTTTCTGAAACTTCCTGAGCGGTTCTTTACGCTCTTTGGTAAAAGCTGAGCACGCCCCACCTTCCCCAATAACTCCTGAACGTCCCTTCTGGTCTCTGAGACATCCTGAGGATCAAATAACCCGTGTGACGCCTTTCAATGTTCCATACCATCTCTGCTACCCCGAAAGCGTCTCGACCCTCTCTGATACCTCTTGATGGTCCCTTATCCCATCCAATACCCCCTGAGAAGTGCCTGGCATGCTTTCCTTCTCCTGGAGATCATTCTGTTCTCAACCACACTTTGTCTCTTACCTCTCCGACATCATGTGAAACTCCCTTAATCTTTTGGCACCTCCATCCGCCGACCACACGCCCCCGATCCGCCCCACTTAAAGCCTCCAAATCCACTTGATAACTCATTAACCCATTATACTCCCTCACAGCCAGTGCGGAACCCCTCCCTTTGGAATTCACTGAGAAACCCTGATAACAAGAGCCATGCTTCAGGCTAATGTGCGTGGGAACGCCGAACGAACACTGCCTGTAAGAAAGTGAAGAGTGGACATGTGTCTGAGAAGAGCTGAGAAAAGATATGTCGGAGCTGTGAACCTGAGGCAGGTTTTGTGTTTTCAGTGATACTCTTGTTGTGAAAGCAGAAATTTAAAAACAGAAAAATGATGAAAACTTTGGTGAAATCAGGCAGCATCTGTGCAGAGATATTTCTTGTCCCAGGATGTCATCGGTCAGTTGAAATGAGAATTAATGCAGCTCAGATCTTCCACTATCAACACCTCCCTGCAGAAACAGTTTGGGTGGAAATTATGACAGTGCTGATTTGGGCAAAAGATTTAGACAGCTCTGCAAAACACCTGCACTGCGGCTTGTGGAAGGATGGGACTCAGATGCTAGACTTTTGGATTTGTCAAAAAAAGGGAAAAAGACATCTCGTCTGAAATACAATAACAATGATGGTGGAGTTCTGAGCCATGCATGCTGAGAGTAATGGATTAATAGTCCGCTGTTTTAACCTCTCGGCTAATTCATTCCGTTAACGCATCTCACAATGTTCTCTTATTTCCTTCTTTCTCTCTGCAATCATTCCACTCAGAGGATAAACAACAGGTATGAAAGCTTTCAACTACCAGTCAACAGCATCAACCCTGAGTTAGGCCTGGCGTGGTGGCGGGACTGAACAGCCAAAGGGGTTGGATTGAGGTTCGAGTCTCTGTCAAGCTCAAATCCCATCACTGCAGTTCTTGGCGTTGTATTGTCAGAAAAACTGCTGAGAAGGGAAACCCGAAATGAAAGCAGTTGACTGCGGAAATCTGAGCAGAGTAGGCAGCTTTTTTTGAGAGATGCTCTTTAGCAAAAATACCTTCCTTACACCAGCAGTGCATTGGACTATTTAAGAGGATTTTTGGATGCTTTCACTGGACAATGGTTAATACTCTGCACAAAAACGTCAATGTAAATCTGAAACAAGGTTTACCTTGCATTTTGTCTTAAACATCTGCCACACCTGGTAATAGAACTGCAACAAGGAGCCAAAAATCAATCCATGTAAATGCGTTTGTTCTTGATGGTCAAAACCCATTGTTTTCCTTTTACATACCTGCACTTACACATGTCTGTAGTTCACTCTCCATCATGAAAACCTCCCCCTTCCCCCAGCTTATTCTCCTGTCCAGTTTTAATGCTGATCTGCTTCCATTTTATTGACATTTTACTACGGCCGCGCCGCAGTTTTTCATTGTCATTAGGTTACATCGTTTACCTAGCTCTGCTGCTACAGCTGCTCCTTGGGGGAGATGTTCCATTCACATCAATGTTCCTTTGTGCCCTGAACTCAGTCATTATTCTGAGAGTCTTCACAATAGATAAGCTCTGGAAATGGAGGGATGGCTTTTGGAAGGAGAGCGGCCAGTTTGTTCACAAAATGTTCCTGGATAATCTTCTGATACAGGGGATGCTAACAGAAGAACTGGGTTTTGTTTACAGGGAGTTGGCGCTTTTCTCTGAGCAGTCGATGTGAGTGAGAGATGGGGAACGTTACATATCAACCTGGAGCAGTGCCTGGATGGTTTAGCCTTGTTTTCTCAAATCAGCAAATCCATGAGGAGATTTGGCAGACGTTTTTCGAATCAGGAATTGTTTTCCCAGTGTAAATTCTTTCCTGGCAGAAGGGAAGGTAACCAGAGGAGAGATGTTTAAGGTGATTGGCACAGACTCTATGTATTGGATACCTACTGTACTAAATACTTCTTGCAGTGCCTCCGATTGTTTGTGTCTAGTTTTGCCTGTTATTAACACATCCGATTTTAACGTGCTCAGCCTACGTCTCATTTCCTGTCAGCTTTAGATAAGGTGAATAACAGAGCATTTCCGTTACCTTTCTCCTGAAACTGAAGGTCTACCTCTAACATATTATGACCATCGTTGCTCGCTGCTCATTTGGTGTCTGAATATTAATTAATTCTGGCTCATTACTTATTACAAATTTTACTTTAGCCTGCTCTCCTGTCGTTTCTACAGCAGTTTATTTCAGAAAACTGCCCTATCTTCACTCTGGAAAGGAACAGACTTTAGAGAAGTTGCCAGTACCTGCAATCAGTTTTGAAATAGCTGGTTTCTGTCTTGAATGGGAAATGCAGTCTGTCTTTTGATGAAAAGGGGCAGTTGTTCTCAGGTGATTCTGATAGCCCTGGTCTCTGAGAAAATGTCGCTGTTTATGCTTTTACAAAAGTCGCTGCCAGCCCACTAAGCTGAGAACTCGAAATCCAGTTCAAATCAAATTTCCACGATGACATTTGATATAATAACATCTCCGCTTTGATGAAGTAACTGCCGCTCTGAACAGCGACAGTTGAGAGTATATTTGATTGAGGTGTCTGAAATCAAGAATTGTTTTCACAGAGTGACTAAGAGGAAACTATTTCCGCTGACAAATAAGCCACTAGCTGGAGGACACAGATGTAAAGGCACCAGACACGACATGACAAAACTGTTTCTAACAATCTGAGTTCGTGTGCTCTTCATTGCAATGTTTGAAATTCTGGTGGAACTCTATCTCAGACACACAATCTCATTCATTTTAATTTTCTAGCTGTCCAGGTAAGACGTTATTGTGAGGGACCTGTACAATAGAGCAAGAAATATATTTACATTGGCCGTCATAATCACCGTGCTGATGCACCAATGAATTTCTCCAACTATTCTGGATTTCTGGAACCCCAGTAGATTTTTGGAACACCAGCAGAATTTTCTGCCTCAACTAATTCCTGGAACACAATGAAATTCTTCAACGCAACGGATTTCTCCTGATGCAATTGCTTTATGTAAACCTCATTGGTTTCACCCATCCAAGCGGATTTCTAAAAACCCATTATTTTCTGTCCAATATTTGTGGATCCCAATCGATTTCTTACATTCCAATGCTCAGTGCTATTTTCTCTGTATATATCTGGCACCTCAATTATATTTTTTTCCCCTGACCCATTTGATTTCTGGAAAAGCAAATTATTTCTACCATTTCAACCAACAATTAGAATCCTGATGGGTCTAGTCCTGTCCTCATAGGTTCTGGAATCTCAATGCATTCCTCCCATTGCAATAGATTTCTGCATCACCATTTCTTTTTTCCTATCGCAGTTTATTTCCCGAGAATTCTTCCAAGGGATGGCAGAACTGGACCATTGACCATCGAATTAACATGCGGGTATGTTACTGGTTGTTCCAGTTCATTGTACTATATCATGTGTGAGGCAGAATGGGCTGTTAAGTGACCTTGAAACATTCATATGCGCCCGAGGGTATAGGTGATAGAAATCAAAAAACTTAATGTGTTCCTCATTTTAAATCAATCTTTGCAATACATGAACAGGTTTAATGCAATCAGACCTGCAAAAAGTGTTTAAGAAATGACAAGATTGGAATTAACTCAGGGAATGTATTGGATTGAGTGAATTAATCCTTGCAATGTGAACTTCTGCAGAGAGAATGTTGTGTTGATTTTGTAATACTAAAATGTTTAACACAGAGAATGCAGTGCATTGAATGAAATAATGACGTCTGTTTAAAGTAAATGGACGGAAGTGTAGTATTTTGATGCAATGCGCTGGAAGAGGGCATTTTGTGTCAAATATGTAATTGGAGCTGTTATTTCAAAGGTTAGACATAAAACTGGGCTGAGATAGAGAGTGCTTCTAATCCAGTGTTTAGTTGACATCCCATCAATCACCAGCTTTAATATGCAATGCGAATCAGAAATAAAATATGGTGTGAAAACAGAGAAAACTACAGTGCAGTGGGACCTAGTTCAGGAAGACAAAAGAATGGGTAAAAATTCATTCTGATTGATTACACAAAACTGAAGCTCACTAGTAAAGTTATATTGCATATAGCAGTAGGTGAAACTGCTGTAGTAAATGCGAGAAGGGTCATTTACAAAACTCATACTATACGTATTACCTTTTGAATTGACATAAAACCCAGAAGTGTATTTCCCAGAAAAGATATTAACCTGACTGCTTGTTCCATCTGTTGATTCTAAGAGAGCTTGCACGAGAAGAGTCGTCCTCGGGTGAAGGTGCTAAATTGGGGAAGTCTAATTATAACAATATTAGGGAGGAACTGAAGAATTTAGATTGGGGGTGGCTGTATAAGGATAACTCAACATCTGACATGTGGGAGTCTTTCAAACGTCAGTTGATTAGAATCCAGGACCAGCATGCTCCTCTGAAGAAGAGGGATAAGTTTGGCAAGTTTCGGGAACCTTGGATAACGCAGGAAATTGAGAGCCTCGTCAAAAAGAAAAAGGAAGCATTCGTTAGGGCTGGAAGGCAAGGAACAGACGAATCCCTTGAAAAATATAAAGACAATAGGAAGGAACTTAAGCAAGGAGTCAGGAGGGCTAAAAGGGGTTATGAGAAGTCATTGGTAAACAGGATTAAGGAAAATCCCAAGGCTTTTTCTACGTTTTTAAAGAGCAAGAGGGTGCCCAGGGAAAGGGTTGGATACTCAATGACAGAAAAGGGAATCTATGTGTGGAGCCAGAGGAAATGGGCGATGTACTAAATGAGTACTTTGCAACAGTATTCACCAAGGAGAAGGACTTGGTGGATGATGAGCTTAGGGAAGGGAGTGTAGATAGTCTCAGTCATCTCATTATCAAAAAGGAGCAGGTGTTGTGTGTCTTGCAAAGCATTAAGGTAGATAAGTCCCCAGGGCCTGATGGGATCTACGTCAGAATACTGAGGGAGGCATGGGAAGAAACTGCTGGGGCATTGACAGAAATCTTTGCATCCTCATTGGCTGCAGGTGAGGTCCCAGAGGACTGCAGAATAGCCAATGTTGTTCCTTTGTTTAAGATGGGTAGTAAGGATAATCCAGGAAATTATAGGTCGGTGAGCCTTACATCAGTGGTTGGGAAATTATTGGAGAGGATTCTTCGGACAGGCTTTACTCACATTTTGAGTCAAATGGATTTATTAACGAGAGGCAGCATGGTTTTGTGAAGGGGAGGTCGTGTCTCACTAATTTGATTGAGTTTTTTCAGGGAGTGACAAAGATGATTGATGAAGGAAGGGCAGTGGATGTTATCTATATGGACTTCAGTAAAGCCTTTGACAGGTCCCTCATGGCAGACTGATGCAAAAGGTGAAGTCACATAGGATCAGAGGGGAGCTGGCAAGATGGATACAGAACTGGCTCGGTCATAGAAGACAGAGGGTAGCAGTGGAAGGGTGTTTTTTCTGAATGGAGGGATGTGATCAGTGGTGTTCCACAGGGATCAGAGCTGGGACCATTGCTCTTTGTAGTATATATAAATGATTTGGTGGAAAATGTAGCTGGTCTGATTAGTAAGTTTGTGGACGACACAAAGGTTGGTGGAGTTGCGGACAGTGATGAGGATTGTCAGAGGATACAGCAGGATATAGATCGGTTGGAGACTTGGGCGGAGAAATGGCAGATGGAGTTTAATTCGGACAAATGTGAGGTAATGCATTTTGGAAGGTCGAATGCAGTGGTAAGTATAAAGTAAATGGTAGAACCCTTAGGAGTACTGACAGGCAGAGAGATCTGGGCGTACAGGTCAACAGGTCACTGAAAGTGGCAACGCAGCTGGATAAGGCAGTCAAGAAGGCATACGGCATGCTTGCCTTCATGGGTCGGGGCATAGAGTACAAAAATAGTCAAGTCATGCTGCAGCTGTACAGAACTTTAGTTCGGCCACACTTAGAATATTGCAATAATATAAAAGCAAAATACTGCGGATGCTGGAAATCTGAAATAAAAACAAGAAATGCTGGAATAACTCAGCAGGTCTGGCTGCATCTGTGGAAAGAAAAGCAGAGTTAACGTTTCGGGTCAGTGACCCTTCTTCGGAAGAAGGGTCACTGACCCGAAACGTTAACTCTGCTTCTCTTTCCACAGATGCTGCCAGACCTGCTGAGTGATTCCAGCATTTCTTATACTTAGAATATTGCGTTCAATTCTGGTCGCCACACTACCAGAAGGACATGGAGGCTTTGGAGACGGTACAGAAAAGGTTTACCAGGATGTTGCCTGGTCTGGAGGGCATTAGCTATGAGGAGAGGTTGGATAAACTGGGATTGTTTTCACTGGAACGGCGGAGGTGGAGGGGCAACATGATAGAGGTTTACAAAGTTATAAGTAGCATGGACAGAGTGGATAGTCAGAAGCGTTTTCCCAGCTGGAAGTGTCAGTTACTATGGGACATAGGTTTAAGGTGAGAGGTGCAAAGTTTAGAGGGGATGTGCGAGGCAAGTTTTTTACACAGATGGTGGTGAGTGCCTGGAACTTGTTGCCGGGGGAGGTGGTGGAAGCAGGTACCATAGAGACGTTTAAGAGGCATCTTGACAAATACATGAATAGGATGGGAATCGAGGGATACGGACACCGGAAGTGCAGAAGGTTTTAGTTTAGGCAGGCATCAAGATCAGCGCAGGCTTGAAGGGCCGAATGACCTGTTCCTGTGCTGTACTGTTCTTTGTTCTTTGTGCATTCTCCAGGCTCATTATAAGGTGTTGTCTGAAAAGGATATATAGTCATTGCACTCTGTGGGTTAAGTTCACTTCCTGGCACGGCCTTTATCTTCTCTTGTTATCTCTGTCTGTCTCTCATTGTCTCTGTTGCTCTGAGTTTATTTTGCTTGCTCGGTCTTTTTTTTCTGGACGTTTTTCTGTCCATCACCAGGGGCAGTATGTAGATGAGAAACAGAAGGGGTCCATGAATAGATCCTTACTGGACACCAGGGGTAACGTTGCGAGAACTGGAAGAGAAGCCTTTTCTAGTGATACACTGGCTATGATTAGCTGGATAAGAATGGAACCAGGTGACAGTAGACCCAGGCGTGGGGAGGCATTGCAGGAGGATGCTGTGGTTAACCGTGCCAAACACCGTAACAACCTCCACAATGCTGGCTGGACTTTATTGACTCCGAATGCCCACCCCACCCCCACCCCCATCATTGAAGGGATGTGATCGGATTCAGGAGACAGATGCCCCCTCGCCACGCCATTTTCCTTGGAGTGGGAGAGTGCATCAATGTCCTTCCCAAGCAGAGGCCAATTAGGAACCATATGTTGCCTATTAGCATGGCCTCCGTCATCTTGCTTTGTATCTCTGCCCCGCCACATCTTTCTGTCTCTGCATCTTACTTATTTCCAAATCCCTGAACCTTTCCATCTCTGCTCGTCCTTTCCTGTAAGATTATCTCTGCATTGCCCCCATCCCCCTGTCCCGAGACACCCCTCTGTATTCTGAATGAGGGACCTTGTCAAAGGCTTTACTGAAGTCCACATAGATAACATCCACTGCCCTTCCTTCATCAATCATCTTTGTCACTTCCTCAAAAAACTCAATCAAATTATTGAGACACGACCTCCCCTTCACAAAACCATGCTGCCGCTCGCTAATTAGCTCGTTTGTTTCCAAAGGGAAGTAAATCCTGTCCCGAAGAAACCTCTCCAATAATTTCCGTACACTGATGCAAGCCTCACCGGCCTATAATTTCCTGGATTATCCTTGCTACCCTTCTTAAACAAAGGAACAACATTGGCTATTCTCCAGTCCTCTGGGACCTCACATGTAGCTAATGAGGATGCAAAGATTTCTGTCAAGGCCCTTGCAATTTCTTCCCTTGCGTCCCTCAGAATTCTGGTGTAGATCCCATCAGGCCCTGGGGACTTAAATACCTTAATGCTTTGCAAGACACACAACACCTCCTCATGTGTGATAATGAGATGACTGAGACTATCTACACTCCCTTCCCTAGGCTCATCATCCACCAAGTCCTTCTCTTTGGTAAATATTGATGCAGGTCTTGATATTCGCCATGGATTACTGATACTGTCTAAAAACATGACATTGACTCATTGAATAAAAATCATTGAGGCTAACAGCCAAGAAGGAGCCCATTCCGCTCGTAATCTCCATTCCCGCTCTTTGAAAGAGTTGTCAAATTCAGTCCAGCATCCCATTTCTTTATGCCCATAACCCTGCAAATTAATCATCTTTTAGTACAATTTCAATCACCTTTTTGAAGTTCCCATGGAATGTGATTCCACCAGTCTTTCAGTTCCAGATGTTAGCATCCCTCTGTGTCAAACATTTCTCTACAGTTCTCTGGTTCACTTCTAGTTCTTTTGACAATGAGTACCAGTTATGAAATGCGGTTAAATCTGACTTGGCACTGGAACAGCTTCCTGCTTCTTTGTATGTGTAACACACAACAACCACAGGAAGTAGTTGAAGGAAGTTGTTTCGCTGCATTCCAATGGAAATTGGATGATTGCTTGAGAGACAAGGGAATAGAAGCATTGGGTGAAAAGCTGACATGAGGTGCAATGTGGCGGAGAAGACTGGCGTGGAGTGTGTGCAATGGTGTTGAATGGTTGGACCGAATGGCCTATTTTTTTTACTGTTTTTTATTCTTTCATGGGATGTGGGCGTCACTGGCTCGACCAGTATTTGTTGCACAAATCGTATCGCATTGTGAAGGTGATGATGATATGCCTTCTTGAACCACTGCAGCCTGTGTGGGGTAGGTACACCCACAGTGCTGTTCGAATGCGAGTTCCAGGATTTTGACCCAGTGACAGTGAAGGAATGGCCGACAGAGTTCCAGATCTGAATGGTGTCTGACTTGGAGGGGAACTGGCAGGTGGTGGTGTTCCCATGCAACTGCTGTCCTCACGCTTCCAGATGGTAGAGTTCGCGGGTTTGGGCAGCGCTGTTGAATGAGCCTTGGTCATTGCTGCAGTGCATCTTCTAGATGGTGCACACTGCTGCCACTGTGCGTCGGTGGTGGAGGAAGTGACAGTTGAATGTGTTGGATGGGGTTCCAATGAAGCAGGCTGCTTTGTCCTGGATGGTGTTAAGGTTATTGAGTGTTGCTGGAGCAGCAGCCATACAGGCAAGTGAACAGCATTCCATAACACTCCTGACTTGTGCCTTGTAGATGGTGGACAGGCTTTGGGGAGTCAGGAGGTGAGTTACTTATCGCAGAATTCCTAGCCTCTGACCTGCATTTCTAACCACATTATTTATATGGTTGTTCCAGTTAAATTTCCGGTCATTGGTAACCTGCTGGAAGATGCTGATAGTGGGGGAATTCAGCGATGCTAATGCAATTGAATGTGAAGGGGAGATGAGTGGACTCTCTCTCGTTGGAGATGGTCTTGGCCTGGCACTTAACAGCCCAAGCCTGGGGATTGTGTTACAGTGCTCTGTGGGGTATTTAAAACACATCTGTAAATGCTATGTAATTCCATGTGATGTAATTACATCATCAAAACCCCTCATGGTTTTGAATATGTCTATTAGATATTCCCATAACCTTCTCTGATGGAAGAAAAACAATCCCAGATTCGCCAATCTCTCCCCATAACTGAATCCCTCATCGATAATATCATCTGCACCATCTCCATGGTATTGGCCATCTTACTAAAGTGTGTTGCCCAAAATGGGATGAAATGTTCCAGATGATTAGTAAATGCTTTATGTTTTCAACGTCTCTATTTTGAAAGCCCAGCATTCCATCCCTTATCTTAACTGCCTTATCTAGCGTGGGAATGCACAACTAATGGCAATCATCCTATATGTCCCTTTTTATTTAGAGATACTGCACTGGCCCCTTTGGCCCAGCAAGTCTGTGCCGACCAACGACCACCCATTTATACTAATCATGCAGTAATTCCATATTCCCTACCACCTACCCACACTAGGGACAATTTACAATGGGCAATTTACTTATCAACCGGCAAGTCTTTGGCTGTGGGAGGAAACCGGAGCACTTGGTGAAAACCCACACAATCACAGGGAGAACTTGCAAACGCCGCACAGACAGTACCCAGAAGCGAACCCGGTGCCTGGAGCTGTGAGGCTAAGCACTGTGCCACTGTGACGCCCTTATTGCCAGATTGTGAGATGTTATGTGGATTTTATTTGTACTTGCAGTAGCTTGAATTTAACTCTGTTAATAAATGAATGTATGGAGATTCAGACTGCTACGGCACCGCATGCTCTATAGTCCATAAGTAATTAATCAATCGATTGAAATATTGTGTCTATTGTTGAAAAATTGTGTTACGTTATGCGGAATAGTAAGTAACCGTTTAAAGTTCAAATTACTTGACTTTTATTGGATTAATTTATGGATTGATGGAGATTCTGTCTACTATTGCAGCACAGGTGGTGTATTGTCCAAGAATTAATTAATTATTCGATTGAAAGAGTATAATAAAGATTGGCACAATGTATGTTAATTCCATGCGTTTAAGCATAAGTTTAATTCTGAAACACTGTTCTTAGTGTCAACGGTTACGCTCCTCTCTGCCTGCAGTGAACAAACTCTGATCTGAAACTACAGGTTTCCTTTACAAACGCTTGCTCTCACTGTAAACTTCATTTTGGTATTTTGTCAAATCCTCACTGCTCACTATAATTTCAAATATATTACATTAACAACCGTGTCACAAGATAACTTGTCTTGAAAGAATATAAATGTGGAAACTGAAATGGAACACAAGAAGAGGAAGAGGCCATTCAGCCCCTGGAGCCGATCCCGCCATTCAGCAAGATTACGGCTGATCTGTGACATTACCCCCTTGACCCGCCTTTACCTCACATCTCTTAATACCTTTAGTTCAGCAGAATCTATCAATCTCAAATTAACATTAATAATTAATCGAGAACAGATTGCCAGTTGCAGTAGAGATTTCCAAACTTCTCCCATTCATTGCTTGTTCAAGTATTTTCTAATTTCACTCCTGAAAGGCTATCTTTTAAACTATGCCGTCTATTCTTAGACTCCCCAAACATTGGAAATAGTTTATCTCTATCTGCCCTATCTGTTCCCATTTATATCTTGAAAACGTCGAATGAAACAACCCTTAACCTTTTAATTTCCAGGTAATACAGCCCTAGTTTGTGCCATCTTACCTCATAATTTAACCCTTGGAAACCAGCTTTCATTCTGGTAAACATTCACTGCACTCCTTCCAATGCCAATATATCCTTCCTAATGTGTGGTGCCCAGAACTGCTCACAGTAACTGCAGGTGTGGTCTATCCAGGGCTTTGTAAAACTGAAGCATAACTTCCATCCCCTTGTATTTTAAACCTTTAAACATAAAGGTCTATATTCACTGTCCTACATCTCGTCATAGGAACGTAGGAACAGGAAGAAGTATTTTTCACACCTCCACCTTGTTTTGTCATTGAATCAGATCATGGCTGATTTCTGCCCTAACACAACATGGCCACTTTAGCCGCAGACCCCTCAATATATTTACTGAATAAAAATCTCTCAATCTCAAATTTAAAATTTGCAATGGACCTTGCATTGATTTCTGTTTGCAGAAGAGAGCTCCAAACTTCTAACACCCTGTACGTGTAGAAGTGTTTCTCCACTTCACTCCTGAAAGGATTGTTCTAAATGCTGACGATATTCTCCCGTCCTTACCCTCAATTATGCAGTTTTTCTGGAAAAGATGGGACAGATCTCCTTAGGTCAGAGAAATCTAAGAGGAGATTTGATAAAGTTGTTCAAAATCATTGAAGTTGTTGATGGAGTGGATGAGGAACATAGTTCCCAGTGGCAGAAGAGGCAGTAACCAGATGACACAGATTTAACCCGAGTGACAAAGGTACCATACGCAACATGATGATTTTTTTTTAATGCATCTTGTTGTTATGATCTGGAATGCACTTCCTGAAATAGAGGTGGAAGCAGATTCAATTTTAACATTCAACATGTAATTGGATAAGCATGTGAATGGGTAAATACTGGAGTATGCAGAAAGGGTAGGGGAATGAGCTTGATTCCATAGCTGTACCAAACAGGCAGTGCAAGCACGATGGGTCGAACGACCTTCATTCTGTGGTATATCATTTAATGATCCCATGGACATTAACGTTCGTTTAATAATTTTATCTTTTACCTTTTAGTGCTTTTTGGGATTCGGTGCAGTGCTTCTCAAGGTTAGTTTCAATGTATCTCTCTAAATTGCTGACAAGGAGACACTGAGGTCCTGTACTGTTAAATCATTCAGTTTGTTTTTATAACATTTCATTTCTGTGTCTGTATCTAATCGTGTTGTAACATTGATAGCGGTGATGCAGGTCTGCATCTCAGCAGTTGTCATTGGGAAGGCACTGTTGGAAATGTGATTATTTTTGGACATTTCATCCATTTCCTTTTGGTCACGAGGGTTACAAAACTGTACATAGCACTCCAGCTGGTCCCAGAACAATATTTTATTGAATATTATCATTACTTCTAGATTTCTCACAGTTAGCCATCCAATTCCTCTAATTTGTTGGTATTTCAATTCAATTAATTAAAATAAATCGAGAATTAGAAACTCTTGTCGGTAATAATGCCAGGAAACTGTCATGGATTGTTGTCAATACCTATCAGGTTCTCTAATGTACTCTGGGGAAGGAAATCTGCCGTCTTACCTGGTCTGGCCTCCATATGACTCCAGACCTCCAGCAACATGGTTGGCCCTTAACTGACCTCTGAAATGGCCCCAGTAAGTCACTCAGTTATAGGGCATTTAGGGATGGGCACAAATGCTGGCCTTGTTAACGGCGCTACATCCTCTAAGTATGAAAAGAAAATATTTAATTTCCCTCAAACGCCTCAATTAGATCATGCATGACTCTTCTCTATGTTCTCCAATTTAGTCCGTGTATTATCCTAGTGAATATGTTCTGTACCCACTCGACGGACGATATATCATTCCTGAGCTGTTGTGCCCAGCACTGAATGTGGTATTCCGGCCTTGGCCTAAACACATCTGTATAAAACGATAGCATAACTCCATCAGCCTCGTTGAATTTCAATCTAATATCACATTCACTGTTTTAATTTATAGTGGATATTTACACTACATTTTTAAATTATTTCTTCCCGCAGGTCTATAAATGCCTTTGCTCTTGCAATCTCCCTAGTTGTTTTATTTCCTAAATTGCAGCAGCGACTTCAGTTCAGATCTATTTCATTGGCTGTGATGTGGTTTGGCACGATCTGAGTTACTGAAAGGCAGTACGGAAATGCAAATGTTACTTTCTCTTTTTAGTCAAATTCTGAAATCTCTTGTTTTTGTGGAATCTGTGTCTCCGAGTATAGCGCTTTCCTTCCAAACAGAGCGATGCAAGAGTCAACACCTGACCAATTCACTCGCTCTGCATCTACTGCCAGCAAAAGTATGACTTAAATGTATTGGGTTAAAAAATATCTCCCGCCATGGAAGTGAATTAGACGCCTGCTTTTCCAACTGTTGTTCAATTGGAGGCCAAATAAATGGAAATCTGGTGGTGTTTAATATGAACTGGTGATGCGATATTGGCGGGTTTAGACTGTTGCCCGAGAGGAACATACATCCTACTGAGTCTGACTTTAGGGACTTAAACTACGCCCAACCAATGAACTCACACCTCATGGAGACATTGATGGTGAATTTTAATCAAATTCACGAAGTGTAAAGAAAGGGATTTGGATCGGCTGCATGATTTACACTCCACACAATTTTCACCTCCATTCACTTTAATGCAGCGTAAAATCGGGATTAGCTGATCACTTCACAACATGCTGGAAATTACTTTAATTTGACTTCATGAACAGTAAGTTCAGCTGCAGTGAAAATCAGGCGCTGATCACCCTCCCAGCCAGCGGGTTCTTGTGTTTAACTGGAATGTGTTTCTTTACTCTCCTTATAGATTACCTTGAAAAAATCATTATACCTGGAGCGTTCAGTTAGAGGATTTCTGAAAGGAGAGTCAGTCAGGATTACTTGTGAAGCACCGTCCTCATATTCAGGGAGCAGTTTCTCTTGGTACTGAGGAAGCCAGAAAGAACCAATCAAAGCAGACACAGTCAATCCATCTGTATATTCGGTCAACTTTGACGTCACAGACCTGGTGTCTCCCGGGTCAGTAGATTACTCCTGTGTTTACAGAAAGACAGTGCCAGATCGGGAGATCATCTCATATTTAAGTGACACCGTGAAGGCAACTCTTGCGGGTAAGTTTTACTCTCTTTCACGCTAAGAATACAGAATACCATTGAACATAGGAACATATGAATTGGAGCAAGGGGAGGCCATTTGGCCCTTCGAGCTTGTTCTGTCATTCAATCTGATCATGGCTGATCTCCTACCTCAACTCGACCTTCCCGCACACTCCCCACATCCATTCGTTCCCTCAGTACTCAAATATCTATCGACATCTGTTTGAATATAGTCAATGACTGACCATCACAAATCTCTAGTGTAGAGAATTACAAAGATTCACAACACTTTGCGTGAAGAAAATTCTCCAAATCTCATTGCGGACTGGCTGGTCATGTATTCTGAAACTGTGACCCTGCGTCTAGATTATCCAGCCTGAGGAAACACTTCCTCAGCATCTACCTTGTGAAGCATCTTAAAACTGTTCTGCTTCAGGGAGATCACCTCTCACACTCCTGAACTCCTGTCTACTCAACTGAATCTCTTCACATTGGACAGTGTCCGCACCCAGCAGCCAGTCTGGTGGACCTTCATTGTCCACCCTCTGGGGCAAGTTTATCCCTTCTCAGGTAAATAGGCCAGGACTGCACACAATAATACAATTGTGGCCGCACCAGTGTCCTGTATAATTGCAATAAGATTTCTTTATTCTTGTACTCCAATCCCTTTGTACCAAATGCCAACATACCATTGGCCTTCATAATTGCTTGTTGCTGACAATACCCGAGGGTGAAATATCTCCTAAATGTATTGCGAAATGGACGGCAATGATTCGGCCGTTTATTTTATTCCCCACCTGTTTGTGTTTTCAATTGAAACAGGGATTAAAACCCAATTATTACTGTCCGTTTCAAATTTGCCCAAGGCCAGTTTTACCCCCACACGATTGACCTATCAACATTTAATGTCACACTGACAGTACGGTAACAGGGATAAAAATCCTCTGTATGTAGTGCCAGCTCAAGAGGCACTGACGGCCTGACAGCCCTTGTCACTTTACAGGTTTCTCTGTTAGAGAACAGAATCTGTATACCGAGATTTTCAAAATGATCCCGTCGTGCACAATATTTGAACTTCAGTACATTGAGAGGGCTTTCATATCTCGTATCGATTAGCATTTTGACAGCATCTCTCACACTCGTGGTCCAACACTGAGAAGGGCGAGGGCAGCATTTGCATGGGGACACCATCAGCTACACGTTCCCCTCCAAGTAGCACACCATCCTGACTTGGAGATTTATAATTTATTCCTTCATCGTTGCTGGATCAAAATCTCAGAACTCATTACCAGACCACCTAATTGCACAAATTGGCTGGAAAGGGTTCGAGGTCCTCCTGAGTTCCTGGATGTGCTATATAAATTCAGGACTCTGCTTAATTGCTCATTTCATTTGAAGCAAATCCCGAAAACTGCTGCTGTGGAATCGCAGTCCCTGATGTAAACACTTCGCTTTGACACAGTGCAATTGGTATTGTGTTACAAACATGTACCTCACAGGCAAAGTTACACATCCATTGCTAAATCTTCTTTCCATCTATTTTGCTGCACATCTGCCAACAACGCCAGTGATATCTCTTAATCAACGGACTGGGGAGAATGTAACAGGAGAGGTGGCCATCATTACCTGCACCGTGACTGGCAATTAGAATTAGAACATTACAGCACTGTACAGGCCCTTCTGCCCTCGATGTTACGCAGACCTGTGAAACCATCTGACCTACACTATTCCATTTTCATCCATATGTCTATCCAATGACCACTTAAATGCCCTTTAAGTTGGTGAGTCTACTACTGTTGCAGGCAGGGCATTCCATGCCCCTGCTACTCTCTGAGTAATGAAACTACCTCGAACATCTGTCCTATATCTATCACCCCACAACTTAAAGCTATGTCCCCTCGTGTTTGCCATCACCATCCGAGGAAAAAGACTCCCACGATCCACCCTATCTAACCCTCTGATTATCTTATATGTCTCTATTAAGTCACCTCTCCTCCTCCTTCTCTCCAACGAAAACAACCTCAAGTCCCTCAGCCTTTCCTCGTAAGACCTTCCCTCCATACCAGGCAACATCCGAGTAAATCTCCTCTGCACCCTTTCCAAAGCTTCCACATCCTTCCTATAATGCGGTGACCAGAACTGCACGCAATACTCCAGGTGCGGTCTCACCAGAGATTTGTACAGCTGCAGCATGACCTCGTGGCTCCGAAACTCGATCCCCCTACTAATAAACGCTAACACACCATATGCCTTCTTAACAGCCCTATTAACCTGGGTAGCAACTTTCAGGGATTTATGTACCTGGACACCAAGATCTCTCTGTTCGTCCACACTACCAAGAATCTTCCCATTAGCCCAGTACTCTGCATTCCTGTTACTCCTTCCAAAGCGAATCACCTCACACTTTTCCGCATTAAACTCCATTTGCCATCTCTCAGCCCAGCTCTGCAGTCTGTCTATGTCCCTCTGTACCTACAACATCCTTCGGCACGATCCACAACTCCACCGAACTTCGTGTCATCCGCAAATTTACTAACCCACCCTTCTACACCCTCTTTCAGGTCGTTTATAAAAATGACAAACAGCAGTGGCCCCAAAACAGATCCTTGCGGTACACCACTAGTAACTAAACTCCAGGATGAACATTTGCCATCAACCACCACCTTCTTTCAGGAAGCCAATTTCTGATCCTAAGCTCTAAATCACCTTCAACCCCATACTTCCGTATTTTCTGCAATAGCCTACCGTGGGGAATCATATCAAACGCCTTACTGAAATCCATATACACCACATCCACTGATTTACCCTCATCCAGCAGTTTGGTCACCTTCTCGAAAAACTCAATAAGGCTTGTGAGGCACGACCTACCCTTCACAAAATCGTGCTGAGTATCGATAATGAACTTATTCCTTTCAAGATGATTATAAATCCTGTCTCTTATAACCTTTTCCAACATTTTACCCACAACCGAGGTAAGGCTCACAGGTCTATAATTACCAGGGCTGTCTCTACTCCCCTTCTTGAACAAGGGGACAACATTTGCTATCCTCCAGTCTTCCGGCACTATTCCTGTCGGCAATGACGACATGAAGATCAAGTACAAAGGCTCTGCAATCTCCTCCCTGGCTTCCCAGAGATTCCGAGGATAAATCCCATCTGGCCCAGGGGACTTATCTATTTTCCCACTTTCCAAAATTGATATCACCTCCTCCTTGTGAGCCTCAATCCCATCTAGCCTAGTAGCCTGAATCTCAGTATTCTCCTCGACAACATTTTCTTTCTCTACTGTAAATACTGACGAAAAATATTCATTTAACACTTCCCCTATCTCCTCTGATTCCACACACAACTTCCCACTACTATCCTTGATTGGCCCTAATCTAACTCTAGTCATTCTTTTATTCCTGATATACCTATAGAAGGCCTTAGGGTTTTCCTTGTTCCTATCCGCCACTGACTTTTCGTGACCTCTCCTTGCTCTTCTTCGCTCTCCCTTTAGATCCTTCCTGGCTAGCTTGTAACTCTCAAGCGCCCTAACTGAGCCTTCACGTCTCATCCTAACATAAGCCTTCTTCTTCCTCTTGACAAGCGCTTCAACTTCTTTAGTAAACCACGGCTCCCTCGCTCGACAACTTCCTCCCTGCCTGACAGGTACATACTTATCAAGGACACGCAGTAGCTGCTCCTTGAATAAGCTCCACATTTCGATTGTGCCCATCCCCTGCAGTTTCCTTCCCCATCCTACGCATCCTAAATCCTGCCTAATCGCATCATAATTTCCTTTCCCCCAGCTGTAATTCTTGCGCTGCGGTATATACCTGTCCCTGCCCATCGCTAAGGTAAACCTAACCGAATTGTGATCACTATCACCAAAGTGCTCACCTACATCTAAATCTAACACCTGTCCGGGTTCATTACCCAGTACCAAATCCAATGTGGCATCGCCCCTTGTTGGCCTGTCTACAAACTGTGTCAGAAAACCCTTCTGCACACACTGGACAAAAATTGACCCATCTAAAGTACTCGACCTATAGTATTTCCAGTCAATATTTGGAAAGTTAAAGTACCCCATAACAACTACCCTGTTACTCTCGCCCCTGTCGAGAATCATCTTCACTATCCTGGTCGTGGCAATGATCGTGATAAAACCTTCCACTTTTACAGAGAGAGATGGGAACTATACAATTAGCGAATTGTCACAGTGGGCACCATTCAGGGTTAACAGTAAAACCCGAGGCGAGCAGTATCAATGGAAATATCGCACTTTGGTGCAAACAAGGGATATATGGTCAGAGTTCAGCAGAGCTGTAAAGATAACGATCGAAGGTGAATGGCAGAGAACTGAGATTGGTAATATGTTTTATCAACACTCTTGGTGGGGGAGGGGGCGGGGTGGATTATATTCTGTCCACCGTGGCGTATTTGGTGGCACGTGGGGTGATATAATTAGGCGGGTGTGTCTTTTCGGATTCTCGACGGCGGGATTTTTTGAAGAGTTAAATCGGCAGTCGGTTTGCAGCATCCAGGGTTCTCCCAACGTTGTGGCAGATTGCAACTTTGCATTCACTTAAATAACAAGAATAACTTCAATCCTCATTACTCGACACATAGCTACAATTTAGCCCTACCTGCCATATTAGGTGAACAGCGCACAATATCCCCATGCCACAGAGTTCATGAATGTTTCAACATGGCTCGGCCTGGTCGGATTTGTGCAGTTGAGTCTCAGGACTGTGTTCTTCTCTCTTTCACACCTCCATTCAACTACTGCCAGCATTGCAATGGATGTTTAACTCCAGACCAGCATTGCAATGGATATTTAGCCCCAGACCAGCATTGCAATGGATGTATAATCCAAGGACAGCATTGCAATGTATGTTTCAACCCAGACCAGCATTGCAATGGATGTATAACCACAGGCCAGCATTGCAATGGCTGTATAACCCCAGGCCAGCATTGCAATGGATGTATAACCCCAGACAAGCATTGCAATGGATGGATAACCCCAGGCTGACCAGAAGGTGATGGAGCAAAGATATGTTAATGATGTGTTGAAAGACAAAGCATTAGTACAGAAAAGGTGTTAACGGACTGAAAATTGAACAGCCTCAAGTACAAAAATGAAAAACAGAGGGTAAGCAAACTGAACAAACGAAGATGAAATAAAATAAAAAAACACAAAAAATATATAACAAAGGAAAAAGAAAAAATAACTAAAAATAAAAGTAAAGTGGGTGTATGAATCGTATGATACAACTACCAAACGAATCTTCCCCTCCTTTCCCTTGTCAGCACTCAGAAGGGATCGTTCCCTCCTTGGCACCCTGGTCCACTCCTCCATTACCCCCACCATCTCATCGCCCTCCTACGGCACCTTCCCCTGCAATCACAGGAGGTGTAATACCTGCCCATTTCCCTCCTCTCTCCTCACTATCCCAGGCCCCAAACACTCCGTTCAGGTGAAGCAGAGATTTACTTGTAATTCTTTCAATGTAGTATACTGTACTCGCTGCACACAATGTGGGCTCCTCTATATTGGGGAGACCAAACGCAGACTGGGTGACCGCTCTGCAGAACACCTCCACTCAGTCCGCAAGCAAGACCCCGAGCTTCCGGTTGCTTGCCATTTCAACACTCCCTCCTGCTCTCATGCTCACATCTCTGTTTTGGGATTGCTGCAGTGTTCCAGTAAACACCAACGCAAGCTCGAGGAACAGCATCTCATTTGCCGATTGGGCACACTGCAACCTGCTGGACTGACCATTGAGTTCAACAATTTCAGAGCATGACGGGCCCCCCATTTTACTTTTATTTTTAGGTCCTTTTTCTTTTTCCTTTTTTTTGTGTTTATTTTATTTTATTTCATCTTTGTTCAGTTTGCTTACCCACTGTTTTTTTTCATGTTTTTACTTGCGGCTGATCAATTTTCAGTCCATTAACACCCTTTCTGTACTCATGCTTTGTCTTTCACAACATCATTAACATATCTTTGCTCCATGAACTTCTGGTCAGCTATTCAGTGACTTTGTCCTATCGACACCTTCTCCTCTGTTATCTCTTGATCCACGCCCGCTTTACTTGCTTTACTGGCCTGTTTCAGTGCTGTATCTTTAGTTTTATTAGTTTTTTAGTTTTAGAGATACAGCACTGAAACAGGCTCTTCGGCCCACCGAGTTTGTGCCGACCATCAAGCACCCATTTATCCTAATCCTACACTAATTCCATATTCCTACCACATCCCCACCTGTCCCTATATTTCCCGACCACCTACCTATACTAGTGACAATTTATAATGGCCAATTTACCTATCAACCTGCAAGTCGTTTGGCTTGTGGGAGGAAACTGGACCACCCGGAGAAAACCCACGCAGGCACAGAGAGAACTTGCAAACTCCACACAGGCAGTAGACAGAATTGAACCCCGGTCTCTGGAGCTGTGAGGCTGCGGTGCTAACCACTGCGCCAAATCAACTAAACGGGTGAGGGGAGGCTGGTAGGGGGCGGGCGGGGTGAGGGGGGAGAGAACAGTTGTAAATGTAGCATATCTCGGCTCTGCAGGGAAAGGGAAAACAAAAAGATGCAACATTTCAGTAAGACCATTTTAAAAGAAAGGGGCGGCACAGTGGCACAATGGTTAGCACTGCAGCCTCACAGCTCCAGCGACCCAGGTTCAATTCAGGGTACTACCTGTGTGGAGTTCTCCCTGTACCTGCGTGGATTTCCTCCGGGTGCTCTGGTTTCTTCCCACAGCCAATAGACTTGCAGGTTGATAGGTAAATTGGCCATTATAAATTGCCCCTAGTATTGGTAGATGGTAGGGGAACATCGGGACAGGTGAGGATGTGGTAGGAATTTGGGATTAGTGTAGGATTAGTATAAATGGGTGGTTCATGGTCGGCACAGACGCGGTGGGCCGAAGGGCCTGTTTCAGTGCTGTATCTCTAAATCAAATTGTAACATTTTGCAGTTCTAATATTTGCTAGTTCTGAAGAAGGGTCACTGACCTGAAACGTTAACTCTGCTTCTCTCTCCACAGATGCTGCCAGACCTGCTGAGTGTTTCCAGCATTTCTTTTTTTTAACTCAAATTTCCAGCATCTGCAGTATTTTGCTTTTAATTAAACACCAGATTATTTATCTTGTGTAGAATCTTATCATTAACTTGGTGGCACTGTGTCCTCTTTATCGAATTTAGCGAAATCCATTGCGCTGGAGGCTGGTTTTGGTTCAGCTGTGGCTCAGATTCTTATCCTTGCTCTGTTAGGTGTTTGCCTCTGGAGGAAAGGTTGGTTAAACCCGATGTAGTAACCGTACATTAGAGACGCTTATACTAAGGTACCTGTCACCTCTGCTTCAACACAACTGACCAAATCTCTAAACCATTTAGACCCTGACCCCAAACCTCTGACATTTAAATGTAGGGCGATCACGACCTGAAAGGTGAAATAGCCAATGGCGAAGCTGGAATTGACCTGAGCAGAAATTCACCTTGGTCGGAATGCCAAGAGAGGCAATATCATAATGACGGTCACACCAGATATACAGTTCCATGGCTTTCACTGGGGATGAATACATGGCTGGATTTATGATGTGGAATCTCATACATAACACTGCTTCTGGGCCATATGGCTGGGTTAGAAATGTACCTGAGCTGGTTAAAAAAAAACAGAGGCGTCATATCGCACAGGCCGATCCAACAAAACAATTCCCTGCCCCAATCATGCCAGTTTCTGAGGAATGCGTGGGAAATCTCAGGCTTCTCTCTCTGGAGGGAGATCATGGAGAGGTGATTGTATAGACGTTGTTCAGATGGTATGGAAGAGAGAAAGCGGGAACATGTGGGAGGTAAGCCTGGACAGATCTTCAGCCAGAAATGCCGAGTTGATGATCCATCTCGGCCTCCTCCTGAAGTCCCCAGCATCACAGATGACAAACTTCAGCCAAATCGATTCACTCCACGTGATATCAAGAAACGACTGAATGCACTGGATACTGCAAAAGCGATGGGCCCTGACAGTATTCCGGCAATAGTACTGAAGACCTGTGCTCCAGAACTTGCCGCGCCCCTAGCCAAGCTGTTCCAGTACAGCGACAACACGGGCATCTACCCGGCAATGTGGAAAATTGCTCAGGTATGTCCTGTACACAAAAAGCAGGACAAATCCAACGAAGCCAACTACCGCCCCATTAGCCTACTCTCAATCATCAGAAAATTGATGGAAGGTGTCATCAACAGTGCCATCAAGCAGCACTTGCTTCGCAACAACCTGCTCAGTGATGCTCAGTTTGGGTTCCGCCAGGGCCACTCAGCGCCTGACCTCATTACAGCCTTGGTTCAAACATGGACAAAAGAGCTGAACTCAAGAGGTGAGGCGAGAGTGACTGCCCTTGACATCAATGCAGCATTTGCCCGAGTATGGCATCAAGGAGCCCTCGCAAAACTGAGGTCAATGGGAATCAGGGGGAAAACCCTCCGCTGGCTGGAGTCATACCTAGCGCAAAGGAAGATGGTTGTGGTTGTTGGAGGTCAATCATCTGATCTCCAGGACATCACTGCAGGAGTTCCTCAGGGTAGTGTCCTAGGCCCAACCATCTTCAGCTGCTTCATCAATGACCTTCCTTCAATCATAAGGTCAGAAGTGGGGATGTTCGCTGATAATTGCACAATGTTCAGCACCATTAGCAACTCCTCAGATACTGAAGCAGTCTGTGTAGAAATGCAGCAAGACCTGGACAATATCCAGGATTGGGCTGACAATTGGCAAGTAACATACGCGCCACACAAGTGCCAGGCAATGACCATCTCCAACAAAAGAGAGTCTAACCATCTCCCCTTGACATTCAACGGCATTACGATCGCTGAATCCCCCACTATCAACATCCTCGGGTTTACCATTGACCAGAAACTGAACTGGAGTAGTGATATAAATACCGTGGCTGCAAGAGCAGGTCAGAGGCTAGGAATCCTGAGGCGAGTAACTCACCTCCTGGCTCCCCAAAGCCTGTCCACAATCTACAAGGCACAAGTCAGGAGTGTGATGGAATACTCTCCACTTGCCTGGATGGGTGCAGCTCCAACAACACTTAAGAAGCTCGACACCATCCAGGGCAAAGCGGACCGCTTGATTGGCACCCCACCTGCAAACATTCACTCCCTCCACCACCAACGTACAGTGGCAGCAGTGTGTACCATCTACAAGATGCACTGCAGCAATGCACCAAGGCTCCTTCGACAGCACCTTCCAAACCCGCGATCGCTACCAACTAGAAGGACAAGGGCAGCAAATACATGGGAACACCACCACCTGCAAGTTCCCCTCCAAGTCACCCATTATCCTGACTTGGAACTATATCACCGTTTCTTCACTGTCGCTGGGTCAAAATCCTGGAACTCCCTTCCTAACAGCACTGTGGGTCTACCTACCCCACATGGACTGCAGCGGTTCAAGAAGACAGCTCACCATCACCTTCTCAAGGGCAATTAGGGATGGGCAAGAAATGCTGGCCTGGCCAGCGACGCCCATATCCGGTGAATGAATTAAAAAAATATAAGGGAGTACTCCTTCAATGAGTAATAGTGCCAGTAATGGAGTCCCAACTACAGTTCCGGATGTGACTATTTTGGAATCATTAACAGAATGTTTAGATGCTGCCTGCAACGGGGTCAGGGGTAACTTTAGAGACTTCCTGGAAGATGTTTTAAAATGCAGTTCCCTTCTCCATAAGACTATTGTCTTTCAAAGTCAAAGATAACTCGCTTCTCCACGTGACTCCTTCCCGCCACTCTGCTTCCATGGCGCCTGCCCGTCCCGCTTGGGTACCCCGCTCCAACGCTGCTGTGTAATTTTGATATCCCCTCACCCATAATTGTTAAACTTACCCTGTTCATGAGACCCACCAACTGCTCAATGGACCCGCTCCCTTCTGAACATCTCCACAATCCAATTCCTCACCTCAGTTCCCTCTGTACCCTGATCCACTTTTGGCTCAGTCGATGCATCCCTCGAAACTGCTGCCATCAAGAAACTATCTCCAGTCCTTCCGAGATCCTCACTTCTTGATCAGCTCCCAAACCCTGTGCCCTGCACAGACAACCTCCCTGGAGCTGTTTTCTTTCACTGCTACTCCTATGTATCATAAACGAGTGATAACAGTATCTAATCTTGCTTCATCTACCTTGTCTATACAGTATTTCAACTGTACCCTGGGTTCTGTCCTTCAACATATTCATCATCATCTTGCACATTAACAGTGTTAAGAAGCATGGACTGGAAGTGCGAGCCTAATATGGCCATTTCACACTTGGCAATTTTTGGGCCACTCCATGTAAACATTTTGTGCTTATTATTATGGTTAGTTCATGGGATCAGGGCCTCACCGGCAAAGCCAGCTTTCATTGCCCTTGGAAGCATTCCAGAGGTAACCATGAGTCGATAAAGTTGTTGTGGGATCTGGAAACACATCCCAGCCTGACTGGGTAAGGGTGGTGAATTTGTATTCCGAAAGCACATTAGTGAGCCAGATGTGTTTTTTATTTTCACAACAAGCCATTTTTTTTAAACGGTCACCATTGCTAGCTTCATTATTCTAAACCTTTGGAACTAACAGACTTTACATTCTCCAGCTGCCATGATGGGATTTGAATTTTTGCTTTCAGATCATTAGTGTAAACTTCCGGATGACATGTCTCATCACTTAGCAACAAAGCAACTCCGCCTGCTGTAATGGGCATTGGGGCTTGAAGAACTTTCCGGTCTTTGACTTTTCTCATGCTCTTCTTCTGTCGACCAGTAACTGGCTTGCAATTCCTGACACTTATTCCTTCCTTCTCAGGGAAGTGCAGAAGCAGCGGAGAAATCAGTTGAGAAAATTAAACCTTCAATCACTCCAACCATTAAAATTCTCAGAAGCACGCGTGAAGCACAATGTGTTCTCTCTGTCCGCATTGTATCTTTTTCATTTAAGATATGAGCTAAGTTGGACTTCAAAAGATCTTGGGTGTCTTTGTTCATGAGTCACTGAAAGCTAACATTTATTTTTATTAATTCACGAGATGTGAGCATCGCTGGCTAGGCCAGCATTTATTGCTCATCCCGAATTGCCCTTGAGTGGTGAGCTGCCTTCTGGAACCGCTGCAGTCCATGTGATGTAGGCACAGCCACAGTGCTGTGAGGAAGGGAGTTCTGAAGTCAATGAAAAAGAGTGAAACCGGACGGACCACCTGGCATCGACCTCAGCACCGGGAACGACAGCAAATCCAGCCCTGTCGACCCTGCAAAGTCCTCCTTACTGATATCTGGGGGCTTGTGCCAAAGTTGGGAGAGCTATGACACAGACTAGTCAAGAAGCAGCCTGACATAGTCATGCTCACGGAATCATATCTTGCAGCCAACGTCCCAGACACTGCGTTCACCATCCCTGGTTATGTCCTGTGCCACTGGCAGGAAAGACCAGCAGAGGTGGTTGCACGATGGTATACAGACTGGAGGGATGTTTCCCTGGTAGTCCTCAACATCGACTCCTGACGCCATGAATTCTCACGACATCAGGTCGTACATGGGTAAGGAAACCTCCAGATGATTACCAGCAACCGCCTTCCCTCAGGTGACGAGTCAGTACTCCTCCATGTTGAACAACACTTGGAGGAATCACTGAGGGTGGCAAGGGCACAGAAATTACTCTGGGTGGGGGACTTCAATGTCCATCACCAACAGTGGCTCGGGAGCACCGCTACTGACCGAGCTGGCCGGGTCCGAAAGGACATAGCTGCTAGACTGGGTATGCGGCAGGTGGTGAGGGAACCAGCAAGAGGGAAAAACATACTTGCTCCCGTCCTCGTCAATCTGCCAACCGCAGATGTCCATGGCAGGAGTGACGACCGCACAGTCCTTATGGAGACAAAGTCCCGCCTTCACTTGAGGATACCACCGTGCTAAATAGGATAGTTTTTGAACAGATTTAGCAATGCAAAACTGGGCATCCATGAGGTGCTGTGGGCCATCAACAGCAGCAGAATTGTGATCAACCACAATCTGTAACCTCATGGCCCGGCATATCCCTTACTCAACCAGTACCATCAATCCAGTACACCAACCCTGGTTCAATGAAGTTTGTAGGAGGGCATGCCAGGAGCAGCACCAGGCATAACTCAAAATGAGATGTCAACCTGGTGAAGCTACAACACAGGACGACTTGCGTGACAAACTGCGTAAGCTGCATGCAATAGTCAGTGCTCAGCGATTCCAAGCGAAAGTGAAGCAACGGTTGATATAGCTTCAAGTCGGCCACTGTGTGTCGGTGGTGGAGGGAATGATTGTTTTTTATTGGGGTGGCAATCAAGCAGAAGTCTTTGTCCTGGATGGTGTTGAGCTACTTGCATGTTGTTGGAGCTGCATCCATCCAGGCAAGTGGAGAGCATTCCATCAGACTCCTGACATGCATGTGCAGCAAGCTGTTAAGAAGGTAAATGGATGGTCTTTACTACAAGAGGATTTGAGTAAAGATGGCTTACTGAAATTATATCGAGCCTTGGTGAGACCACACCTTGAGTATTATGTGCCGTTTGCTTTCCTTACCTAAGGAAGTATATACTTGACAGAGAGGGAGTGTACTGCAGGTTTACTAGACTGAGGCCTGGGATGGAGGGATTATTCTAGGAGGATAGATTAAGTAGATTTGATCTTTATTCTCTGGAGTTTATAAGAATGAACAGTGATCCCATTCAAGCATGCAACATTCTTACAGGGCGTGACAGGGTACATGCAGAGAGGATCATTCCCCATGGCTGGGGAGTCTAGAACCAGGGGACACAGTCTGAGAACAAGGGGTAGGCCATTTAGGACTGAGATGAGGTGTAATTTCTTCACACAGAGGGTGTGAATATTTGGAATTCTCTGCCTCAGAGGGCGGTGGAATCTCAGCATTTGGGTACATTCAAGACTGAGGTCGAGTCGATTTCGACAAATTAAAAACATCACGGGAAACATGGATAGTGCAGGAAAATGGTGTTGAAGTTGATCAGCCCTGATCTACCTTAATGGTGGAGCAAGCTCGAAGGGCTGAATGGCCTACTCCTGTTGCTATTTCATATGTTCTTATATATACATATAGATACACACTCGAACACCCAATCACACACAGACACATACATATACTCGCAGGGAAACGTACACATCCATTCACACTCTAATAGACACACACACACACACGCACGCACATCCAAACCTTTGCTGGGTTCATTCA
Organism: Heterodontus francisci; assembly: GCF_036365525.1. Taxonomy (NCBI): domain Eukaryota; kingdom Metazoa; phylum Chordata; class Chondrichthyes; order Heterodontiformes; family Heterodontidae; genus Heterodontus; species Heterodontus francisci. The sequence continues at coordinate 8,497,248 of NW_027140919.1, forward strand.
ACTCAATAATTTATTTTCAATCTAAGAAATATATATGGACATTGAACAGTTGGATAGGCACATGTGTTCCTGCCCATGCAAAGAGGGGCACCTTTACACATAACAAATAAACCTCGCCCGCAACACATTTAATACCTGCCTTAATAAGTTCATAACCAGGGTCATGAAATTCATTGTTAATAATTGGTGATGTTTTATTGTTTGAACAACCACAGAACATCCTCGCGACCAAACCAGTGAAGACTTACATGTAAGTTCTGTTTGGCATTCCTGCTTCCAGAATTGTCATTAACGTTTAGAATTTTCTCAGCATTTAATGAATAAGAATAGGTTATTACAATATTCCTCGTAATTGTCTGTTGACAATTCTGGTTAGGGCCGAACCAGAGAGTTATAAAGGCTCAGCATAACTTTCATGCTTTTGTACTCAATGTCTCTATTTGTGAAGCCCAAAATTCCACATGCTTTACTAACCACTCTCTCAATATGGCCTGCCACTTCCAAAGATCGATTCACATGCACCCCCAGGGCCCTCTGTTCCTGCACAATCTTCAGAACTGTGTCATTAAGTATATATTGTCTCTTCCTATCATTGTGCCAAAATATATCACCTCACACTTGTCAGTATTAAGTTCCATCTGCCACCTCTTTGCCCATTCTGCCAGCCTATCTATGTCCTGTTGCAGGCGGTTCATATCATCCTCAGTAATTGCCTCACCTCCACGTTTTTTGTCGCCAAAAAAATTTAGATTCTACTCTGTATCCCAAGATCCAATTCATTTATATACAGTGAAAAGAAACAGTGGTCCCAGCACTGATCCTTGGGGTACATCACCGTCTACCATCCTCCAGTCTGAAAATCAACCACATACTGTGACTCGCAGTTTCTGTCCTGCTGCCAATTTCTAATCTAATTGGACACTGACCCTCCTATTCTATTTGCTTAGACAGTTCCTCAGTGGTGGAGATGTGATGGCCATAGGTTGTTATAACGGGAAGAGTGTGACCCCTAGGTAGGATATGAAACATGACACTGCTAGTACGAAATTGTCCAAGGGAATAAGATCAAATATGGCAGCTATCCAAATATGTCAACAGTAATGCATGTCGTTGTAGAAATGCTTCGGACTGCAGCACATGGATAAATACGGATTCATAGTCAAAGTGGAAAGTGATACAGTTAAGCAATCATTTTGACCATTGCTCAGCTCAGGACCAGACGCTGCAATGCTGCATTAGTGAGAGCCTCAACAAAAACAAGTCACACACAGAAAATATGCTCCCCATCCCCAGGGAAATCTTGGCCATACCATCCAGCTTCTGCAGCAATAGTTGAAATGAGAAAGAAAAGGTCAGCAAAGGAGATATATTCACTTCTTCATGAACAATCAAAGAGCCTTTAGGGTTTGTCAAGGATCAGCTGCCACCAACACTTGGCAGTAAAGTCAGTGTCCCGTCCATATGATACAACACCGAACTATAATTATATAACGCCTGTAAAGTACAAAAAACATCCCAAATAACGTCACAAAAGGGTTATCCAGCAAAATTAGACATTGAGCCACATAAAGTGATAATAGGGCAGGAGGCCAAAGGCTTAGTCAAAGAGGCCCACTTTAAGGAGCATCTTAAAGGAAGAAAGGGAAATAGAGTTTGGGGTGGTTTGGAGAGGGAATTCGGGAGCTTGGGGACCAGGCAGCTGAAGATACGGCTGCCAAAGCTGGAGTTAATAAAATCAGGAATGCTCAATAGGTGCAATGATTTACTGAAGTGCAAATGAGGAAAATCTAACAATCGACACAGAACTCTTCAAGAAACGAGCAAATATTTTAAGTATTTGCACATGTATGATTTATTTTTTTTGTTTCATTTAGACGCTGTCCTTAACCTAAAAGTACAACCGAAGAGAAACAAAATAAGTTACAAATGGCCCTGGGGGTTACATCCAACCTTTTAATATGTCGGCTCTTATTTCACTCATTCATGCGCTTGGCAAGCAGTACCCGAATATCTTGCTGCTTTCACTCACTGAGTCCATGTTCTGTTATTAATATCTCAGCTCACTGGTTCTTGTAGTAAATATTCATGAGGACACATAGTTTTTCATTCACATTTCAAACTATCTGAAAATGACCACAGCAATGCACACAGGCAAGGGAAGTGAACCGTTTGTGTTTTTCTCAGTGGATTGATCCCCAGCAGAAGATAAATCTTTGAGCAGTGTAGAGCAGAGCTGCGCCCTCTATAAGAAATGAAAGGCATTGACAATTAAGTTAGGACAATTTCAGTGTAGATGTTAAATATACCGCTATATAACCAGATGTAAGTATTGTACAGCATTTACTGTTTCACTTTCGGTTTATGGCTAGACGATGAACAGCATTGTTTGGTCTAAACAAGGAAATTTTCTATTTTTGCTTCCTTCTGCTGTCGTCCACTGCTGAGAGAACGTCATTGAACTTTTATCAGATTTTAAGACAATAGGTTGATTTTTCTGACCAATTTCACCATTTATTTCAGCGTCAGCCATTGGTGAGGACTCCACCGTCTATGCAGCGGTGAAGATATCGAGCATTTACAGATCTCCTGGGCACAAGGTGTGGGCCCCTCCGCAAGAGGTCCAATGCCAAGTAACATGATAATCATTGACACTTCATTCATTGTTATCAAGAGAGAATATGCGTTTCCAAACAGCCAGCTTAAGAAACAGAATCTGCAAGAGAAATCCTACCCCAATCCTGGTATGGAGTTTTCTTCACATGTCAATCACACGAAACCTTTAAAACATAGCGAACAGGAGTAAGCAATTTAGCCCAGCTAGCCTGCTATTATTCAATTATATCATGACTTTCTGCACCTCAGCTCACTTTACACGTCTTTGTTCCATCAACCGTGATACCAGTAATTAAGAAAAAAATATCACAGTCTCTAAAGCTGCAACTGTGCAGCACCATCCATCACCCTTTGGGGAGAAAAGTATCCACTTTCTGCTGATTGTTGTGTGCAAAGATGCTTCTGTATTTTGCTCCTGAGCTGCCTCGCTCTAATATAGGAAAAGTAGTAAGCCATTCGGCCCTTCGATCGACTCCACCATGCAACTAGATCATGGATGATCATCCAGCTCAGTGCTATCTTCCCGCACTAACAAATCATTATGCCTGCACTCAAATTCCCTTGCAAATAAGGCTAATATGCCATTTATTGTCCCAATTCGAACATCAACACTTTCCGACCTCTCACCATTTCATAAAATCTCTGCATTTCTGCTTTTCCCACCAAAATGGATACCTTCACATTTTTCCATATTATATTCTATCTGCCATGTTCTTTCCCTCTCAGTCAGCCCTTACAAATCGCCTTGAAGCCTCATGCATTCTCCTGACAACACACATTCCCACCTAGTTTTGTGTCATTCGCAAACTTGGAAAAAATTACTCACATCCAAATCACTAATATAATTGATATATAAGTACCACAATTTGGTCTCTCACCAAACCTCTACACCCGAGGGAATACAAGCCAAGCCTGTGCAACGTGCCCTCATAATGCATCCCTCTGAGCCCAGTCTCAGTCTGGTCAATCTGTGCTGCACCTTCTGAAGGCCAATAGATCCTTCCTGAGGGGTGGCGAGCACAACTGAACACAATGACTCCAGAAGGTGTCCTACTATGAATACGTACAACTGAAGCATATCTTCCATCGTTTTTGTATTCCCAATCTTCTTGAGATAACTGCATACTGCATCGCTATTTCTGCGTTGTGTGGGGGTAAAACACAAACTTAGCCTCCAGTCCAACAATTTGAACTGTGGATTAACCAGGTGAACAATTTAACAAAGGTTAACAGCACCCACGTTGTGGTGGAAGTGTAGAAACTGGACTCATAGAGTCATAGAGTCTATCATGGCACAGAAGGAGGCAATTTGGGCCATCTAGTCCATGCTGGCTCTCCACTGAGCTATTCAGTCTGTCCCACTCTGCGGCTCAATTCCCGTATGCCTGCTAGTCTATTTCTCTTAGGCGATCATCCAACTTCCTCTTGAAGTCAGTGATCGTCTCCACTTCCACTGCCCTTGTGGCCAGCGAGTTTCAGGTCATCACCACCTACTGCGTAGAAAGCTCCTTCCTCACATTCCCCCCTGCATCTTTTGCCCAAACCCTTCAACCTGTGTCCCCACATCCTTGTATTATTTGTTAATGGGAGCAGTTTTTTATGGTCCAACTTATCTAAGCCTGTCATAATCTTGTACAGCTCGAATAAATCTCCCCTTAATCTCCATTCTTCTGAAGAGAACAAACCCAGCTTTTCCAACCTAACCTTGCAGCTAAATGCCCCCATCCCTGGAACCATTCTGGTAAATCTCATCTGCACCTTCTCAAGGACCCTCACCTACTTCCTAAAGTGTAGTGAGCAGAACTGGACACAATTCTCCAGTTGGGGCCTAACTGGAGCTTGATTAAAGGCTCTGAGTAACCTCCCTGATTTTGTACTCTGTGCCTCTATTTATGAAGCCGAAGATCCCATATGCTTTACTCACCACTCTCTCAATACGGGACTTGTGATAACTCAGACCTGCTTCATATCCTGGCACATTAAATATGGGATATTGTACCGTGGGAAACTAAAATACACTCGGAACATGCATGAACATCATTTTCATCCTTCACTGATACATTCCCTCACCCCAGTAGTGAATTTGTTCTTATTAGCAGGGTATGAAAGAAGACAGATTTTATTCTTTACCTCCTGGACGCTCAGTAAAACCTGAGCCATGTGCCAGAAGGAAAAACTGTCAGGGATGTCAATGTGACTCTTATGGAATGTGACTGATGCTTTTACAGTGATATTAAGGATGTTCTACCCTGTGATCGATGGGCGATTGCTCCCTTGCTGCAGCTGATTTTTCTCTCTGCTCTGAGGCCAGGCGCCCAGAAACGAAAGGCAAAATTCCAATCCAATAGGACAGGGGAATTTGGTTGTGTTTGTTACTGGGAAGCGATGTTGCATTTATCGATATTTAAGATGCTTTAATATTTTTTATAAAGTACTGTACATTTCATTGTACAGCAATACTGCGCTTTCAATGTCTCAATAAACACATTACAATTTCACTGTTGACATTGTACTGGTGTTTTTCTAGTTACTATAAGAGGGAAATGATTTTCCACAATGATCAGTTCTGAAACCATCATATATATCAGTGAGACAGGGACACCATTATTCTCACTGCCTCTGTCTCTCTGTCTCTATCTGTTATAGGAACAGGAGGAGGCCATTCAGATCCTTGATTAAGTTCCCCATTCAGTGACATCTCAGCTGATCTGGACCTTAAACCCATCTGCCTGCCTTGGTTCCTTTACCCTTAATCCCCGTGTCAAACACAAATCTATCAATCTCAGTTTGGACACTTTCAGCTGAACCCAAGCCTCACCAGCCCACCAATTGGCACAGCGTGAACCAGATTAGAAGATTAAATATGGATATGAAAGAGGGGCGTGAGAGGCAGCTGCTGGCGCCACTGCTGGGGAAAGAGGGAGCTGTTCCACTGGGACGGGCTCCACTTAAACCAATTTGGGACCAGTGTCCTGCTGAATAGAATAACTACTACACTGCGTCAAAATCCCTGAGCTCCCTCTCTAACAGCACAGTGGGTGTACCGACCCCACATGGACTGCAGCGGTTCAAGAAGGCCATCTCCTGAATGGCAATTTCAGAGGGGAAATAAATGCTAGGCCTTGCTAGCGATGCCCACACAACCCTAGAACAGATAATTCAAATTGAAAAATCCCCATTTCCCTGTTAGGAAGATACACCGGCAGCAAACAAGAAACCTGACTGACGTGCTCATGGGATCTACCTGTGCATAAAACGTGCTCTGTCTCCACGCAACACATCTTGTCCAAGTACTTTTAAAGATATGAACAACAAAGTTCTCTTCACGACTCTAGATACGGTGCCATGAGGAAGATATTTGACTGCAGTGGCATCGTGCAGTTCTCATTTAAAGAATTCTGAAACGTGGACTTATTGTTAATTCTTTCGATTGCAGGGGCATGTGGTGGGGCAGAGGGAGGTGTTGGCGGGGATGTTGTTGAGGAAATTGCATTAACCGGGGCTTCTTCCACTGCCTGGGGGGAGGTGCGGGGAGCTGAGGTGGGGAGGGTGGGGGGCAGGGATGTTGAATATTGCACAATTGGTACGGCAGTGGCACTAGGCCCGGGGCTTGTAACAACTGCTCTCGGGGCCCCTGGGGTAAAGATTCCGCTCACAGGATGACAGGCCAACCTTTGGAACGATGATTGAATTCATTGCGTGCAAAGTGGATATTCAACATTGGGGGGCTGCACTGCAGCCGGCTATTGAACTGGAACGGACTCCACCAATCACGTTCTCCTCCCCAACCTCTTTCTCACGCGCTGTCTCTCTCCCTATCAGTGATTAGCTTTGTATCAAAGGATGACTTTCTGAAGAATACAGGAATCATTTTGTGACCTTTTGCATTTTTACATGTAGTACCCCTTTGTGTTGACTACTGTATCTCAATGCTTTTACATTTCTAGGTTCCTTATCTCATTACAAGGCATATCTACACTGAAGCTGTTTCCACTGTCTGCTCTTAAGGTCCCACCCTTGTACTGCAAGTAAGCATTTTAAAACTTGACATAATCTCCCAGATTCACTATACTTTGACATCGCGTGTCTATGCTACTAAGAAAATTTCGAATGAAGTTAGATTTTAGTTTATAATAATAGGACAATTGTTAGGTTATGATTACAAGCATTTAACAATGAGTACACTGTTTGGTAACTTTTAATAACCTAATAATCTTACACAGATGAGTGTTTGAGTGTTTTCACTGATGGGCTGAAGTCGGAGATGTTATGGAGGTGGATGGAGGCGTCATTTCCGATGGTTACAACATCAGGTCAGAAGATCAGGTCAGGGATGAATGCGGATCATATTTTACACAACACCATAGTCACCCCGATGCATCAACGAGGTACGGTGATGGAATCACAGACAGAGTGTGGACTTTGTGGTGAAGCCAAAGGTGGAGGCTTCATTCTGTCCCCTGTTTAATTGGAGGATATTGGAGCTCATGGAAAACAGACTGTGAGAGTCTGATAACACAGAGACAGTGGAGGATGGATAGAGATGATGGAGAGCTGGAGCTGGGTGTTGTCAGCACACATGTGGAAATTAACCCCATATCAGTCAATGATGTCACCAGTGGGCAGTGCGTCGATACGGAAGAGGATGGAGTAAAAATGGAAAGTTCCGGGACTCCAGAGGTTATGGTGCTGGTGCAGGAAAAAAGGCCATTGCTGGAGATGTTCTGGTTACAATCAGATCAGTAATATTGGAACCACACGGGGACAGTCCCACTGAAAGATATCATTGTGAGAGATATGGGGAGGTCATGGAAGGGTTTGCTACAGGTTTGGAGGCGTGGCAGAACATGAGGAGTGGTGAGGACATGGAAGAATTTTAACCCAATGCTAAGAATTATAAATGTCAGCACCAGGAGGACTGCGAGCCAATGCAGGTAAGTTAGGCTGAAGGTATTGGGTGAGATGGACTTGGTGAGAGTTGGACATGGAAGCAGGCATTTAAGAAGTTGATAGTGAGGGAAGGTGGGATTTGGGTTTCTGATCAGCAGTGAACTGGAGGAAAGGAGTAAGGAGTTGTCAGAGTTGAAATTTTACCGGAGCCATGAACTACTGTAGAATAAACAGGTAAATAACTGCAGTGAAATAGCAGAGAGAAGATTTTCTTTTACTCTTCCGTGTGATGTGAACTCCGCTGACAAGGTCAGCATTTATAGCCCTTGACAGCCTGCTGGGCCGTTTCAGAGGGCAGTTAAAAGTCAGCCACATTGCTTTGGGTCTGTAGGCACATGTCGGCCAGACCAGGTAAGGATGGCCGATTTCCTTCCCTGAAAGGAGTGATCGAACCAAATATATTTTTACAGCAATCGGTGATAGTTTCATGGCACCATTATAAAGACCAGTTTTCAATTGCAGACTTTTGTTAATTAATTGAATATAACTTCCAGCAGCTGTCATGTTGGGATTTGAACCCCAGTCACCAGGCCATTGGTCTGGGCTTCTGGATATCATCACTATGGAACTGCCTCCCCAGTGGACATGTACAGTGCCTGCCGCCTAATATCACCCACAGTAATTTCTAGGCTGTAACTCTGAACATGTTCCCGAATCAGAGACTCAAAGTTTCTATTTTAACTGGGAAAAGGCAGGAACAGAGTGAAGTGGGATTTGTTTTTGTCCCCGAATTCAGTATCCACTGCAGACAGATCAGTTGCATTTACAATAGAAACGCCAGGAGTGAACAAGGTCAATGCAATAATATGGAAAATGTAAATGATGCCACTCATAATGGTAGCACCATCCAGTGTGAGAAGAAATTTCAGGTTTATCCCCGAGAGAAGGCTTACGAAGAAAATTTGATTGACATTGAAATGATTGTGCTTAATCCACCACATTATTTACATCAGAGTCAAAGCTGCTGATGTAATGTGTTTGTTCAGGTGAATGTAACTAAGAGCAATGCTCAGGTGTATAACCGTGTCAGTGGAGACCTATCCCCTGTATAAATCAGGACACATTGAAATGGATCAGCTCAGAGCGCCTGCTGGAGCTGTGTATTCCAGGCTAACAGAAGACTCTGCTTCAAACAGAAATGGGATATCCAGTAATATTTCAGATAGAAGACATTTACTATCCTAACACTTGCAGCAATTGGAGTTCCTGGTAAACCAATATCTCATCTGATAATGGTGTAAATCTTTGTTAACTGTGCTGCTGTACTCTGAATTATTTCACACTGCGTGCGTTACGCAGCCACGTGTTCTTTTCCAGCAAGTTACTGATGGAATCACCTCATTGTCTATTCTTTCAGTCGTGCAGGAGCTGTATTACATTTTAATGACATTGTTTTCTGTAACTCTGGCATTGTTACTGGATTATTCTGTGTATTGAATGCAGTTCAAAGAGATGGCTCGGTGAAGGTCAAGAATCAGACCATCAGGAGCTTTTAACAGTTCCATGATGTGGATCTAACTGGCACTGGAATACTTTTATGATTTTTTTTTTCAGTAATTGATCCTGAGACATCTCACGGTCTCAGTGTTGCAAGGACACAGCACAATGTCCTCCCTCCCCAAGAACATGTTTCAGTTTAACTGGAATATCAATGTACGGATTGGTCATCACTGTTTCAAATATTATTTCTTTCTGTGTGTGTGACGCTGCTTCAGAGGTCTGGCTACTGAACTGTGTTTGCTGCTAACACTTTCACTTCTCCTTCTCTGCTTCATTGCGGAGCGTTCACTGTCACTGGACTACATTGTAAAATAGAAAGTATTGAAGTCATATTTTATTGGTTTATACTCCATCAGTTGGAATCAAGAGTCTTTCCATCTTTCTGTGGATTATCAGCTGCAGCGCTGATGTTGGTGTTTCATTAATTAAACAATCCCACATTACAACGGATTACTTTATAATTCCAGGAGAAGGAATTTCAATGATTGGGAGGTTTGTCTCGAAGAAGCTTTCGATCCTGTTTATTCCACGCATTGTAGATGAAGTGAAGAGTGCAGGTGAACATGTGGAGACTTGGGTGTTCTGTGGATACAATAAATTATTCAAAGAGGTTTCACCATTGAACAAACTGACTTTGAAAATAGAATCATTGAACCTGGGGCAGGTGAACAGAACACAGAAGCAGAAGGTTAGGAGTAAATCGTATATCAAAAGTAGCATCAAGTAACAGTTTGAAGGGTGTGAGTACTCCAGAGAGATAGGGAAGGAGAAAAGGAGCAGGGAGAATGAAACCGAGGGAAATAAATAAGCAGAAGGAAAGAGAAAGAGAAAGAAGCAGCAGCGTGAATAATTCACTATCATAAAGTGCTGGAACGTCCAGAACAATTAGTGAAAGAAACTGTGAGTTGAAGTTGTCTGTTGTCAGATTGTGTTCATTTTTCTGTTGGGCTTGATCCTCTGTGTTGATTTCTGTCAGGCCTCATTTTGTTTTGTCGAAAGTTCCTGTTCCTTACTTAGTGATTGAATAAACAGAATAGAATCAGTTCTTCACTAAAGGGAATTCATTATTTAAATACTGCACTTTAAAATCGCTGTGACTACTGAATTCAATAAAGAGCGCGTTTGACATCAGAAATGTATTTAACTTTATATTTAATACCCTGTACTAACTAAATATATTGACTATATTCTATAAACAACGAACTGCTCTCCAACACCAATAACCACAGGGATTATTATTTGAATGCAAGAATTGAGTTGTATTACTGGGATCTATCGATTAGATTTCCTCTAACACTCTGCTGCAGTCTCTCCCTGTGAATCTCAGCCTCTCCTTTCACTGGCCAGTTAGTCTTACTTCGGTGGTAGGCAAGTTGATGGAAAAGGTGCTGAGGGATAGGATTTCTGAGCATCTGGAAAGACACTGCTTGATTCGGGACAGTCAGCACGGTTTTGTGAGGGGTAGGTCTTGCCTCACAAGCCTGATTGAATTCTTTGAGCAGGTGACCAAGCAAGTGGATGAGGGTAAACCAGTGGATGTGGTGTACATGGATTTTAGTAAGGCATTTGATAAGGTCCCCCATGGTAGACTTATGGAGAAAGTCAGGAGGCATGGGATAGTGGGGAATGTGGCCAGTTGGATTAAGAATTGGCTAACTGATAGAAGGCAGAGAGTGGTCTTAGATGGTAAATACTCAGCCTGGAGCCCAGTTACCAGTGGCGTGCCACAGGGATCAGTTCTGGGTCCTCTCCTGTTTGTGATTTTTATTAACGACTTGGATGAGGAAGTCGAAGGGTGGGTCAGTAAATTTGCAGATGATACAAAGGTTGGTGGAGTTGTGGATACCGAGGAGGGCTATTGTCGTCTGCAAAGGGACTTGGATAGGTTGCAGTGCTGGGCTGAAAAGTGGCAGATGGAGTTTAACCCTGAAAAGTGTGAGGTCGTCCATTTTGGAAGGACAAACACGAATGCAAAATACTGGGTTAACGGTAGGGTTCTTGGGCATGTGGAGGAGCAGAGAGACCTTGGGGTCTATGTGCATAGATCGTTGAAAGTTGCAACTCAAGTGGATAGGGCTGTGAAGAAGGCATATGGGGTGTTAGCGTTCATTGGCAGAGGGATTGAATTTAAGAGCCGTGAGGTGATGATGCAGCTGTACAGGACCTTGGTAAGGCCTCATTTGGAGTACTGTGTGCAGTTCTGGTCGCCTCATTTTAGGAAGGATGTGGAAGCCTTGGAGAGGGTGCAGAGGAGATTTACCAGGATGTTGCCTGGAATGGAGAATAAGTCTTACGAGGAAAGGCTGAACATTCTAGGCCTCTTCTCGTTAGAACGGAGAAGGATGAGGGGTGACATGATAGAGGTTTATAAGATGATCAGGGGAATAGATAGGGTAGACAGTCAGAAACTTTTTCCCCGGGTGGAGCAAAGCGTTACAAGGGGTCATAAATTTAAGGTGAAGGGTGGGAGATATAGGGGGGATGTCAGGGGAAGGTTCTTTACCCAGAGAGTGGTCGGGGCATAGAATGCCTTGCCTGGGGAAGTTGTTGAGTCAGAAACTTTAGGGACTTTCAAACGGCTTTTAGATAGGTATATGGATAAAGGAGAATGATGGGGTATAGATTAAATTGTCCTTGACAGAGGACAAAGGATCGGCACAACATCGTGGGCCGAAGGGCCTGTTCTGTGCTGTATTTTCTATGTTCTATGTTCTATGTATTGAATCCTCAGTCTCCTCATCCATTGCTTCAATTTATCCACTTTCCAAAACCATCTGCTTCAGTCTTCCCTCGAACTCCAACATGTCCGTTTCCTTCTCTCCCTCCCAATCTCACTCAATGGCTCTACTTCCAGCTGCCTCGACCAACCTGATAGGAATACAGGAACAATGGAGCAGGAGGAGGCCATTCAGCCCTTCGAGCCTGCTCCACCATTCTGGATCATGGCCGATAGTCAAACTCAGCGCTGCAGTTGTCACCCTTTTTCCATTTGGCAACAGTCCCTGTCGGTTCTCCGAGACCAGAGCAAAAAAACAGCTACACATCCCACTCTCCCCAAACCTTCTTAACCAACGGTCTGGAGACGCATTCCCACTTAACCCATTGGATTCCATATCTGTAAAACCCTATCGCATTTTCCCACTGGCACTGCATCCTCACTCAGTACTGCCCAGCTCAATGAATTAGATTTCACTGCTCGATGCGGCAACCAAGCTGGAAATTTCAGCCCAGATCATGTCAAACTGTTGTTTTGCCTCCAGGTCTGATCAGTAATTTCCCTGCTTCCTTTTCTCTCTCTTCCAGTTAACTTGGTGGCGATTGTGATCCTGTCCCGAGGAAAGTGCGGTCTCTCCAAATGTATCAGCGTCTACCTGCTGGGAATGACAGTGTCTGATCTACTGGTCGTTATCACTTATCCTATATTGTACTGGATTGTTCCAATTTATTTCCCATATTCATTCCTGAACCTTACTCCCGTGTGTTCTCTGATTGTCGTCCTGTTTTCTGCAGCCACAGTTGTTTCTGTCTGGCTCACAGTCACTTTCACCTTTGATCGATTTGTGGCCATTTGTTGTGAGAAGCAGAAAACAAAATATTGCAGCGAGAAAACGGCGGCTGTGGTTGTAGGAACAGTGAGTGTGCTGGGCTGTTTAGAGTCTCTCCCCTGGTACTTTACTCTGGAACAAGAGTACATTATTGATAATGTTCCCATGAGTTGTGTTGGTAAACTGAGCTTCTTTACGTCCCCCGCGTGGGTGGCATTTGAATTGATTAACCGCATTTTAACCCCTTGTGTCCCGGTCTTTCTGGTTTTGCTGCTTAATGTTCTGATTGTCAGACGGATTTTATTCTCCAGCAAAGTCCGCAGGGGTTTCCGGCACCACAGCAATACAGAGAATCACAAGGACCCAGAGATGGAGAATCGCAGGAAATCAATAATTTTACTCTTCAGTATATCCGGCAGTTTTACACTGTTATGGGTGACCCGGATTGTGTTCATCATTTATGTGCGAATTGCATAAATTCACGATTATTCCTCCTACACTGACCCTCTCTTTATCACAGATCACACATCAAGGATGCTGCAGCTCCTCAGTTCCTGCACCAACACATGTATTTACACTGTGACCCAGACTAAATTCAGACAGGAGCTGAAGAAGGCGGTGAAATACCCTTTCAATCTCATTGTTAAATTAGTGAAATCATAGAAAGAGCTGAAGGGTTTCAAACACTGAAACTAAATCCCATTCCGCCCCCCACCCCGCTCCACCACCCTCCCTCCACATGCCTTTGACCGGCGCCATCTTTGATCCTGGCAGCTGCCCGAACGTGGCAGATCACGACGTTTTAGTGGAACTGTCTACATGTGAGCATGTGCCAGTACAGCGCCACCTAGTGGTTGCGTTGTCAAAAAATGTAGCCAGTGGACAAAGCTGAAAATCGAAGTGAATGTAAGGTGGTGGGAGGGGGACAGTAACTGCAGTGAGACAGGGACATCAGGAGAGGGAGATGGTGAGAGGGCGACAATATCTGTGGTGAGACAGGGACACCAGCAGATGGAGATAATAAGGGGGGACAGTAACTGCAGTCAGAAATGGAAACCAGCAGATGGAGATGGTGAGAGTGGCAGAAAGTGCAGTGAGGCAGAGTCACCAGCAGATGGAGATGGTGACCGGGGCAGAAGCTGCAGTGAGACAGGGACTCCAGCAGATGGAGATTGTGAGAGGGGGACAGTAACTGCAGTGAGAACAGGGCACCATCATGTGGACATGGTGAGAGGGGACAGTAACTGCAGTGAGACAGGGACACCAGCATATCGAGATGGGGTGTTGGGGGACAGTAACTGCAGTGAGACAGGGACACCAGCAGATGGAAATGCAGAGATGGGGCAGTATCTGCAGAGAGACAGGGACACCAGCAGAAGGAGATGGTGAGGTGGAGGACAGTAACTGCAGTGAGAGAGGGAAACCAGCAGATGGTGATGGTGAGAGTAGCTGCAACTGCAGTGAGGCAGGGACACCAGCAGATGGAGCTGCTAAGCCATTGCTGATTGGAGATTCTGTGTGACTGTGAGGTTGAAAGATTCTACAAGTTTGAGGAATTTACTTGATGTAAACTAGAGATGCCGATTGAAATATTTTCAGGGCAACTTTTGTTAAATGGCTATTTTCCTACTATGTGAACACCTGTAACATTAACCTCATTCCTGTTTGGAAAATTATTTTGTGTGATTAAAGGTATGCATAAATAAAACAACAGGATCTAACAAAACCGAAACAATCATTGATAAGTAAAAACACTCTATGTATGTGGTGCTGAGTTCTTCATCACTAACGTTATGACATCTCTTTGTTTCACTTCGCTTTCTATGCTGGCATTTACTTTAACTAACTAATATTAATTGAAGTTTTGATCCAATTGTCTTTTGAAAGTTAATATTATTCTACTTTCATAATATCATAAGAACTAGGAGCAGGAGTAGGCCGTCCGACCCCTTGAGCCTGCTTCACCATTCAATAAGTTCATGGCTGATCTTTTCGTGGACTCAGATCCACTTACATGCACTCTCACCGTATCCCTTAATTCCTTTATTTTTCCAAAAGATATCTATCTTAGCTTTAAAAACATTTACTGAAGAAGCGTCAACTACTTCACTGGGCAAGGAATTCCATAGATTAACAACCCTCTGTGTGAAGAAGTTCCTTCTTAATTCAGTCCTAAATCTGCTCCCTCTAATCTTGAGGCTATGCCCTCTTGTCCTCGCTTCACCTGCCAGTGGAAACATCCTCTCTACTTGTAACTTATCTATTCCCTTCATGATTTTATATGTTTCTATAAGATCCCCCCTCATTCTTCTGAAATCCAATGATTTCCATTTGCCTTCCTAATTACTTGCTGTACCTGCAGACCAACCTTCTGCGATTCATGCACAAGGACGCCCAGGTCCCTCTGCATAGCAGCATGCTGCAACCTTTCACCATTCAAGTAATAATCCTTTTTACTGTTACCGCTACCGAAATGAATGACTTCACATTTATTAACATTGTATTCCATCTTCCCGACCTTTGCCCACTCACTCAATGTATCGATGTTCCTCTGCAAAGATTCACAGTCATCTGCACACTTTGCTCTGCCACTCATCTTAGTGTCATCTGCAAACTTTGACAGCCTACACGTGGTCCCCAACGCCAAACCATCTATATAAATTCTAAATAATTGCGGTCCCAACACCGATCCCTGAGGCACACCACTAGTGACTGATTGCCAAACAGAATAGCACTCAGTTATCCCCAATCTCTGCTTCCTGTTAGTCAACCAATCCTCTATCCATGCTAATTCTTTACTGCTAACGCCATGCATCCTTATCGTATGCAGTAGCCTCTTCTGCGGCACCTTATTGAACGCCTTTTGGAAATCTAGGTGCATCAGATCCACTGTGTCCCCATTGTCCACCTTGCTCGTAATGTCATCATAGAATTCCAAAAGATTTGTCAAGCATGACTTGCCCTTCATGAACCTATGCTGTGTCTGCCCAACGGGACAATTTCTATCGAGATCTATTTCTTCCTTGATAATAGACTCAAGCATCTTCCCCACTGCAGAGGTTACGCTAACCAGTCTATAATTCACCATCTTTTGTCCACCTCCCTCTTTAAACAGTGGCGTCACATCTGCTGTTTCTCAATCAGCTGGGACTATCCCAGAGTCCAGCGAATTTTGGAAAATTACCGCCAGTGCACCTGCTATTTCTCCCGCTATCTCTTTTAGTACCCTGGGATGCATTCCATCAGGGCCAGGAGACTTATCAATCCTTAGCTCCATTAGCTTGCCCAACACTACCTCTTCCATAATAATGATTGTTTCCAAGTCCTCACCTACGTTCGTCTCTTTGTCAATTACTGGCATGTTATTAATGTCCTCCAGTGAGAAGACCGATACAAAATACCTGTTCAATGCCTCGGCCATTTCATCATATCCCATAACTAAATTCCGCTTCTCATCCTCTAAAGGACCAACGTTTACTTTATCCACCTGTCAGAGAGTGAATTCCAGACCAGAACAACTCCCTGCCTATTTGTTTTTCCCCTCTGCTAGTGTAAACAGTCTCTCCTCACGTCCCCAACCTGAGGGAAAGATTTTGAATACAATGAATTTCTCCAGGGCAGCAGCTGCAGAGGAGCTGGAACCTCCTGAATGTGGACAAGCGATGGACAAAAATCAACTTTGAATCGCCCAGGAGTGCAGAGGAAAGAAAAGGTTAGGAAGCAAATGGAAACAAGTGACACTTTATTCCAGCAGCAAAAATACTTTGTCAGAATGTGGAGGTCGTTATCGCTAAGCTTTATATAAAGTGCAAGTGGAAGATCTTTCAAACAATTTGTGTTAAATGACCATTTTCCTTTTTGGTTAGCTCTTGTAATAGTAAAGTGATAAATGTTAAGAAGGTTTTACCGAATAATTGCAAGCTAATGCATAAATACTACAGCATCAAATGAAGTACAAACAATAATTGGCAAATATAACTGTAAATATGGGTCAGATTTGTTGTGTGAAATGTCACCAGTTATAAAAAGCTCCCACGGCTGCATACTTAACCAAGAGGAGCTGAATTTGAAATTCTAGCATGCTATGATCACTTTTCCCTCGAGGTTCCTCCAGAGAAAATGATCAGAGCATGCTAGAATTTCAAATTCAGTTTGATGGCGAGAAGCTGGAGTCCCACAAGAGCGTTCTTGGGTTAAACCAAGGTAATTGTATAGGCATGAGGATAGATTTGGCTCTAGTGGACTGGGCAGGAAGACTACAAGATAGGACAGTTGACAAGCAGTGGCAGAAGTTTAAGGAGATATTCAGTTTATCCCAACTAAAATATATTCAAGAGTGGAAGAAAGATTCTAGGAAGTGGAAAAAAAACACCCATAGCTAAGAAAGGAAGTTAAGGATAAAATAGAGACCAAAACTAAGGCACACCATATCGCAAAAGCTAGTGGGAGGCTAGAAGATTGGGAAACGTTTAAAGATCAACAAAGGGTTACTAAAAATGTAATACAAAGTGCTAAGGAAAATTTGGAAAGAAAACTGGCGCAAAGTATAAACACGATAGCAAAAGCTTCTATAAGCATATAAAAGGGAAGAGAGTAGCTAAAGTGAATGGTGTTCCGTTGGAGGATGAGATTGGGGAGCTAATAGAAGGGAACACAGAAATGGTAGGGACACTAAATCAGTCTTTTCCTTCAGTTTTCACGGTGGAGGACACTAGTACCATATCAATAGTATAGGAAATGCAGAGGTTATAGAACAAAGAACAAAGAACAGTACAGCACAGGAACAGGCCATTCGGCCCTCCAACCCTGCACCGATATTGATCCTGTCTGCACTAAAACCTTCTGCATTTCCAGGGACCGTATCCCTCTATTCCCATCCTATTCATGTAGTTGTCAATATGCCTCTCAAACGTCGCTATCGTACCTGCTTCCACCACCTCCCCCCGCAGCAAGTTCCAGGCACTCACCACCCTCTGTGTTTAAAACTTGCCTCGCACATCCCCTCTAAACTTTGCCCCTTGCACATTAATCCTATGTCCCCTAGTGACTGACTCTTCCACCCTGGGAAAAAGCTTCTGACTATCCACTCTGTCCATGCCACTCATAACTTTGTAAACCTCTATCATGTTGCCCCTCAACATCCGTCGTTCCAGTGAAAACAATCCTAGTTTATCCAACCTATCCTCATAGCTAATGCCCTCCAGACCAGGGAACATCCTGGTGAACCTCTTCTGTACCCTCTCCAAAGCCTCCACGTCCTTCTGGTAGTGTGGCGACCAGAACAGCACGCAAAATTCTATGTGTGACCCAGCTAAGGTTCTGTACAGCTGCAGCATGACTTGCCACTCGGTTTACTCTATGCCCAGATCGATGAAGGCAAGCATGCTGTTTGCCTTCTTGACTACCTTATCCACATGTGTTGCCGCTTTCACTGACCTGTGAACCTGTTCGCCCAGATCTCTCCGCCTGTCAATACTCCTAAGGGTTCTGCCATTTACTGTATACTTCCCACCTGTATTAGACCTTCCAATATGCATTACCTCACATTTGTCCGGATTAAACTCCATATGCTATTTCTCCACCCAAGTCTCCAACCGATCTGTATCCTGCTGTATCCTCTGACAATCATTGTCACTGTTGCAACTCCACTTAACTTTGTGTCATCTGCAAACTTACTCATCAGACCAGCTACATTTTACTCCAAATCATTTATATATACTACAAACAGCAAAGCCGTCGGAACTGGTGCCTGCGGAACACCAGTGGTCACAGCCATCCATTCAGAAAAAACACCCTTCCACTGCTACCCTCTGTCTTCTATGACTAAGCTCGTTCTGTATCCATCTTGCTAGCTCACCTCTGATCCCGTGTGACTTCACCCTTTGTATCGGTCTGCCATGAGGGACCTTTTCAAAGGCTTTACTGAAGTCTATATGGAAAACATCTACTGCCCTTCCTTCATCAATCACCTTCGTCACTTCCTCAAAAAATGCAATCAAGTTAGCGAGACACGACCTCCCCTTTAAAAAAACCATGCTTCCTCTCGCTAATAAGTTCATTTGTTTCCAAATGGGGTAACTCCTGTCCCGAAGAATCCTCTCTAATAATTTCCCTACCACTGACGAAAGGCTCACCGGCCAATAATTTCCTGGATTACCCTTGCTACCCTTCTTAACCAAAGGAACAACATTGGCTATTCTCCAGTCATCTGGGACCTCACCTGTAGCCAATGAGGTAACAAAAATCTCTGTCAAGGCCCCAACAATTTCCTCCCTTTCCTTCCTCAGTGTTTTGGGGTAGATCCCATCAGACCCTGGGACTTGTGTCCCTCAATTCTTTGCAATACAACCAAAACCTCCTCCTTTTTGATAACGACATGACCTAGACTATCTAGACTCCCTTCCCTAGACTCATCATCCACCATGTCCTTCCCTTTGGTGAATACTGATGCAAAGTACTCATTTTGTACATCGCCCATTTCTTCCAGCTCCACGCATAGATTCCCTCGTCTGTCCTAGAGTGGGCCATCCCTTTCCGCGTTTACCCTCTTGCTCTTTATATACGTATAAAAAGGCTTGGGATTCTCCTTAATCCTGTTTACCAATGAATTGTCATGACCCCTTTTAGCCCTCCTGACTCCATGCTTAAATTCCTTCCTACTGTCTTTATATTCATCAAGGGTTTCGTCTCTTCCCAGCCTTCCAGCCTTTATGAATGCTTCCTTTTTTCTTTTTTGACTAGGCTCACAATATCCCTCGTTATTCAAGGTTCCCGAAACTTGCCAAACTTATCCTTCTTCCTCACTGAAACATGCCGGTGATGGATTCTAAACAACGGACTTTTAAAGGGCCCCCGCATGTCAAATGTTAATTTACCCTCAAACAGCTGCCCGCAATCTAGATTCTTCAGTTTCTGCCTAATATTTTTATAATTAGCCTTCCCCCAATTTAGCACCCTCACCTGAGGACTACTGTTATCCTTATCCACAAGTACCTTAAAACTTATGGAATTATGGTCAATGCTCCCCGACTGAGACTTCGACCAGTTGGCCGGGCTCATTCCCAAATACCAGGTCCAGTACGGCCCCTTTTCTGGTTGGACTGTCTACACATTGTTTCAAAAAGCTCTCCTGGATGCTCCTAAGAAATTCTGCCCCATCCAAACCCCTCGCACAAAGTGCATCCCAGTCAATATTGGGGAAGTTAAAATCACCCACCACTACAAACTGTTACTTGTACATCTTTCCAGAATCTGTCGGCGCATCTGCTCCTCTACCTCCCGCTGGCTGTTGGGAAGCCTGTAGTAAACGCCCAACTTCGTGACTGCACCCTTCCTTTTCCTGGGTTCTACCCATATTGCCTCGCTGCATGACCCCTCCGAGGTGTCTTCCCGCAATACAGCTGTGGCTTTCTTCTGAACCAGTAATGTTTAGAGATAAGGCACTGAAACAGGCCCTTCAGCCCACCGAGTCTATGCTAACCATCAAACACCCATTTATACTAATCCGACACGAATCCCATATTCCTACCACATCCTCACCTGTCCCTATATTTCCCTACCACCTACTTATACGAGGGGCAATTTATAATGGCCAATTTACCTACCAACCTGCAAGTCTTTTGGCTTGTGGGAGGAAACCGGAGCACCCGGAGGAAACCCACGCAGACACAGGGAGAACTTGCAAACTCCACACAGGCAGTACCCAGAATTGAACCCGGGTCGCTGGAGCTGTCAGGCTGCAGTGCTAACCACTGCGCCACTGTGCCGCCCCAACTCCCCCAGCCCTTTTACATCGCCCTCTATCCAGAAGCTCCTAAATCCTGGAAAATGTTGCTGCCAATCTTGTCCTTCCCTCAACCAAGTCTCTGTAATAGCAACGACATCGTAGTTCCAAGTACGAATCCAAGCTCTAAGTTCATCTGCCTTACCTGTTATATGTCTGGCATTGAAACAAATGCAGTTCAGACCACCAGTCCCACTGTGCTCCGCAACATCACTCTGCCTGCTCTTCCTCTTAGTCCTACTGGCCTTAATTACTTGTTCCCCCACAGTTATTTCACCTGCTATCCGATTGATCTGGTTCTCACCGCCCCCCCCCCCCCCCCGGCAACACTAGTTTAAACCCTCCCAAGTGACAGTCGCGAACCTCGCAGCCAGGATATTTGTGCCCCTCCAGGTTAGATATAATCCGTCCTCCTTGTACAGGTCCCACCTGTCCCGGAAGAGTTCGTAATGATCCAGTTATCTGAAAACCCCTCTCATTTACCAGCTGTTCAGCCACGTGTTTAGCTGAACTATCTGCCTATTTCTAGCCTCACTGGCACGTGTCACGGGATGTAATCCCGAGATTATAACCCTGGAGGTCCTGTCTTTTAACTTTCCACCTGACTCCCTGAACTCCCCCTGCAGGACCTCGTCACCCTTCCTGCCTATGTCGTTGGTACCGATGTGTACGGCAACCTCTGGCTGTTCACCCTCCCCCTTCAGAATGTCCCTTGCCCGTTCAGAAACAACCTTTACTCTGGCACCAGGGAGGCAACATGCCATCCTGGACTCTCTTTCAGGTCGACAGAAGCGCCTATCTGTGCGCCAGACTATGGAGTCCCCTATAACTGTTGCTCTTCTGTGATTTGTCCCTCCCTGCTGAACAATGGAGCCAGCCGTGGCTGCTGCTGTTGTTTTCCCCTGATAAGCCATCTTCCCCCCAACAGTATCCAAAACGGTATACTTGTTAGAGAGGGGGATAGCCATAGGAGATTCCTGCACTGACTGCCTGCCCCTTCTAGCGGTCAACCATCAATCTGCCTGCACCTTGGGTGTAACGACTTCTCTAAAACTCATTTCTATGATGCTTTCCGCCACCTGCATGCTCCGAAGTGCATCCAATTTCTGCTCCAACCGATCCATGCGGTCTGTAAGGAGCTGAAACTGGGTACACTTCCTGCAGATGTAGTCGTCCAGAATGCTGGAATCGTCATGGACCTCCCACATCTCACAGGTGAAGCACTAACTGACAATTGTTTAGTTTAGTTTAGAGATACAGCACTGAAACAGGCCCTTCGGCCCACCGAGTCTGGGCCGACCATCAACCACCCATTTATACTAATCCAACACTAATTCCATATTCCTACCACATCCCCACCTGTCCCTATATTTCCCTACCACCTACCTATACTAGGGGCAATTTATAATGGCCAATTAACCTGCCTACCAGCAAGTCTTTGGCATGTGGGAGGAAACTGGAGCACCCGGAGAAAACCCACGCAGACACAGAGAGAACTTGCAAACTCTGCACAGGAAATACCCAGAATTGTACCCGTGTCGCTGGAGCTGTGAGGCTGCAGTGTTAACCACTGTGCCGCAGTGCCGCCCACCCATTTATAGTAAATTCATTTCAAATAAATAAATACTGCTTAAATCCTTGCTACATTAAGTTCCAATTAACTATATGGTCCCTGGTGCGAGATTTCTACTACAGATATTAAATGAAAAATAAATACAGTAATCTCTCTACTTATTAATTAGTTAATAAGTGTTTAAATCAATTTTGTCAATGTTTTATTTTCAAATTCAGTACAGATTCCCTACCAGCCAATGAGGTCACAGCTTTCCGTTGACGTCACTTTCAGGTTTTTTTTTTAGTTTTTTTTTTCAGTTTTTTTACCAGAGGTAAGTTTTTTATACGTACAGGTCCGGAACTTCACCCTCCGAGTATTCTCCCTGGCTGTGGGCCGCGAATCCCCGAGGTAGGTTTTTTATACTTCCCGGTCCAGAACTTCACCCTCCGAGTATTCTCCCTGGCTGTGGGCCGCGAATCCCCGAGGTAGGTTTTTTATACTTACTGGTCCGGAACTCCGCCCTCCGAGTCTTCTCCCTGGATGTAGGCCATGAATCCCCGAGGTAAGTGTTTTATCAGCCAGGGCATAGAATATAAGAGCAGGGAGGTTATGATGGAGCCATATCAAACGCTAGTTAGGCCATAGCTGGAGTACTATGTACAATTCTGGGTACCACACTATAGGAAGGATGTGATTGCATTAGAGAGGGTGCAGAGGAGATTCACCAGGATGTTCCCTGGGCTGGAGCATTTTAGCTATGAAGATAGACTGAAAAGGCTTGGGTTGTTTTCCTTGTAGCAGAGAAGGCTAAGGGGGAGGACATGCTTGAGGTATCCAAAATTATGAGAGGCATTGATAGATTAGATAGGAAGAAACATTTTCCCTTGGTGGAGGGGTCAAGAACCAGGGGGCATAGATTAAAGTTAAGGAGCAAGATGTTGAGGGGGGATGTGAGGAAGCATTTTATCACCCCGAGGGTGGTTGGAATGTTGAACCTGGAACGCACTGCCTGAAGAGGTGGCGGAGGCAAGAACCCTCACAACATTTAAGGAGTATTTAGATGAGCACGTGAAACTCCAAAGCATACAAGGCTGCGGGCCATTTGCAGGAATATGTAGTTATAATAGTTGGGTGCTGTATGGCCGGCGCAGACATGATGTGCTGAAGGGCCAGTTTCTGCGCTGTCTAAATCTATGACTCTAATGTATCGCCTTACACATCTGCCATGCCTATTAGGAAGACTGAAACCATTATTTTCAAACTTAACATCAGACATTTCCTAGCTCTAGATTCCATCCTCTTCTTGGCAACTGTTTGAGACTGAACGAAACTGTTCACAACCTGGTGTCAAATGTGACCCCGCAATGAGCTTCCTGCCAAATATTCACACTGTCACTGAAACTGCCTATTCCACCTCTGTGCCCTCACCCAACTTTGCCTCTCCCTCAGCTCTTCTGCTGATGGAACACTGCTGCTTGCCTGTGTAATCTGTAGACTTGACTATTCCAATACAACCTGGCTGGTCTCCTACATTCTACACTCCATAAACTTGAGGTGATCCAAAATACTGATGCCCATGTTCTAACTCACACAAATCCTGTTCACCTCTTACTCTCTCTACTCGCTGATCTACACTGGCCCCTGGTCAGCAACACTTCAATTTTAAAACTCCTTGCGTTCTATTCAAATCCCTCATTGTCTCAACCCTCCCTATCTCTCAAAACTCCTTCAGCCCTGCAACCCTCCTAGATATCTGCCCTCATCTAATTCTGGCCTCTTGAGCATTCCTGAGTTTAATTACTCGACCATTGGTGGCCGTGCCTTCGGCTGCTAAGGCCCGAATCTCTGGAAGAGAAGAGCAGAACTTCTTCAAAGTAAGCATTCCTGGAAGAGGTGTGGCAGTGAATTAAGCACTAAAATCAAAGCAAAATACTGCGGATGCTGAAACTCTGAAAAGAGAGCGGAAAGTTCTGGAAATACTCAGCAGGTCTGGCATTATTTGTGGAACGTTAACGTTTCAGGTCTGTGACCCTTCATCAAAGCTCGTAAGTGTTAGAAGTGTAAGTCTGTCATTTAATCTTTCCTCTCCGGCCCATCACAGTCCTTGCTTCCTTGTTCTTCTTCTCCATTCCCCTCTTCCACTTGCTCAAAGTTTGCCCGTTCTAATGAAGGGTCACAGATCTGAAACGTGAACTGTGTTTCTCTCTACACAGATGTTGCCAGGCCTGCTAACTATTTCCGGCATTTTCTCTTCTCATCCCGAATCTCTGGAATTCCCTTTCTAAACCCTAAATACGGTAAGTTGCACAGTGTCCAGTTTTAGGGAGTACTGCATGTATAGAGCACTAAATGTAGTAAAGTGAATGAATGACTGAATGTTAAGAGATCTCAGAGTTCATCTCTTTCCAAAATTTAGTTAATGCTACATTTAGCGTCTCAATTAATTTTAAGCTGAACATGTAGTTTCTTTCACAGTCTGTTTGCGACAACTGGAGAGTTAATTGATGCTCATGGAATAGAAGGGTCACTGTCAGCTTTGATTAAAATCTGAATTAAAGACAGAGAACAGTGAGTTGTGGTAAAAAGTTGTTTTTCACACTGGAGGAAGGTAGACAGTGGTGTTCACCAAGGGTTGGTGTTAGGCCCACTGTTTATTTTTCTGATATGTATAAATGATAAGCATTTTGGAATACAGAGGAAAATTTCACAATTTGATGATGAAACCAAATTGAAGGTGGTGAAGACAGTGAGATTGATAACAATCGATGCAACAGGACATACATAGGCTAGCAGACTGTGCAGACAAGAGGTAGATGGAAATTAAAACAGGCAAATGTGAGGTGATCCATCGGAATAACAAGGCGAGGCAATATACAGTTTGATAGAGTGCGCAAGGACAGAGGGACATAGAGTTCATATGCATAGATCCTTGAAGGCGGCAGGACATATTGAGTGAGTTGTTAGTAAAGCATATTGGATATTCAACCTGATAAATAGACGTTTGAGTACAGAAGAAGGAAAGTTATACTCAACATTTATAAATCTCTGGTTAGGCCCCAACTGGATTACTGCATCCAGTTCTGTTCACCACATTTTAGGAAGGATGTGAGGGTCTTTGACAGGTCGTAGAGAAGATTTACCATAATGTTTCCAGGGATGGAGCATTTTAGCTGCAAGTTTAGCCTGGAAAAGCTGGGATTGTTTTCCTTGGAGTAAATGAGATTGAGGTGAGATTTGATAGAGGTATACAAGATGATTACATCTTTGGA
Organism: Heterodontus francisci; assembly: GCF_036365525.1. Classification (NCBI taxonomy): domain Eukaryota; kingdom Metazoa; phylum Chordata; class Chondrichthyes; order Heterodontiformes; family Heterodontidae; genus Heterodontus; species Heterodontus francisci. Next base: position 8,522,463 of record NW_027140919.1, read on the forward strand.
TCAGGTAGACAGGAAAAGATTAGCTAATGGTACAAGGACTAGAGTTAAGGTTGTGTGAAAGAGATGCAGGGGGATGTGAAGAACAACTTCTTTACACAGCGAGTGGGAATGGGCTGGAAATCGCTGCCTACGAGGATGGTGGAAGCAGAGATGGTGAATGATTGCAAGTGGATATTGAATGAACACTTGAGAGAAATAAGCTTGGAGGAATATGGAGACAGAGCTGGGGAATGAGAATTACTGTATTTATCCACAAAAAGATGGAAGAGACTCGTTGGTTTGAATGGCGACATTCTGTGCTAAAATGACTAGAACACTACAACTCTATGACAGGGGAATACAATTACTACTCCTTTGCTATGCTGGGAAAGTTTATAATGGACTGGGCAGTAGCACCCGGTTGAATCCCGTGATGGAAGTGAAATGTTTGATGACCCAGAACAAATGGTTAACAAATGTCCTTGACAATCGGAGTAAATCGGTTCAGCCTCACGCATAATTCTGGAATCATTCACTATAGGGAGTAGTTTCTCTGGTTTTCTCTAAATAGGACAGCAGCCAGGCTTTTCTCTGTGTCCCCCACCTCCATGTTGAAAGCCTTGTCACGTTTAGGTGACATAAGACACGTTCCCTGGGCAACAGCTTTCTTCGATTGTGTTACTGCTTCTGTGTTCTCTTCAGTCCAACCGGTTTAAAACTGGTCATCATCACCATTAGGCAGTTCATGTATAGGAGTTGTACTCTCTGCAAATCGAGAGATGAGGGTCCGTTGGTACCCGACCAGCCTGAGGATAGGACAGAGGGCAGTCTTTGAGGTGGACAGGGATAGGCACTGGATGATCTCGACCTGATGTTGTTCTGGGCTGATGCTGGATGATCCAGTCTGGACATCTGGAAATGTGACACGATCTTGAACCAGCTGGGCCTTACGTGGATGGTCTTTTATTGCAAAGTATCTGCAGCAGTTCCTTTTAAAGGGTTAACTGTGCTGACATGGTGTGTGGTGATGAGGAGGAGATCATCGAAATATTGCAGCAGGCAGAAAGGCTGCAAAATGTTATCATAGGGGTTACTGTGGAACCCCTACTGACAGACAAATCCAGGCGTATCTCTGGCCTTAGAAGTGAATGTGAATTTAAATTGTTTCTCCAGCTTTACTGGGATACTCCAATAAACATGAAAGATATCCAGTTTGGGGAAGACAGTCCTGCCATTGGGAATCAGGGAGAGTAGGGTGAGTGTCGCTCAGACAACCGGGTTCACTCAGAGGTGACTGAGTTGTATTTGTGGCGGGCAATAGTCACTCACCAGCGGCCATCCGGTTTTCTAACTGGCTAAAGCAGGGAGTTAGTCGTGAATGTTCCTTTGTCACTGACGATCATGAGCCATTTGTCTGGGTACCTGGCACACTGTGGTAATTGACCAAGCTGTGTTACTAATCTGCAAGACCTCTATTGCTGCCTCAATCCTCTCAAAACGCTTCTCGACAGGGTCTGGACCCGTCTCAGAGGATAACAGGAAGCAGTGTTACTGTCAGACTGATCAATGTCCCTACTGCAGCACTCACAGGCACAGTGGCCCAGCCTCGGTGTTCGTAGGAATCACTGTTACTGTTAGCCTCACTAATGCAGCAATTTCTTCTGTCAGAGGTAGCAACTGAAGCAATGCACTGTGGGACTCTTACTTCAGCATGGGGGTTCTTGACCTGATCTCTGGATGGATCATTAAAGTTGAATCAAAGCCAATGGAGATTTACTTCAAAGTTATGTTTGGCTTTGATGCTAACTTGTAAATTTAAAGAAGCTTCACATTCACAAAAAAAATGCAGTCATGGTGTCTAGCATGGTTACCATATTAAAAAAAAATAATTCAGCTGTCTTAGGTGGTCCAATGTGATTTGCAAAGCTGCAACAGAGCGATACAAACTTGCATTTATTGATGACGTCAGAGTTTGCCTTTCTTTTTAAGGACAAGAAACTAGAAATTCTCTAAGCAACATTTGTAAGCCGTCAGGAATTTAGGAGACTTAGATTTTTTACTTGTCCTGTGGTTTAAAATGCGTATGTGACCAGGAAGGGAAGCTGCTACTGTTCGTGCTGATAACAATCCTAAGGCATGTGTAACATCCACAAGGGGTGATGAAATTACCGAAGGAAATGTAAACACATGCTGACCATCAAGGTAGTCTCTCATGCCATAGTCTGAACAAAGAATTAGACATCACATTGGACAATTGTAGCTTTAGGTGGAATTTGATGAGACAGTGTGTGATCTTGTCAAAGAAACATTCGGCCCACCTTGGAAAGAAAGGTGTAAAAATTATTGCAAACAGATTTAGTGTTTTAGTCAGGTAACGTTCTCAGCTGCTGAAGAGAATGATCAGCAGAGAGGTGTCCACTCACTGAGTAATCATTTATGTCTGACTCCTTGTAACGTAAGTGTGACTAATGTGCATATTGAGAACAGGTGTAATGTAACTAGGTGTTTAGCATTGTTGTTAACGAATGGTATTCCTACCGAACTCAGTAACTCCATTAGTGTTTAATTTTAGCTTTGAGTATTGTCTTATTATTTCTTGTAATTCTCGTGTTCGAATAATAGAATAATCAATCAAGTATAAAATATTACTGCATCTAACGAACAGTTGCTTAGATATGTGACTCCACGAGACTCCACATTATCAGGTCCAGGAATATCTACAGAAATACCTGTGATCAGCGTTATGTCCCTGACTAAATAACAACCCTTGTGAAAAAACTTAATCTCACTGACTGTGTGTTCTCTGTTTGTGTGAGCTCTCACTGGCTGCTGAAGCATTAGTAATAATGAGAGAGATTCCTTTGTTAAAAAACACCCACTTTTGCTGCACCTTTTTGTAATTCTATGACACTATTCCAATGACCATTTCTTACAACATTCCCCAGAATGTAGAAGAATGAGAGGTGATCTAATTTAAACATATGAAATTCTTGATAAGATAGATGCTGGGTGGTGAGTAGGGGCGGAATATTTCCCTTGGCTATTGAATATAGAACAGTCGTAACAGTCTCAGGATAAGGGGCTAGTCATTAAGGATGAGATGAGGACAGGTTTCTTCACTCGAGGGTGGTGAATCTTTGGAATTCTCCATCCCAGAGAGCTGTGGATGCTCATTCGCTCAATATATTCAAAACAAAAATTGATAGATTTGTGGGTACTAAGGGAATTAAGGAATATCGGAGAGTGTGGGAAGGTAGAGTCGAGGTACAGGATTTGCCATGAGTTTGCTGAACGGCAGAGCAGGCTCTGAGGGTTGAATGGCCTATTCTTGCTCCCATTTATAATCTTCATAGCTTCTTAGAGAAGGGGAAAGAGGGAGAGAACGGGAAAAAGAGAGAGAGACTGTGTAGCAGAGAGTGAGACAAAGGTAGGAGTGAAGGTGAGAGAGAGAAAGGGAGAGTGAGAGGTCAGACAGAGAAAATAAAATTTGATATATAGAGAGCGACAGGGATGCAAATAAATAGGAATATACAGATAGAGAAGGTGATGCAGAGAGAGAGAGATTCGGAGAAAAAAGACATTGAGAGGGAAAGAGATGATGAGAGCTGGGTGAAGAACAGATACGTGGCCGTAGCAGAAAGCAAAGAGTGGGAGGAGTATTGTCTGACGAAATGGAAGAGGAAGAGAGAGTTAGAAAGGCAGAGAGAGGGAGAGAGAGAGAGAGAGAATGGGATACAGAGATGGAGAGACAGACCGGGATGAAGGGACAGAGATACAAAGATAGAAATAATGAGACACAGAGAGGGACAGGGAACGTGACAGAATGAGATACAGGAAGACATTGAAACGGAAAGGTCCAGAAATAGTCAGTGATATGGATATACGGAGATAGATAATGAGTGGGAAAGCGAGAGGGAGAATTTCGAGAGTCAGAGTGGGAGAGGGTATGAAAGAGAGATGCAGCACGAGGAACTGTCAGAGGAAGAGAGGAAGAGAGACAGAAGGAGAAAGAGATGGGAAATTTCGGCATACAGAAAATGGAGAGAGCAAGAAAAAAGAAGGGGAAGACGGAAATGAAGAGAGAGAAGTGGAGTTAGGCAATGTGACAGAAATTGGCAGTGTAAGAGAGATACGGATGGAAAAGGAGTAAGGTAGAGATTTACACAGAGAGAAATGTAGACAGACAGGAAGAGAGAGACAGCTCAGCTCATCTGCTGCTGAAACCCTCATCCATGCATTTGTTACCTCGAGACTTGTCTATTCTAACACACTCCTGGCTGGTCTCCCATCTTCTACTCTCTGTAACCTTGTGGTCATCCAAAACTCTTCTGTCATCGTCTAATTGGCACCAAATTCTGTTCACCAACATCCCTGTGTTCACTTACCTGCATTGGCTCTTGGTCCAGTAACACCTGAATTTTTATATTCTCACTCGTGTGATCAATTCTTTCCATGGCCTTGCCCTTCTGATTATCCCAATCCCCTGTCCATTTCCAATATTCCTGAAACTTGTTCATCTTGAAGTATTTTTTCTAATTCCCTTTTAAAAGTGAATTTATTTCCCTTTGTATCTCTCCCTAACCACACATTTTATTTCTCCAGCTCCACTGGTGCTGTGGAAGCTTGGATCCATAGAACGGTGTGAGCTACACTGTCCAACACTATTACACTGAGCTACCGGTCACATCCAACACATTGTACAGGACACACAGGCTGGCCGGGGTGATAGCGTGGGTGTAACGTATGTGTATCTGCAGCATGAGGAGGAGTCTGAATAAAGTGTCTATCAGTCATTCCGGCAACTTTCATGCACGTCTTTAAAACTTGGTCTATGCATGTCCACTGACCGCCCGTGCTGGTCCGTCTCAACTGAACAGAGATTCAGCAGCACCAGGATCCCTCTCTAGTGTTATTTGAAAGGACCAGGCATCCAACTTACAGGTAAGGGGCATTTAACTTACTTATGTTGCCGCAAATTGAGTAGATGTGCTGTGGATGGTTTACTGGAGGTTGTGTTGTGAACTGCTGAAGTCATTCGGGAAGGTCCGAGGATTTTCTGACCCAAGTTTCGACGAGGTATGAGGACTGTAGTTACAGTGTCTCTGCGTCTGTAACATGACCAACAAATGGAGCCGAGAGTGCAGAGATGTGAAGCTCTGTAAAAAGGGAAGAGGAGGAGGCTCTGCCCTACCCACACCGGGGTTTCCTACCTATACCTAACCCAGGAGCAGTGCATGAAGTGTCTCTGATTCAATAAAGAGGTTGTCACAGAGCCGTGTCACCGCCTGCAACAAGACATGGAGACTCACACCAAGGTGAGGCCGAGCTGTCAGTGGCCGTTTATTGCACAGATTCATTGAACGTCTGTGTGTCCAGCACTTTCCAGGCAGGAGCTAGTGAAGTATCCATTATCTCTCCCTATCCTGTCCATTGATACATCTGCTGGGTCACAGTGGCCATCTGTGCTGGGTGAGGTGACTCTTTCATTTTATCCCTCAGCAGTGAGAAGCAGGATGAGAAGTCCCGTGGCTTTGTCAGAACAGTGGGATTCCTGATGGTGTAGGTGGTCTGCGAGGCCCACATGTCAACGGGGAGAGGTAAAGGAACTGAAGGAATTTTCATTCCATTAATGTACAGTTGGTGTGTGACCATCATGTTGGTGAATGTTCACTATCCTGGCAGCAGTCATGATACTTTCATCCTGAAGCAGTCAGCTGTTCCCAAACAATTCAGACATCCATGCAAAACAAAGATGTGACTCCACGGAGACAAAGGATAACCCCTCTGGGCATAATTCATGTTTCTGCACCCCGACAACACCTCCCACGCCAACCAACCACACACAATTAACATGTGTAAAACGTGAACAAAGGAACCACCAGGAATATCGTGGAACAGACGCTTGGTGTGATGTATCAATGCTTCCGATGTCTGAACCTCTCGGGGGGATCCTTCCAGTACACACTGGAGCAGGATTCCAACTTCATGGTGTTCTGCTGCACCCTTCATAGAATTATCATCTTGAGGACACAAGCTTTGCCACCTGGGATCCAGAGGTCACCTCAGGAGGAGGAGGAGGCAGGGAGGATATTTCCCGGATGCCTTCGACCCAGACAGGTTGTTGGAGAGAGATCTGCTAAGATTACCTTTCCCATTGGACAGCTTCCCTTTCCTACCATGGATCCCCAGTTCTCCACCATTACACACATCTGAAACGCCCCATCACAGCGTCCCCTTGGTCACCATCCTGCAAATAGAACCACAAACAAAAAGCTTTTCATTAAAATATTTATCCAATAACACATCCCATTGTACAAACAAATCTGGACGATTCATTCTTTTCTATCCCATTAGGGCCTGTCATGTGGGTTCCCTCGATTTGCCTAAAGCTCCTACACAGTGCTTCCCCAGTGGCTGCAGCATGGCTGGTGGAAGGCTGCTGACTTTCACTGGGGGAAACTGAAGAATACCTTTAGGATTCTGTTTAATGTTAGCTGCCAGTCTCTTTTTGTACTCTCTCTTTGATTCGCTTATTTGCTTTTTCAGTTCTCCTCTCAGCCTCTACATTCAGCCTGGTTCTCCTTGTATCATCTATCTGACATCTGCCATAAGCGCACTTTTTCTTCTTCATCTTCAACTCTATCTATTTGGTCATCCATTGAGCTGTGGATTTGTTTGTTTACCCTACCTTTCCCCTTCGAGAGAATACACCTTGACTGTGTGCGAACTATCCCTTCTTTGAAGGAAGCCCATTGCTCAGCTATTGTTATTCCTGTTAAAGTTTGACTCCTATCTATCCCATCCACCTCCCCGCCCCCCACCCGCCCTTCCCGCCTCCTCCCCACCATCACCAGCACTATTTTTACGCGGTTGAAGTTGGTTTTATCCCAGTTAATTGCTCTTTCTCTGGATTGATATTTGTCCTCTCCCAAAGCCAACCTAAACCTTATGATACAATGGTCACTGTCCCCAAAATGCTCTCCTACTGATATTTGATTGACTTGGCCCAGCTCATTTTCGAGAACCAGGTCTAACAGTGCCTCTTTTCTCGTTCGACAAGAACATACTGCTGTGGAAAATGTTCCTGCCCTCACGCCCCCGCCCTTTACATTACTATTACTCCAGTTCAAATTTGGATAATGAATATCCCTCATTGTAACTACTGTATAATTCTTGCATCGTTCAGTAATGTCCTTGCAAATTTGTTCCTCCACGGCCTTCTCATGAGCTGCTGCTCAATAGACGACCGATAAATATAACAGCACATTTTTTGTTCCTCAACTCCAGCCAAATAGATTCTGTCCTTGGAATACCTATCACCGTCGCGCTCCCCCCCACCCATCTCCGGAACGTTCTCTCTCTCCAGAACTATAATGTGCTCTTCAATCAATACCGCCACCCCTACCCATTTTCTTCCTTTCCTAACGTTCCTGAACACCTTGTATCCAGGAATATTTAACGTCCAGTCCTGTATTCCTTTGAGCTAGGTCTCAGTTACAGTAGCAGCATCATAATTCCTTCTGGCAATCTGCACCTTTAGCTCATCAGTCTTATTAACTACACTCCGTGCATTCACATACAGGCACATTTACCCTGACTTAAACTTTATTACAATCTCCCTTAACCCGACCACACATAATACATTTCTAAACCTTACTATTGTGCTATCCATCTCTCTCAGTATGCTGTTCCATTTAAGATTCCTCTCTGCTGTTTACTCCTGGTTCCAACACCCCTACCAATTTAGTTTAAACCGTCTCCACCAGCACCGATAAATCACCCCGCAAAGTTGATCAGGTGCAATCTGTCCGGTCTGTACAGATCCCACGTTCTCCAGAACTGGTCCCAGTGTTCAGGAATCTAAACCTCCTCATTTTAGCAGCATCTTTTTCAGCCACACATACATCCGCACTATCCTCATATGTATATACTCACTCGCAAGGGGTACTGTAAGCAATCTGGAAATTGCTACTTTTGAGGTCCTTCACGAGCTTGTTTCCCAGCTCCCTGAAATATGTCTGCAGGACCACTTCCCTCTTTCTGCCTATCTCATTCATATCGTTGTAGACCACGACGGCTCACCCTCCACCTTCAGGATGCTCTGCCGATGCTCAGTGATATCCTTGACCATAACACCAGGGAGGTAACACACCATACAGGAGGCATGTCTGCGCCCTCGGAAATGCCTGTCTGTTCCAGTGAGTATCAAATCTCCAATCACTAACAACATCCCAGTCTTCCTTGTACCGTCAGCACAGCTGAGACAGCCCTGGTAGCATGGCCTTGTCTCTGGCTGCAGTCCCCAGTTGAACCATCAATTTTCTTTGCATTGAATACTATTTGGAGAGTGATATGCACTCAGGGGTCTCCTCTGATACTTACCTGATTCTTCCTGACTGACTGTTGATCAGCCATTCCCTCTCGCCTGCATACTCTTAAGCTGCTGGGTAACCTCGTCTATACACATGCTATCCACCAATCACTCAACCTCACGCATACACAACGGTGACATCAATGGTCCCAACATCGGCAGCTTGTACATCCTCCTAGACAGCAGGATGAGGGCGATGTGGGCGTTAAGAAGGGACATAAGGCAGGAAAATAGCATCATACTGAATGTTCTCGGTGATGCCGGATGCGGCGGGCTCTGTCTCAGCCGATCCCATGATGTGGAGAACCTTCTACTTCCTCAGGCTCAAGGGATGAAGGTATGCCTGGCATCCGCCAGCTCACTGCTGCTCCCTGCGATTATGGACCACCTTGTCCTATAAGAGATAATGCAGAATGTCAGTGATTGTGTTGCACTGTATTTAGGTGATGTGTCTGCCATAGCTGAATAGTTGGAATTATGTGGAGGCAGTGAGGAGTGGGTGTGAGGCTGACATCAGTGGAAGGTGTGTGAGGATGAGGTGGCGTATGTGAATGTTAGGTGTGAGCCCTGAGTGTTGATTAGATTAGAGATACAGCACTGAAACAGGCCCTTCGGCCCACCGGGACTGTGCCGAACATCAACTGCTGATGGGTGAGTGACGGGGGTGTGGTAGATTGAGCATTGTGAGAGGTTGACGGTGAAGGGGGTAGGAGATACTATGCGGAGATGAATTCACTGACATGGACCACGCATGTGAGCTCATTAAACTTCTTCTGGCACTGCTGCCAGGTCCTCGGGGCCAGACTTCTTGCATTGACCTCCCTGGCCACCTGCTCTCATTCACTTCGGAGGGCGTTCCTTGGGGGTCTCCACCCCACTCCACGGAAACATGGTCTCTCTCCTCCTGTCACGCTCCATGACTAAGGCCTCCAGAGCCACAGAGCCCTCTTTCTGTCCTAGTGTTCCATTTACCTTGTCTCCAATTGTGGCAGTCACAGTCCGCAGCAGCAGCCTCCTGTGATTCAGTGCAGCTTGCCTTTAACAGGGACAGACTGCCTTTAAGAGCTGAATCCTAGCTGAAACACATGCCAGTTTCAAACGCAATTAGGCCCCTGTTAAGCCTGCAGACAGACATCAGTGCGGGTCACCCTGGGAGGAACGTCGAATTCATGGAAATGAGGAGGCGGCAGGAGATTTGTGTGTCACCTACCTCAACAGGAACGGCCACTGCATGACCCCTCTGACCAATAAGCGATGCGAACCTGATTTTCCCGCTCTTTCTATTCCGATTTCCGTCTTTCACGCCCTCTTTCTCTCTATCTCTCTCTTCATTCTCTGTCTCTTGATCGCAGAATCAGAGATTGATGCAGTAGAGAAGGTGGCTATTCGGCCCATTTTGTCAGTGCTGTCTCTTTGAAAGAACTACCGAATTAGTTCCTCTCCCCTCCTCTTTATCCAGACTCCTATTTATTTATTTGTTTCCTTTACAAGTGTTTATTAAGTCCCCTTTTGAAAGATATTAGTGAATCTGCTTTCACCATGTTTTCTGACATTAAATTCCAGATCCCAACAGCTCGCTGTGTAGGAAAATTCTCCTCAATTGGTCTCTGCCTCTGTGTCTTCTTAATACTAACCATTCTGACACTGGAATCAGTTTCACATCAATGACGCTTTCAAAACCCTTCATGATTTTGATTTCTATATTACATCCCTCATTACTGTTTACTGCTCTATAGAAAACAATCCTAGCTTTTCCAATCCTCCATGTAACTGAATTCCCAGATCACTGGTACGATATGATGAAAATTCTGCTGTTCCATGTGCCATGTACTGGGATGTGCTGTAGTGTTGTATGTACATTTAGCATAACTTCCTAGCTTTTGTTTTCTATGCCTCTATTTATAAAGCCCAGGATCTCATAAGCGTTGTTAACTGCTTTGTTAACCTGTCTTGTGACCTTCAACGATTTGCACCTGAACTCCCCAGGTCTCTCTGTGCTTGCACTCGCTTTACTGTTGCAACAGGTAGCTTGTGTTGTCGCTCCACATACATCCTTCTAAAATGTGTTATCTCACGCATCTGCTGTGACAATTGAAATTTCAGAAGATTAAAGGCATTGTATTCAGTTGCACTCCAAACTCCATTTCCTAGCTAACGACGTCATACTCTCCATGGCAACTGAGTGAGGCTAAACAAGACTGTTCACACCTTGGTGCCATATTTGACACCGAGACGAGCTTCTGACCACAGAGACGAACCTTCATTAAAACAGCCTATCTCCACCCAGAAAATCATAGAAAAATCATAGAAAATCATAGAACGATTACAATACAGAAAGAGGCCACTGTGTCTCTGCCAGTCAAAACAAACGAGACCCTCCCAGCTGAATCCAACCTTCCAGCATTTGGTCCGTAGCCTGCAGATTACAGAACCTGAGGTCCATCGTGACACCTTTAAAATGCGATGAGCGGTTCAGCCCAAACTATCCTTTCAGGCATTGAGTTCCAGACCCCTATCACACTCTAGGTGAAACTGTTTTCCTCATATCACCTCTAATCTTTCTACTCATCACTTTAAATCCATGGCCCCTCATCACTGACCTCTCTCGTAAGGTGAATAGACCCTTCACCTCCAATCTATCCAGCCCCTCTATTTTTTTCTTTATATTTCAATCAGATCTCCCCTCAGCCATCCCTGTTCCAAGGAAAACAACACCAACCTGTCTAATCTTTCCTCGCAGCTGCATGTTTTCCAGTCCTGGTGAAATCTGCATAAATCTCCTCTGTACCCACTCTTGTGCAATTACATCCTTTCTGTAATAATGTGACCAGAAATATGCACAATACTCAAGTTTTGGTCTAACTAATGGTTTATACCATTCCAGCTTAACCTCCCTGCTCTTATATTCTCCACCTCATGTAATGAAGGAAAGGGTTTCATGTGCCTTCTTAACCATCTTATCGACCTGTCATGCTAGCTTCAGGGACCTGTGGACATTCACTCCAATCTCCCTCATTTCCTCTACACGTCTCAGTATTTTCCCATTATTCGTGCATTCCTTTGCCTTGTTTGAACTCCCCAGCTGCATCACCTCACACTTCTCCAAGTTGAATTCCATTTGCCACTTTCCTGCCCATCTGAACAGACCATCAATATCTTCCTGCAGCCTATCGCTGTCCTCCTCACTATCTATCACACGGTCAATCTGTGTGTTGTATGCAAACTTCTTGATCATGCCCTTTCATTTACGTCCAAATCGTTAATCTACACCACAAACAGCAGGGGACCCAGTACTGAGCCCTGAAGAAAGCCACTGGAAAGAACCCTCAAGTCGCAAAAACACGCATCAACAATTAAACTTTGTTTCCTGCCATTGAGCCAATTTTGTATCCACCTTGTTACTTTTCCCTGCATCCAATAGGATTTTATTTTTTTAACCAGTTTGCCATGTGGACCCTTGCCAACGGCCTTGCTAAAATCCATGTAGACCACATGAACTGCATGCCCCATTTATCTTCCGTGTTACCTCTTCAAAAAAACCCATGCAAATTACTCAGACAGGATCTTCCTTTAACAAATCCATGCTGACTATCCTTGATAATCTGTGCCTTTCTGAGTGGCAGTTTATCTTGTCTCTCAGAATGGATTCCAATAATTTTTCCACTACTGAGGTTAGACTGACAAGCCTGTAATTATTCGGTCAATCCCTCGGTCCCTTTTTAAACATAGGTACAACCTAAGCAGTTCTCCAATCCTCTGGCACCACTCCTGCATCTAGTGTGGACTGGAAAATAGTGGTCGGGTTCTCTGCTATTTCCTCTGCTGCTTCTTTTAGCAACCGTGGGTACATTTCATCCGTCCCTGGTGATTTATCAACTTTCAAGGATGCTAATCCCATTAATACTTCCTCTCTCCCTATGTTTATGGCATCCAATACTTCACACTCTTTCACCTGAACTGTAATATCTGCATGGTCTCCCTCTTTTGTGAAGACAGTCGCAAAGGATTCATGAAGAACCATACCAATATCATCCTCCACTACACAAAGGTAACTTTTTGCACTATAATGGGTCCGATTCTCCCCTTAAATATGTTCTCACTCTTAACGTACTGAAAACAAAATTGCATTCACCTTGATTTTTCTTCCCAATATTCTTACATGATCTCTGTTTGCTTTCCTAACTTCCTTTTAAATTTCACCCCATCACTTCCTATACTCTTGGTTTTCTGTTGCATTGAGTTCTCAGTATCGGACATAAGCTTTCCTCTTCTGCCTTATCTTACCCTGCAGGCTCCTTGACATCCACGGGCTGCAGATTTGGCCGTTTCACCCTGTTTTCTTAGTGGAAACATGTTTAGTCAGAACCGCTTGAATCTCCCCTTTGAATGCCTCCCACTGCCCTGAGACTGATTTACCTTCAAGTAGCTGTTTCCAGTCCACTTTCGCCAAATTGCTCCTCAGTTTAGTAAAATTGGACTTGCCCCAATTGTAAAGTCTAATGCCTGTTCTATCACTGTCCTTTTGCATTATTGTGTTAAATCTGACTGAATTATGATCAGTCCCACCAAAATGCTCTCCCACTGCCACTCCTTGCACCGAGGCATCTTCATTGCCGAAAGCCAGGTCCAAAACTGCACCCTCTTGTTGAACTTTCTGCATTCTGGCCAAAACAGTTCTGAATAAAGGCCAAAGAAGTTCTCCATAACATCGCCTGACTTCACCCCTGTCTCTCGCTGCTCCTCTGCTCAAAACGCTCATTCATTGTTTCATTACTTCCAGACTTGACCATTACAATGCCCTCCTGTTGATCTCACACACTCTACTGTCTGTAAACTTCAGGTCATCCAAAATTCTGCTACTGATGTGTTAACTCATAGTAACCCCCGTTCACCTTCCACTCCTCTGTTCGCTGTACTACATTGCCTGTCGTTTAAGAAGTGTCTTGATTTTAAAATTCTCATACTTGTTTTCCAATTCCTCCATTTCAGCACACCCTGGGCTAGAAGGTTATGGGCCCTCGTTAGTTGAGGTCGGACGGGGAGCCTACAGAATCGCGATGGGTGCAGGGGGCAGAGGGACAAAGAACAAAGAACAAAGAAAATTACAGCACAGTAACAGGCCCTTCGGCCCTCCAAGCCTGCGCCGATCCAGTTCCTCGATCTAAACATGTCGCCTATTTTCGAAGTGTCTGTATCTCTTTGCTTCCTGCCCATTCATGTATCTGTCCAGATACATCTTAAAAGACGCTATCGTGCCCACGTCTACCACCTCCGCTGGCAACGCATTCCAGGCACCCACCACCCTCTGTGTAAAGAACTTTCCACGCATATCCCCCGAAAACTTTTCCCCTCTCACTTTGAACTCGTGACCCCTAGTAATTGAATCCCCCACTCTGGGAAAAAGCTTCTTGCTATCCACCCTGTCTATACCGCTCATGATTTTGTACACCTCAATCAGGTCCCCCCTCAACCTCCGTCTTTCTAATGAAAATAATCCGAATCGACTCAACCTCTCTTCATAGCTAGCGCCCTCCATACCAGGCAACATCCTGGTGAACCTCCTCTGCACCCTCTCCAAAGCATCCACATCCTTTTGGTAATGTGGCGACCAGAACTGCACGCAGTATTCCAAATGTGGCCGAACCAAAGTCTTATACAACTGTAACATGACCTGCCAACCCTTGTACTCAATACTAAAATAAAAGCAAAATACTGTGGATGCTGGAAATCTGAAACAAAGACAAGAAATGCTGGATTCATTCAGCAGGTCTGGCAGCATCTGTGGAAAGAGAAGCAGAGTTAACGTTTCGGGTCAGTGACCCTTCTTCGGAACTCCCAAAGAAGGGTCACTGACCCGAAACGTTAACTCTGCTTCTCTTTCCACAGATGCTGCCAGACCTGCTGAGTGAATCCAGCATTTCTTGTTTTTGCTTGTGCTCAATACCCCGTCCGATGAAGGAAAGCATGCCGTATGCCTTCTTGACCACTCTATTGACCTGCGTTGCCACCTTCAGGGAACAATGGACCTGAACACCCTAATCTCTCTGGACATCAATTTTCCCAGGACTTTTCCATTTACTGTATAGTTCACTCTTGAAATGGATCTTCCAAAATGCATCACCTCGCATTTGCCCTGATTGAACTCCATCTGCCATTTCTCTGCCCAACTCTCCAGTCTATCTATATTCTGCTGTATTCTCTGACAGTCCCCTTCACTAGCTGCTACTCCACCAATCTTAGTGTCGTCTGCAAACTTGCTAATCAGACCACCTATACTTTCCTCAAATCATTTATGTACAGCACAAACAACAGAGGTCCCAGCACGGATCCCTGTGGAATACCACTGGTCACACGTCTCCATTTTGAGAAACTCCCTTACACTGCTACTCTCTGTCTCCTGTTGCCCAGCCAGTTCTTTATCCATCTAGCTAGGACACCTTGGACCCCATGCGCCATCACTTTCTCCATCAGCCTACCATGGGGAACCTTATCAAACGCCTGACTGAAGTCCATGCATATGACATCTACATCCCTTCCTTCATCAATCAACTTTCTCACTTCCTCAAAGAATTCTATTAAGTTGGTAAGACATGACCTTCCCTGCACAAAGCCATGTTGCCTATCACTGATAAGCCCATTTTCTTCCAAATGGGAATAGATCCTATCCCTCAGTAACTTCTCCAGCAGCTTCCCTACCAGTGGCGTCAGGCTCACCGGTCTATAAATACTTGGATTATCCCTGCTACCCTTCTCAAACAAGGGTTTAGCAACTATCCAGTCCTCCGGGACCTCACCTGTGTTTAAAGATGCTGCAAAGATGTTCAGGCCCCAGCTATTTCCTCTCTCGCCTCCCACAGTCACCTGGGATAGATCCCATCCGGACCTGGGGACTTGTCCGCCTTAATGCCTTTTAAAATACCCAACGCTTCCACCCTCCTTATGCCGACTTGACCTAGAGTAATCAAACATCTGTTCCCAACCTCTACATCCTCATGTCCCTCTCCTCGGTGAATACCGATGCAAAGTACTCGTTTAGAATCTCACCCATTTTCTCTGACTCCACGCATAACTTTCCTCCTTTGTTCTTGAGTGGGCCAATCCTTTCTCTCGTTACCCTCTTGCTCCTTATATATGAATAAAAGGCTTTGGGATTTTCCTTAACCCTGTTTGCTAAAGATATTTTGACCCCCTTTAATTCCTTGTTTCAGATTGGTCCTACATTCCCGATATTCTTTCAAAACTTGATTTATTTATTTTTATTTAGTGATACAGCACTAAAACAGGCCCTTCGGCTCACCAAGTCTGTGCTGACCAACAACCACCCATTTATACTAACCCGACAGTAATACCATATTCCCTATACTAGGGGCAATTTACAACAGCCAATTTACCTATCACTTACAAGTCTTTAGATGTGGTAAGGAAACCGGAGCACCCGGCGAAAACCCAAGCAGACACAGGGAGAACTTGCAAACTCCACACAGGCAGTACCCAGAGTCGACCCTGGGTTCCTGGAGCTGTGAGGCTGCGGTGCTAACCACTGCACGACTGTGCCGCTTCGTCTTACTTCAGCTACCAAGACCTTATGTATGCTTCCTTTTTCCTCTTAGATAGTCTCTCAATTTCACCTGTCATCCATGGTTCCCTAATCTTGCCATTTCTATCCCTCATTTTCACAGGAACATGTCTCTCCTGCACGCTAATCAACCTCTCTTTAAAAACCTCCCACATATCACATGTGGATTTACCTTCAAACAGCTGCTCCCAATCTAAATTCCCCAGCTCTTGCCGAATGTTGGTACTGTTGGCATTTCTCTAATTTAGCACTTTTCCTTTAGGGCCACTCTTGTCAATGTCCAAGAGTATTTTAAAGCTTACGGAATTGTGATCATTATTCCCAAAGTCGTCCACTAATGAAACTTCAACCACCTGGCCGGGCTCATTCCCCAACACCAGGTCCAGTATGGCCCCTTCCCGAGTTGGACTATTTACATACCGCTCTAGAAAACCCTCCTGGATGCTCCTGACAAATTCTGCTCCATCTGGACCTCTAACACTAAGTGAATCCCTGTCAATGTTGGGAAAATTAAAATCTCCTATCACCACCACCCTGTTGCTCCTACATCTTTCCATAATCTGGTTACATATTTGTACCTCTATCTCATGCTCGCTGTTGGGAGGCCTGTAGTACAGCCCCAACATTGTTACCACACGCTTCCTATTTCTGAGTTCTGCCCATATTGCCTCACAGCTCGAGTCCTCCATCGTGCCCTCCTGCAGCACAGCTGTGATATCCTCTTTGACCAGTAATGCAACTCCTCCACCCCTTTTACCTCCCTCTCTATCCCGCCTGAAGCATCGATATCCTGGGATATTTAGTTGCCAATCATGCCCTTCCCTCAACCAAGTCTCAGTAAAATCAATGACATCGTACTCCGAGGTCCTAATCCATGCCCCAAGTTCATCTGCCTTACCTACTACACTTCTAGCATTAAAACAAATGCACCTCAGACCACCACTCCCTTTGCGTTCATCATCTGCTCCCTGCCTCCTCTTCCCCTTAGTCACGCTGACTTCATTTTCTAGTTCCTTACAGGCTTTCGTTACTACCTCCTTACTGTCCACTGACCTCCTCATTTGGTTCCCATCCCCCTGCCACATTAGTTTAAACCCTCCCCAACAGCGTTAGCAAAAGCGCTTCCAAGGACATTGGTTCCAGTCCGGCCCAGGTGTAGACCGTCCAATTTGTCATAGTCCCACTCCCCCAAAACCGGTCCCAATGTCTCAAAAATCTGAACCCCTCCTTCCTGCACCATCTCTCAAGCCACGAATTCATCCTGACTATTCTTTCATTTCTACTCTGACTATCACGTGGCACTGGTAGCAATCCTGAGATTAATTAATCTCAGGAAGTACTTAAATAATGTCCAGTACAATATCTAATTTGTGTTCTGCAGAATAATCAGAGAAAATATTCCTTTTCTTCATGCTGTCCGATTATTATAATATATTACAAGTTAATTTTCATCTAAAAATCACAGTAGGTTTCCAGTTATTATTCAGCCCTATAGTAGCAGGAAATCTAACTAGTGTCTTGTCCAAAAATCACAATAAAATTCCAATTATTGTCCACTCCAATAAAAACTAAATATGTAACTATTGAATACTCAGCAAAAGTAGCATAAATAGTAAATATGAAGGCATTGCTTTGTGTCAGAAATATATGTATCGATTAATTGTCCTTCCAATTTCCACAATAAAAGTGCTATTTTTTCTGTATAATGATCACCTTTGCAGTCTAAACGAAAATAGAAAATAATGAAAATACACAACAGATCTGGCAGCAACTGTGGAAAGAGAAATACGCTTAATGTTTCAGGGCAACGACTCATCATCAAACTAGGAAAAGTTACAAATGCAATAGTTTTTAAGGGTTAAAATGCAGGAGATTGGGAAAAAGAACTGAATTGATGGTCTGTGATGGAGTGAAAGGTGGCAGACATTAAATGACAAAAGAGTTGGCAGGGCAGAGTCAAAGAGACTAATAACGGGACAAGCAAAGGGATAAAAGATGTGTCCACAGACGGCATGAATGGCAGAATAACAGTCAGCTGCCACGCGAAGTAAATATGTGAAAACACAAGATTAAGATTGAAACATGCAAGGACCATTAAATAAAGTTGGGGTGGGGGGTGTTGCTCAGATGTTGGGGCCTGAAATTTCTGCTTTCAATGTTGAGTCCAGAAGGCTGCAAAATGCCTAATTAAAAGATGATGTGTTGTTCCTCGAGCCTGTGTTGAACTTCATTGGAATACTGCAGTCGGCCAAGGACAGACATAACTGAGTGAGACAAGGTGGAGTGTTAAAATGGAAGGCACTTTCAGATCGGGGACACACTTGCAGTCTGAATGACGTGGCAATATTAGCAGCAGCTGACGTGTGATACTGTGCTTAATGGTATCAGGTTAGTAATCTGCAGTTTTTGAAACCCTCCATGGCCACACCCCTCCAATTACTGCCATTCCCCTGTCCATCCCATACTCCTGTAAATCCTCTCACCTCAGTTCTTTTCCAAGTCCCTGGTTAAAATAGGTTTGTTTCCCTCTCTATCTTTAGATGGGTCTGTTTTTGTCCAGTGTGTGCAGGAGGGTTTTCTGACACAGTATGTGGACAGGCCAACCAGGGGCGATGCCACATTGGATTTGGTACTGGGTAATGAACCCGGCCAGGTGTTCGATTTAGATGTAGGTGAGCACTTTGGCGATAGTGATCACAATTCGGTTAGGTTTACCTTAGCGATGGTCAGGGACAGGTATATACCGCAGGGCAAGAATTATAGCTTGAGGAAAGGAAATTATGACGCGATTCGGCAAGATTTAGCAAGTGTAGGATGGGGAAGGAAACTGCAGGGGATGGGCACAAACGAAATGTGGAGCTTATTCAAGGAGCAGCTAATGCGTGTCCTTGATAAGTATGTACCTGTCAGGCAGGGAGGAAGTTGTCGAGCGAGGGAGCCGTGGTTTACTCAAGAAGTTGAAGCGCTTGTCAAGAGGAAGAGGGCGGCTTATGTTCGGATGAGACGTGAAGGCTCAGTTAGGGCGCTTGAGAGTTACAAGCTAGCCAGGAAGGATCTAAAGGGAGGGCTAAGAAGAGCAAGGAGAGGACACGAGAAGTCATTGGCGGATAGGATCAAAGAAAATCCGAAGGCTTTCTATAGGTATATCAGGAATAAAAGAATGATAAGAGTTAGAACAGGGCCAATCAAGGATAGTAGTGGGAAGTTGTGTGTGGAATCAGAGGAGATAGGGGAAGCGTTAAATGAATATTTTTCGTCAGTATTTACAGTAGAGAAAGAAAATGTTGCCAAGGAGATTACTGAGATACAGCCGACTAGGCTAGATGGGATTGAGATTCACAAGGAGGAGGTGTTAGCAATTTTGGAAAGAGTGAAAATAGATAAGACCCCTGGGCCAGATGGGATTTATCCTCGGATTCTCTGGGAAGCCAGGGAGGAGATTGCAGAGCCGTTGTTGTTGATCTTTATGTCGTCTTTGTCGACAGGAGTAGTGCCGGAGGACTGGAGGATAGCAAATGTTGTCCCCTTGTTCAAGAAGGGGAGTAGAGACAGGCCTGGTAATTATAGACCTGTGAGCCTTACCTCGGTTGTGGGTAAAATGTTGGAAAGGGTTATAAGAGATTTATAAGGATTTATAATCATCTTGAAAAGAATAAGTTCATTTGCGATAGTCAGCACGGTTTTGTGAAAGGTAGGTCGTGCCTCACAAACCTTATTGAGTTTTTCTAGAAGGTGACCAAACAGGTGGATGAGGGTAAAGCCGTGGATGTGGTGTATATGGATTTCAGTAAGGCGTTTGATAAGGTTCCCCACTGTAGGCTATTGCAGAAAATACGGAAGTGTGGGGTTGAAGGTGATTTAGAGCTTTGGATCAGAAATTGGCTAGCTGAAAGAAGACAGAGGGTGGTGGTTGATGGCAAATGTTCATCCTGGAGTTTAGTTACTAGTGGTGTACCGCAAGGTTCTGTTTTGGGGCCACTGCTGTTTGTCATTTTTATAAATGACCTGGATGAAGGTGTAGAAGGGTGGGTTAGTAAATTTGCGGATGACACGAAGGTCTGTGGAGTTGTGGATAGTGTCGAAGGGTGTTGACGGGTACAGAGGGACATAGATCGGCTGCAGAGTTGGGCTGAGAGATGGCAAATGGAGTTTAATGCGGAGAGGTGTGAGGTGATTCACTTTGGAAGGAGTAACAGCAATGCAGAGGACTGGGCTAATGGGAAGATTCTTGGTAGTGTAGATGAGCAGAGAGATCTTGGTGTCCAGGTACATAAATCCCTGAAAGTTGCTACCCAGGTTAATAGGGCTGTTAAGAAGGCATATGGTGTGTTAGCCTTTATTAGTAGGGGGATCGAGTTTCGGAGCCACGAGGTCATGATGCAGCTGTACAAAACTCTGGTGAGGCCGCACCTTGAGTCTTGCGTGCAGTTCTGGTCACCGCATTATAGGAAGGATGTGGAAGCTTTGGAAAGGGTGCAGAGGAGATTTTCTAGGATGTTGCCTGGTGTGGAGGGAAGGTCTTACGAGGAAATTCTGAGGGACTTGGGGTTGTTTTCGTTAGAGAGAAGGAGGAGGAGAGGTGACTTAATAGAGACATACAAGATAATCAGAGGGTTAGATAGGGTGGATAGTGAGATTCTTTTTCCTCGGATGATGATGGCAAACACGAGGGGACATAGCTTTAAGTTGAGGGGTGAAAGATATAGGACAGATGTCAGAGGTAGTTTCTTTATGCAGAGAGTAGTAGGGGCGTGGAACGCCCTGCCTGCAACAGTAGTAGACTCGCCAACTTAAAGGGCATTTAAGTGGTCATTGGATAGACATATGGATGAAAATGGAACAGTGTAGGTCAGATGATCGGCGCAACATCGAGGGCCGA